>NW_027206762.1:0-300000 GCF_032191515.1 Phaenicophaeus curvirostris | reverse complement strand
CTCCCGCAGGGAAGCTGTTACCATCAAATGTTTGCCCTCGTTAGACTCCCCTCTGGAAGCGCTTTCACTGCAAGCTGCAGATTCCCTCCTAACAGCAAGCTTTAGGATAGGGTACTGAATTGTAACTTACTTTCGCCTAATAATGCGATTTTGGCAAAGAGAGTATCTCCCGCAGGGAAGCTGTTACCATCAAATGTTTGCCCTCGTTAGACTCTCCTCTGGAAGCGCTTTCACTGCAAGCTGCAGATTCCCTCCTAACAGCAAGCTTTAGGATAGGGTACTGAATTGTAACTTACTTTCGCCTAATAATGCGATTTTGGCAAAGAGAGTATCTGCCGCAGGGAAGCTGCTACCATCAAATGTTTGCCCTCGTTAGACTCCCCTCTGGAAGCGCTTTCACTGCAAGCTCCAGATTCCCTCCTAACAGCAAGCTTTAGGATAGGGTACTGAATTGTAGCTTAACTGCGGCTAATAAGGCGATTATGGCAAAGGGAATATCTCCCGCAGGGAAGCTGCTACCATCAAATGTTTGCCCTCCTTAGACTCCCCTCTGGAAGCGCTTTCACTGCAAGCTGCAGATTCCCTCCTAACAGCAATCTTTAGGATAGGGTACTTAATTGTAACTTACTTTCGCCTAATAATGCGATTTTGGCAAAGAGAGTATCTCCCGCAGGGAAGCTGCTACCATCAAATGTTTGCCCTCATTAGACTCCCCTCTGGAAGTGCTTTCACTGCAAGCTGCAGATTCCCTCCTAACAGCAAGCTTTAGGATAGGGTACTGAATTGTAACTTACTTTCGCCTAATAATGCGATTTTGGCAAAGAGAGTATCTCCCGCAGGGAAGCTGTTACCATCAAATGTTTGCCCTCGTTAGACTCTCCTCTGGAAGCGCTTTCACTGCAAGCTGCAGATTCCCTCCTAACAGCAAGCTTTAGGATAGGGTACTGAATTGTAACTTACTTTCGGATAATAAAGCGATTTTGGCAAAGAGAGTATCTCCCGCAGGGAAGCTGTTACCATCAAATGTTTGCCCTCGTTAGACTACCCTCTGGAAGCGCATTCACTTCAAGCTGCAGATTCCCTCCTAACAGCAAGCTTTAGGATAGGGTACTGAATTGTAACTTAACTGCGGCTAATAATGCGATTTTGGCAAAGAGAGTATCTCCCGCAGGGAAGCTGTTACCATCAAATGTTTGCCCTCGTTAGACTACCCTCTGGAAGCGCTTTCACTGCAAGCTGCAGATTCCCTCCTAACAGCAAGCTTTAGGATAGGGTACTGAATTGTAACTTACTTTCGCCTAATAATGCGATTTTGGCAAAGAGAGTATCTACCGCAGGGAAGCTGCTACCATCAAATGTTTGCCCTCGTTAGACTCCCCTCTGGAAGCGCTTTCACTGCAAGCTCCAGATTCCCTCCTAACAGCAAGCTTTAGGATAGGGTACTGAATTGTAGCTTAACTGCGGATAATAAGGCGATTATGGCAAAGGGAATATCTCCCGCAGGGAAGCTGCTACCATCAAATGTTTGCCCTCCTTAGACTCCCCTCTGGAAGCGCTTTCACTGCAAGCTGCAGATTCCCTCCTAACAGCAAGCTTTAGGATAGGGTACTTAATTGTAACTTACTTTCGCCTAATAATGCGATTTTGGCAAAGAGAGTATCTCCCGCAGGGAAGCTGCTACCATCAAATGTTTGCCCTCATTAGACTCCCCTCTGGAAGTGCTTTCACTGCAAGCTGCAGATTCCCTCCTAACAGCAAGCTTTAGGATAGGGTACTGAATTGTAACTTACTTTCGCCTAATAATGCGATTTTGGCAAAGAGAGTATCTCCCGCAGGGAAGCTGTTACCATCAAATGTTTGCCCTCGTTAGACTCTCCTCTGGAAGCGCTTTCACTGCAAGCTGCAGATTCCCTCCTAACAGCAAGCTTTAGGATAGGGTACTGAATTGTAACTTACTTTCGGATAATAAGGCGATTTTGGAAAAGAGAGTATCTCCCGCAGGGAAGCTGTTACCACCAAATGTTTGCCCTCGTTAGACTACCCTCTGGAAGCGCATTCACTTCAAGCTGCAGATTCCCTCCTAACAGCAAGCTTTAGGATAGGGTACTGAATTGTAACTTAACTGCGGCTAATAATGCGATTTTGGCAAAGAGAGTATCTCCCGCAGGGAAGCTGTTACCATCAAATGTTTGCCCTCGTTAGACTACCCTCTGGAAGCGCTTTCACTGCAAGCTGCAGATTCCCTCCTAACAGCAAGCTTTAGGATAGGGTACTGAATTGTAACTTACTTTCGCCTAATAATGCGATTTTGGCAAAGAGAGTATCTACCGCAGGGAAGCTGCTACCATCAAATGTTTGCCCTCGTTAGACTCCCCTCTGGAAGCGCTTTCACTGCAAGCTCCAGATTCCCTCCTAACAGCAAGCTTTAGGATAGGGTACTGAATTGTAGCTTAACTGCGGATAATAAGGCGATTATGGCAAAGGGAATATCTCCCGCAGGGAAGCTGCTACCATCAAATGTTTGCCCTCCTTAGACTCCCCTCTGGAAGCGCTTTCACTGCAAGCTGCAGATTCCCTCCTAACAGCAAGCTTTAGGATAGGGTACTGAATTGTAACTTACTTTCGCCTAATAATGCGATTTTGGCAAAGAGAGTATCTCCCGCAGGGAAGCTGCTACCATCAAATGTTTGCCCTCCTTAGACTCCCCTCTGGAAGTGCTTTCACTGCAAGCTGCAGATTCCCTCCTAACAGCAAGCTTTAGGATAGGGTACTGAATTGTAACTTACTTTCGCCTAATAATGCGATTTTGGCAAAGAGAGTATCACCCGCAGGGAAGCTGCTACCATCAAATGTTTGCCCTCATTAGACTCCCCTCTGGAAGCACTTTCACTGCAAGCTGCAGATTCCCTCCTAACAGCAAGCTTTAGGATAGGGTACTGAATTGTAACTTACTTTCGGATAATAAGGCGATTTTGGCAAAGAGAGTATCTCCCGCAGGGAAGCTGTTACCATCAAATGTTTGCCCTCGTTAGACTACCCTCTGGAAGCGCATTCACTTCAAGCTGCAGATTCCCTCCTAACAGCAAGCTTTAGGATAGGGTACTGAATTGTAACTTACTTTCGCCTAATAATGCGATGTTGCAAAGAGAGTACCTCCCACAGGGAAGCTGCTACCATCAAATGTTTGCCCTCGTTAGACTCCCCTCTGGAAGCGCTTTCACTGCAAGCTGCAGATTCCCTCCTAACAGCAAGCTTTAGGATAGGGTACTGAATTGTATCTTAACTGCGGCTTATAAGGCGATTATGGCAAAGAGAATATCTCCCGCAGGGAAGCTGCTACCATCAAATATTTGCCCTCATTATACTCCCCTCTGGAAGCGCTTTCACTGCAAGCTGCAGATTCCCTCCTAACAGCAAGCTTTAGGATAGGGTACTGAAATGTAACTTACTTTCGCCTAATAATGCGATTTTGGCAAAGAGAGTATCTCCCGCAGGGAAGCTGCTACCATCAAATATTTGCCTTCATTAGACTCTCCTCTGGAAGCGCTTTCACTGCAGGCTGCAGATTCCCTCCTAACAGCAAGCTGTAGGATAGGGTACTGAATTGTATCTTTCTTTCGCCTAATAATGCGATTTTGGCAAAGAGAGTATCTCCCGCAGGGAAGCTGATACCATCAAATGTTTGCCCTCATTAGACTCCCCTCTGGAAGCGCTTTCACTGCAAGCTGCAGATTCCCTCCTAACAGCAAGCTTTAGGATAGGGTACTGAATTGTAACTTACTTTCGCCTAATAATGCGATTTTGGCAAAGAGAGAATCTCACGCTGAGAAACTGCTACCATCAAATATTTGCCCTTATTAGACTCCCCTCTGGAAGCGCTTTCACTGCAAGCTGCAGATTCCCTCCTAATAGCAGTCTGTAGGACAGTGTACTGAATTGTAACTAAACTGCGGTTAATAATGCGATTTTGGTAAAGAGAGTATCTCCCGCAGGGAAGCTGTTACCATCAAATGTTTGCCCTCGTTAGACTCCCCTCTGGAAGCGCTTTCACTGCAAGCTGCAGATTCCCTCCTAACAGCAAGCTTTAGGATAGGGTACTGAATTGTAACTTTCTTTCGCCTAATAATGCGATTTTGGCAAAGAGAGTATCTCCCGCAGGGAAGCTGTTACCATCAAATGTTTGCCCTCGTTAGACTCTCCTCTGGAAGCGCTTTCACTGCAAGCTGCAGATTCCCTCCTAACAGCAAGCTTTAGGATAGGGTACTGAATTGTAACTTACTTTCGCCTAATAATGCGATTTTGGCAAAGAGAGTATCTGCCGCAGGGAAGCTGCTACCATCAAATGTTTGCCCTCGTTAGACTCCCCTCTGGAAGCGCTTTCACTGCAAGCTCCAGATTCCCTCCTAACAGCAAGCTTTAGGATAGGGTACTGAATTGTAGCTTAACTGCGGCTAATAAGGCGATTATGGCAAAGGGAATATCTCCCGCAGGGAAGCTGCTACCATCAAATGTTTGCCCTCCTTAGACTCCCCTCTGGAAGCGCTTTCACTGCAAGCTGCAGATTCCCTCCTAACAGCAATCTTTAGGATAGGGTACTTAATTGTAACTTACTTTCGCCTAATAATGCGATTTTGGCAAAGAGAGTATCTCCCGCAGGGAAGCTGCTACCATCAAATGTTTGCCCTCATTAGACTCCCCTCTGGAAGTGCTTTCACTGCAAGCTGCAGATTCCCTCCTAACAGCAAGCTTTAGGATAGGGTACTGAATTGTAACTTACTTTCGCCTAATAATGCGATTTTGGCAAAGAGAGTATCTCCCGCAGGGAAGCTGTTACCATCAAATGTTTGCCCTCGTTAGACTCTCCTCTGGAAGCGCTTTCACTGCAAGCTGCAGATTCCCTCCTAACAGCAAGCTTTAGGATAGGGTACTGAATTGTAACTTACTTTCGGATAATAAAGCGATTTTGGCAAAGAGAGTATCTCCCGCAGGGAAGCTGTTACCATCAAATGTTTGCCCTCGTTAGACTACCCTCTGGAAGCGCATTCACTTCAAGCTGCAGATTCCCTCCTAACAGCAAGCTTTAGGATAGGGTACTGAATTGTAACTTAACTGCGGCTAATAATGCGATTTTGGCAAAGAGAGTATCTCCCGCAGGGAAGCTGTTACCATCAAATGTTTGCCCTCGTTAGACTACCCTCTGGAAGCGCTTTCACTGCAAGCTGCAGATTCCCTCCTAACAGCAAGCTTTAGGATAGGGTACTGAATTGTAACTTACTTTCGCCTAATAATGCGATTTTGGCAAAGAGAGTATCTACCGCAGGGAAGCTGCTACCATCAAATGTTTGCCCTCGTTAGACTCCCCTCTGGAAGCGCTTTCACTGCAAGCTCCAGATTCCCTCCTAACAGCAAGCTTTAGGATAGGGTACTGAATTGTAGCTTAACTGCGGATAATAAGGCGATTATGGCAAAGGGAATATCTCCCGCAGGGAAGCTGCTACCATCAAATGTTTGCCCTCCTTAGACTCCCCTCTGGAAGCGCTTTCACTGCAAGCTGCAGATTCCCTCCTAACAGCAAGCTTTAGGATAGGGTACTTAATTGTAACTTACTTTCGCCTAATAATGCGATTTTGGCAAAGAGAGTATCTCCCGCAGGGAAGCTGCTACCATCAAATGTTTGCCCTCATTAGACTCCCCTCTGGAAGTGCTTTCACTGCAAGCTGCAGATTCCCTCCTAACAGCAAGCTTTAGGATAGGGTACTGAATTGTAACTTACTTTCGCCTAATAATGCGATTTTGGCAAAGAGAGTATCACCCGCAGGGAAGCTGCTACCATCAAATGTTTGCCCTCATTAGACTCCCCTCTGGAAGCGCTTTCACTGCAAGCTGCAGATTCCCTCCTAACAGCAAGCTTTAGGAAAGGGTACTGAATTTTAACTTACTTTCGGATAATAAGGCGATTTTGGCAAAGAGAGTATCTCCCGCAGGGAAGCTGTTACCATCAAATGTTTGCCCTCGTTAGACTACCCTCTGGAAGCGCATTCACTTCAAGCTGCAGATTCCCTCCTAACAGCAAGCTTTAGGATAGGGTACTGAATTGTATCTTACTTTCGCCTAATAATGCGATTTTGGCAAAGAGAGTATCTCCCGCAGGGAAGCTGTTACCATCAAATGTTTGCCCTCATTAGACTACCCTCTGGAAGCGCTTTCACTGCAAGCTGCAGATTCCCTCCTAACAGCAAGCTTTAGGATAGGGTACTGAATTGTAACTTACTTTCGCCTAATAATGCGATGTTGCAAAGAGAGTACCTCCCACAGGGAAGCTGCTACCATCAAATGTTTGCCCTCGTTAGACTCCCCTCTGGAAGCGCTTTCACTGCAAGCTGCAGATTCCCTCCTAACAGCAAGCTTTAGGATAGGGTACTGAATTGTATCTTAACTGCGGCTTATAAGGCGATTATGGCAAAGAGAATATCTCCCGCAGGGAAGCTGCTACCATCAAATATTTGCCCTCATTATACTCCCCTCTGGAAGCGCTTTCACTGCAAGCTGCAGATTCCCTCCTAACAGCAAGCTTTAGGATAGGGTACTGAAATGTAACTTACTTTCGCCTAATAATGCGATTTTGGCAAAGAGAGTATCTCCCGCAGGGAAGCTGCTACCATCAAATATTTGCCTTCATTAGACTCTCCTCTGGAAGCGCTTTCACTGCAGGCTGCAGATTCCCTCCTAACAGCAAGCTGTAGGATAGGGTACTGAATTGTAACTTACTTTCACCTAATAATGCGATTTTGGCAAAGAGAGTATCTCCCGCAGGGAAGCTGATACCATCAAATGTTTGCCCTCATTAGACTCCCCGCTGGAAGCGCTTTCACTGCAAGCTGCAGATTCCCTCCTAACAGCAAGCTTTAGGATAGGGTACTGAATTGTAACTTACTTTCGCCTAATAATGCGATTTTGGCAAAGAGAGAATCTCACGCTGAGAAACTGCTACCATCAAATATTTGCCCTTATTAGACTCCCCTCTGGAAGCGCTTTCACTGCAAGCTGAAGATTCCCTCCTAATAGCAGTCTGTAGGACAGTGTACTGAATTGTAACTAAACTGCGGATAATAATGCGATTTTGGTAAAGAGAGTATCTCCCGCAGGGAAGCTGTTACCATCAAATGTTTGCCCTCCTTAGACTCCCCTCTGGAAGCGCTTTCACTGCAAGCTGCAGATTCCCTCCTAACAGCAAGCTTTAGGATAGGGTACTTAATTGTAACTTACTTTCGCCTAATAATGCGATTTTGGCAAGGAGAGAATCACCCGCAGGGAAGCTGCTACCATCAAATGTTTCCCCTCATTAGACTCCCCTCTGGAAGCGCTTTCACTGCAAGCTGCAGATTCCCTCCTAATAGCAATCTGTAGGATAGGGTACTGAATTGTATCTTAACTGCGGCTAATAATGCGATTTTGGCAAAGAGAATATCTCCCGCAAGGAAGCTGCTACCATCAAATGCTTGCCCTCATTAGACTCCCCTCTGGAAGCGCTTTCACTGCAAGCTGCAGATTCCCTCCTAACAGCAAGCTTTAGGATAGGGTACTGAATTGTAACTTACTTTCGCCTAATAATGCGATTTTGGCAAAGAGAGTATATCCCGCAGGGAAGCTGCTACCATCAAATGTTTGCCCTCGTTATACTCCCCTCTGGAAGCGCTTTCACTGCAAGCTGCAGATTCCCTCCTAACAGCAAGCTTTAGGATAGGGTACTGAATTGGAACTTACTTTCGCCTATTAATGCGATTATGGCAAAGAGAGTATCTCCCGCAGGGAAGCTGCTACCATCTAATGCTTGCCCTCATTAGACTCCCCTCTGGAAGCGCTTTCACTGCAAGCTGCAGATTCCCTCCTAACAGCAAGCTTTAGGATAGGGTACTGAATTGTAACTTACTTTCGCCTAATAATGCGATTTTGGAAAAGAGAGTATCTCCCGCAGGGAAGCTGCTACCATCAAATGTTTGCCCTCGTTAGACTCCCCTCTGGAAGCGCTTTCACTGCAAGCTGCAGATTCCCTCCTAACAGCAAGCTTTAGGATAGGGTACTGAATTGTAGCTTAACTGCAGCTAATAAGGCGATTATGGCAAAGAGAATATCTCCCGCAGGGAAGCTGCTACCATCAAATGTTTGCTCTCATTAGACTCCCCTCTAGAATCGCTTTCACTGCAAGCTGCAGATTCCCTCCTAACAGCAAGCTTTAGGATAGGGTACTGAATTGGAACTTACTTTCGCCTAATAATGCGATTTTGGCAAAGAGAGTATCTCCCGCAGGGAAGCTGTTACCATCAAATGTTTGCCCTCGTTAGACTCCCCTCTGGAAGCGCTTTCACTGCAAGCTGCAGATTCCCTCCTAACAGCAAGCTTTAGGATAGGGTACTGAATTGTAACTTACTTTCGCCTAATAATGCGATTTTGGCAAAGAGAGTATCTCCCGCAGGGAAGCTGTTACCATCAAATGTTTGCCCTCGTTAGACTCTCCTCTGGAAGCGCTTTCACTGCAAGCTGCAGATTCCCTCCTAACAGCAAGCTTTAGGATAGGGTACTGAATTGTAACTTCCTTTCGCCTAATAATGCGATTTTGGCAAAGAGAGTATTTCCCGCAGGGAAGCTGCTACCATCAAATGTTTGCCCTCGTTATACTCCCCTCTGGAAGCGCTTTCACTGCAAGCTGCAGATTCCCTCCTAACAGCAAGCTTTAGGATAGGGTACTGAATTGTATCTTAACTGCGGCTAATAAGGCGATTTTGGCAAAGAGAATATCTCCCGCAGGGAAGCTGCTACCATCAAATGTTTGCCCTCATTAGACTCCCCTCTGGAAGCGCTTTCACTGCAAGCTGCAGATTCCCTCCTAACAGCAAGCTTTAGGATAGGGTACTGAATTTTAACTTACTTTCGGATAATAAGGCGATTTTGGCAAAGAGAGTATCTCCCGCAGGGAAGCTGTTACCATCAAATGTTTGCCCTCATTAGACTCCCCTCTGGAAGTGCTTTCACTGCAAGCTGCAGATTCCCTCCTAACAGCAAGCTTTAGGATAGGGTACTGAATTGTAACTTACTTTCGCCTAATAATGCGATTTTGGCAAAGAGAGTATCTCCCGCAGGGAAGCTGTTACCATCAAATGTTTGCCCTCGTTAGACTACCCTCTGGAAGCGCTTTCACTGCAAGCTGCAGATTCCCTCCTAACAGCAAGCTTTAGGATAGGGTACTGAATTGTAACTTACTTTCGCCTAATAATGCGATTTTGGCAAAGAGAGTATTTCCCGCAGGGAAGCTGCTACCATCAAATGTTTGCCCTCGTTATACTCCCCTCTGGAAGCGCTTTCACTGCAAGCTCCAGATTCCCTCCTAACAGCAAGCTTTAGGATAGGGTACTGAATTGTAGCTTAACTGCGGCTAATAAGGAGATTTTGGCAAAGAGAATATCTCCCGCAGGGAAGCTGCTACCATCAAATGTTTGCCCTCATTAGACTCCCCTCTGGAAGCGCTTTCACTGCAAGCTGCAGATTCCCTCCTAACAGCAAGCTTTAGGATAGGGTTCTGAATTGTAACTTACTTTCGCCTAATAATGGGATTTTGGAAAAGAGAGTATCTCCCGCAGGGAAGCTGCTACCATCAAATGTTTGCCCTCAGTAGACTCCCCTCTGGAAGCGCTTTCACTGCAAGCTGCAGATTCCCTCCTAACAGCAAGCTTTAGGATAGGGTACTGAATTGTAACTTACTTTCGCCTAATAATGCGATTTTGGCAAAGAGAGTATCTCCCGCAGGGAAGCTGCTATCATCAAATGTTTGCCCTCATTAGACTCCCCTCTGGCAGCGCTTTCACTGCAAGCTGCAGATTCCCTCCTAAGAGCAAGCTTTAGGATAGGGTACTGAATTGTAACTTACTTTCGCCTAATAATGCGATTTTGGCAAAGAGAGTATCTCCCGCAGGGAAGCTGATACCATCAAATGTTTGCCCTCATTAGACTCCCCTCTGGAAGCGCTTTCACTGCAAGCTGCAGATTCCCTCCTAAGAGCAAGCTTTAGGATAGGGTACTGAATTGTAACTTACTTTCGCCTAATAGTGCGATTTTGCAAAGAGAGTATCTCCAGCAGGGAAGCTGCTACCATCAAATGTTTGCCCTCGTTAGACTCCCCTCTGGAAGCGCTTTGACTGCAAGCTGCAGATTCCCTCCTAACAGCAAGCTTTAGGATAGGGTACTGAATTGTAACTTACTTTCGCCTAATAATGCGATTTTGGCAAAGAGAGTATCTCCCGCAGGGAAGCTGCTACCATCAAATGTTTGCCCTCGTTAGACTCCCCTCTGGAAGCGCTTTCACTGCAAGCTGCAGATTCCCTCCTAACAGCAAGCTTTAGGATAGGGTACTGAATTGTAACTTACTTTCGCCTAATAATGCGGTTTTGTCAAAGAGAGAATCACCCGCAGGGAAGCTGCTACCATCAAATGTTTCCCCTCATTAGACTCCCCTCTGGAAGCGCTTTCACTGCAAGCTGCAGATTCCCTCCTAATAGCAATCTGTAGGTTAGGGTACTGAATTGTAACTTAACTGCGGCTAATAATGCGATTATGGCAAACAGAATATCTCCCGCAGGGAAGCTGCTACCATCAAATGCTTGCCCTCATTAGACTCCCCTCTGGAAGCGCTTTCACTGCAAGCTGCAGATTCCCTCCTAACAGCAAGCTTTAGGATAGGGTACTGAATTGTAACTTAACTGCAGATAATAAGGAGATTTTGGCAAAGAGAATATCTCCCGCAGGGAAGCTGCTACCATCAAATGTTTGCCCTCATTAGACTCCCCTCTGGAAGCACTTTCACTGCAAGCTGCAGATTCCCTCCTA
This sequence comes from Phaenicophaeus curvirostris, assembly GCF_032191515.1. Lineage (NCBI taxonomy): Eukaryota > Metazoa > Chordata > Aves > Cuculiformes > Cuculidae > Phaenicophaeus > Phaenicophaeus curvirostris. The sequence continues at coordinate 289,122 of NW_027206762.1, read as the reverse complement.
ACAGCAAGATGTACGACAGTGTACTGAATTGTAACTTAACTGCGGCTAATAAGGCGATTTTGGCAAAGAGAATATCTCCCGCAGCGAAGCTGCTACCATCAAATATTTGCCCTCATTAGACTCCCCTCTGGAAGCGCTTTCACTGCAAGCTGCAGATTCCCTCCTAACAGCAAGCTTTAGGATAGGGTACTGAATTGTAACTTACTTTCGCCTAATAATGCGATATTGGCAAAGAGAGTATCTCCCGCAGGGAAGCTGCTACCATCTAATGCTTGCCCTCATTAGACTCCCCTCTGGAAGCGCTTTCACTGCAAGCTGCAGATTCCCTCCTAACAGCAAGCTTTAGGATAGGGTACTGAATTGTAACTTACTTTCGCCTAATAATGCGATTTTGGAAAAGAGAGTATCTCCCGCAGGGAAGCTGCTACCATCAAATGTTTGCCCTCATTAGACTCCCCTCTGGAAGCGCTTTCACTGCAAGCTGCAGATTCCCTCCTAACAGCAAGCTTTAGGATAGGGTACTGAATTGTAACTTACTTTCGCCTAATAATGCGATTTTGGCAAAGAGACTATCTCCCGCAGGGAAGCTGCTACCATCAAATGTTTGCCCTCATTAGACTCCCCTCTGGAAGCGCTTTCACTGCAAGCTGCAGATTCCCTCCTAACAGCAAGCTTTAGGATAGGGTACTGAATTGTAACTTAACTGCGGCTAATAAGGCGATTTTGGCAAAGAGACTATCTCCCGCAGGGAAGCTGCTACCATCAAATGTTTGCCCTCATTAGACTCCCCTCTGGAAGCGCTTTCACTGCAAGCTGCAGATTCCCTCCTAACAGCAAGCTTTAGGATATGGTACTGAATTGTATCTTACTTTCGCCTAATAATGCGATTTTGGCAAAGAGAGTATCTCCCGCAGGGAAGCTGTTACCATCAAATGTTTGCCCTCGTTAGACTACCCTCTGGAAGCGCATTCACTTCAAGCTGCAGATTCCCTCCTAACAGCAAGCTTTAGGATAGGTTACTGAATTGTAACTTACTTTCGCCTAATAATGCGATTTTGGCAAAGAGAGTATCTCCAGCAGGGAAGCTGCTACCATCAAATGTTTGCCCTCATTAGACTCCCCTCTGGAAGCGCTTTCACTGCAAGCTGCAGATTCCCTCCTAACAGCAAGCTTTAGGATAGGGTACTGAATTGTAACTTACTTTCACCTAATAATGCGATTTTGGCAAAGAGAGTATCTCCCACAGGGAAGCTGCTACCATCAAATGTTTGCCCTCATTAGACTCCCCTCTGGAAGCGCTTTCACTGCAAGCTGCAGATTCCCTCCTAACAGCAAGCTTTAGGATAGGGTACTGAAATGTAACTTACTTTCGCCTAATAATGCGATTTTGGCAAAGAGAATATCTCCCGCAGGGAAGCTGATACCATCAAATGTTTGCCCTCATTAGTCTCCCCTCTGGAAGGGCTTTCACTGCAAGCTTCACATTCCCTCCTAACAGCAAGCTGTAGGACAGTATACTGAATTGTAACTTAACTGCAGCTAATAAGGCGATTTTTGCAAAGAGAATATCTACCGCAGGGAAGCTGCTACCATCAAATGCTTGCCCTCCTTAGACTCCCCTCTGGAAGCGCTTTCACTGCAAGCTGCAGATTCCCTCCTAACAGCAAGCTTTAGGATAGGGTACTGAATTGTAACTTACTTTCGCCTAATAATGCGATTTTGGCAAAGAGACTATCTCCCGCAGGGAAGCTGCTACCATCAAATGTTTGCCCTCATTAGACTCCCCTCTGGAAGCGCTTTCACTGCAAGCTGCAGATTCCCTCCTAACAGCAAGCTTTAGGATAAGGTACTGAATTGTAACTTACTTTCGCCTAATAATGAGATTTTTGCAAAGAGATTATCTCCCGCAGGGAAGCTGCTACCATCAAATGCTTGCCCTCATTAGACTCCCCTCTGGAAGCGCTTTCACTGCAAGCTGCAGATTCCCTCCTAACAGCAAGCTTTAGGATAGTGTACTGAATTGTAACTTAACTGCAGATAATAAGGAGATTTTGGCAAAGAGAATATCTCCCGCAGGGAAGCTGCTACCATCAAATGTTTGCCCTCATTAGACTCCCCTCTGGAAGCACTTTCACTGCAAGCTGCAGATTCCCTCCTAACAGCAAGATGTACGACAGTGTACTGAATTGTAACTTAACTGCGGCTAATAAGGCGATTTTGGCAAAGAGAGTATCTCCCGCAGGGAAGCTGTTACCATCAAATGTTTGCCCTCGTTAGACTACCCTCTGGAAGCGCATTCACTTCAAGCTGCAGATTCCCTCCTAACAGCAAGCTTTAGGATAGGGTACTGAATTGTAACTTACTTTCGCCTAATAATGCGATTATGGCAAAGAGAGTATCTCCCGCAGGGAAGCTGTTACCATCAAATGTTTGCCCTCGTTAGACTCCCCTCTGGAAGCGCTTTCACTGCAAGCTGCAGATTCCCTCCTAACAGCAAGCTTTAGGATAGGGTACTTAATTGTAACTTACTTTCGCCTAATAATGCGATTTTGGCAAAGAGAGTATCTCCCGCAGGGAAGCTGCTACCATCAAATGTTTGCCCTCGTTAGACTCCCCTCTGGAAGCGCTTTCACTGCAAGCTGCAGATTCCCTCCTAACAGCAAGCTTTAGGATAGGGTACTGAATTGTAACTTAACTGCGGCTAATAAGGCGATTATGGCAAAGAGAATATCTCCCGCAGTGAAGCTGCTACCATCAAATGTTTGCCCTCCTTAGACTCCCCTCTGGAAGCGCTTTCACTGCAAGCTGCAGATTCCCTCCTAACAGCAAGCTTTAGGATAGGGTACTTAATTGTAACTTACTTTCGCCTAATAATGCGATTTTGGCAAAGAGAGTATCTCTCGCAGGGAAGCTGCTACCATCAAATGTTTGCCCTCATTAGACTCCCCTCTGGAAGTGCTTTCACTGCAAGCTGCAGATTCCCTCCTAACAGCAAGCTTTAGGATAGGGTACTGAATTGTAACTTACTTTCGCATAATAATGCGATTTTGGCAAAGAGAGTATCTCCCGCAGGGAAGCAGTTACCATCAAATGTTTGCCCTCGTTAGACTCTCCTCTGGAAGCGCTTTCACTGCAAGCTGCAGATTCCCTCCTAACAGCAAGCTTTAGGATAGGGTACTGAATTGTAACTTACTTTCGGATAATAAGGCGATTTTGGCAAAGAGAGTATCTCCCGAAGGGAAGCTGTTACCATCAAATGTTTGCCCTCGTTAGACTACCCTCTGGAAGCGCATTCACTTCAAGCTGCAGATTCCCTCCTAACAGCAAGCTTTAGGATAGGGTACTGAATTGTAACTTAACTGCGGCTAATAATGCGATTTTGGCAAAGAGAGTATCTCCCGCAGGGAAGCTGTTACCATCAAATGTTTGCCCTCGTTAGACTACCCTCTGGAAGCGCATTCACTTCAAGCTGCAGATTCCCTCCTAACAGCAAGCTTTAGGATAGGGTACTGAATTGTAACTTAACTGCGGCTAATAATGCGATTTTGGCAAAGAGAGTATCTCCCGCAGGGAAGCTGTTACCATCAAATGTTTGCCCTCCTTAGACTCCCCTCTGGAAGCGCTTTCACTGCAAGCTGCAGATTCCCTCCTAACAGCAAGCTTTAGGATAGGGTACTTAATTGTAACTTACTTTCGCCTAATAATGCGATTTTGGCAAAGAGAGTATCTCCCGCAGGGAAGCTGCTACCATCAAATGTTTGCCCTCATTAGACTCCCCTCTGGAAGTGCTTTCACTGCAAGCTGCAGATTCCCTCCTAACAGCAAGCTTTAGGATAGGGTACTGAATTGTAACTTACTTTCGCCTAATAATGCGATTTTGGCAAAGAGAGTATCTCCCGCAGGGAAGCTGCTACCATCAAATGTTTGCCCTCGTTAGACTCCCCTCTGGAAGCGCTTTCACTGCAAGCTGCAGATTCCCTCCTAACAGCAAGCTTTAGGATAGGGTACTGAATTGTAACTTACTTTCGCCTAATAATGCGATTTTGGCAAAGAGACTATCTCCCGCAGGGAAGCTGCTACCATCAAATGTTTCCCCTCATTAGACTCCCCTCTGGAAGCGCTTTCACTGCAAGCTGCAGATTCCCTCCTAACAGCAAGCTTTAGGATAGGGTACTGAATTGTAACTTACTTTCGGATAATAAGGCGATTTTGGCAAAGAGAGTATCTCCCGCAGGGAAGCTGTTACCATCAAATGTTTGCCCTCGTTAGACTACCCTCTGGAAGCGCATTCACTTCAAGCTGCAGATTCCCTCCTAACAGCAAGCTTTAGGATAGGGTACTGAATTGTAACTTACTTTCGCCTAATAATGCGATTTTGGCAAAGAGACTATCTCCCGCAGGGAAGCTGTTACCATCAAATGTTTGCCCTCATTAGACTCCCCTCTGGAAGCGCTTTCACTGCAAGCTGCAGATTCCCTCCTAACAGCAAGCTTTAGGATAGGGTACTGAATTGTAACTTACTTTCGCCTAATAATGCGATGTTGCAAAGAGAGTATCTCCCGCAGGGAAGCTGCTACCATCAAATGTTTGCCCTCGTTAGACTCCCCTCTGGAAGCGCTTTCACTGCAAGCTGCAGATTCCCTCCTAACAGCAAGCTTTAGGATAGGGTACTGAATTGTATCTTAACAGCGGCTTATAAGGCGATTATGGCAAAAAGAATATCTCCCGCAGGGAAGCTGCTACCATCAAATATTTGCCCTCATTATACTCCCCTCTGGAAGCGCTTTCACTGCAAGCTGCAGATTCCCTCCTAACAGCAAGCTTTAGGATAGGGTACTGAAATGTAACTTACTTTCGCCTAATAATGCGATTTTGGCAAAGAGAGTATCTCCCGCAGGGAAGCTGCTACCATCAAATGTTTGCCCTCATTAGACTCCCCTCTGGAAGCGCTTTCACTGCAAGCTGCAGATTCCCTCCTAATAGCAATCTGTAGTACAGTGTACTGAATTGTACCTTAACTGCGGCTAATAATGCGATTTTGGCAAAGAGAATATCTCCCGCAGGGAAGCTGCTACCATCTAATGCTTGCCCTCCTTAGACTCCCCTCTGGAAGCGCTTTCACTGCAAGCTGCAGATTCCCTCCTAACAGCAAGCTTTAGGATAGGGTACTGAAATGTAACTTACTTTAGCCTAATAATGCGATTTTGGCAAAGAGAGTATCTCCCGCAGGGAAGCTGATACCATCAAATCTTTGCCCTCATTAGACTCCCCTCTGGAAGCGCTTTCACTGCAAGCTGCAGATTCCCTCCTAACAGCAAGCTGTAGGATAGGGTACTGAATTGTAACTTACTTTCACCTAATAATGCGATTTTGGCAAAGAGAGAATCTCACGCTGAGAAACTGCTACCATCAAATATTTGCCCTTATTAGACTACCCTCTGGAAGCGCTTTCACTGCAAGCTGCAGATTCCCTCCTAATAGCAGTCTGTAGGACAGTGTACTGAATTGTAACTAAACTGCGGTTAATTATGCGATTTTGGCAAAGAGAGTATCTCCCGCAGGGAAGCTATTACCATCAAATGTTTGCCCTCGTTAGACTCCCCTCTGGAAGCGCTTTCACTGCAAGCTGCAGATTCCCTCCTAACAGCAAGCTTTAGGATAGGGTACTGAATTGTAACTTACTTTCGCCTAATAATGCGATTTTGGCAAAGAGAGTATCTCCCGCAGGGAAGCTGTTACCATCAAATGTTTGTCCTCGTTAGACTCTCCTCTGGAAGCGCTTTCACTGCAAGCTGCAGATTCCCTCCTAACAGCAAGCTTTAGGATAGGGTACTGAATTGGAACTTACTTTCGCCTAATAATGCGATTTTGGCAAAGAGAGTATCTCCCGCAGGGAAGCTGCTACCATCCAATATTTGCCCTCATTAGACTCCCCTCTGGAAGCGCTTTCACTGCAAGCTGCAGATTCCCTCCTAAGAGCAAGCTTTAGGATAGGGTACTGAATTGTAACTTACTTTCGCCTAATAGTGCGATTTTGCAAAGAGAGTATCTCCCGCAGGGAAGCTGCTACCATCAAATGTTTGCCCTCGTTAGACTCCCCTCTGGAAGCGCTTTGACTGCAAGCTGCAGATTCCCTCCTAACAGCAAGCTTTAGGATAGTGTACTGAATTGTAACTTACTTTCGCCTAATAATGCGATTTTGGCAAAGAGAGTATCTCCCGCAGGGAAGCTGCTACCATCAAATGTTTGCCCTCCTTAGACTCCCCTCTGGAAGCGCTTTCACTGCAAGCTGCAGATTCCCTCCTAACAGCAAGCTTTAGGATAGGGTACTGAATTGTAACTTACTTTCGCCTAATAATGCGATTTTGGCAAAGAGAGAATCACCCGCAGGGAAGCTGCTACCATCAAATGTTTCCCCTCATTAGACTCCCCTCTGGAAGCGCTTTCACTGCAAGCTGCAGATTCCCTCCTAATAGCAATCTGTAGGATAGGGTACTGAATTGTAACTTAACTGCGGCTAATAATGCGATTTTGGCAATGAGAATATCTCCCGCAAGGAAGCTGCTACCATCAAATGTTTGCCCTCGTTAGACTCCCCTCTGGAAGCGCTTTCACTGCAAGCTGCAGATTCCCTCCTAACAGCAAGCTTTAGGATAGGGTACTGAATTGTAACTTACTTTCGCCTAATAATGCGATTTTGGCAAAGAGAATATCTCCCGCAGGGAAGCTGCTACCATCAAATGTTAGCCCTCGTTAGACTCCCCTCTGGAAGCGCTTTCACTGCAAGCTGCAGCTTCCCTCCTAACAGCAAGCTTTAGGATAGGGTACTGAATTGTATCTTAACTGCGGCTTATAAGGCGATTATGGCAAAGAGAATATCTCCCGCAGGGAAGCTGCTACCATCAAATATTTGCCCTCATTATACTCCCCTCTGGAAGCGCTTTCACTGCAAGCTGCAGATTCCCTCCTAACAGCAAGCTTTAGGATAGGGTACTGAAATGTAACTTACTTTCGCCTAATAATGCGATTTTGGCAAAGAGAGTATCTCCCGCAGGGAAGCTGCTACCATCAAATGTTTGCCCTCATTAGACTCCCCTCTGGAAGCGCTTTCACTGCAAGCTGCAGATTCCCTCCTAATAGCAATCTGTAGTACAGTGTACTGAATTGTACCTTAACTGCGGCTAATAATGCGATTTTGGCAAAGAGAATATCTCCCGCAGGGAAGCTGCTACCATCTAATGCTTGCCCTCCTTAGACTCCCCTCTGGAAGTGCTTTCACTGCAAGCTGCAGATTCCCTCCTAACAGCAAGCTTTAGGATAGGGTACTGAAATGTAACTTACTTTCGCCTAATAATGCGATTTTGCAAAGAGAGTATCTCCCGCAGGGAAGCTGCTACCATCAAATGTTTGCCCTCCTTAGACTCCCCTCTGGAAGCGCTTTCACTGCAAGCTGCAGATTCCCTCCTAACAGCAAGCTTTAGGATAGGGTACTGAATTGTAACTTACTTTCGCCTAATAATGCGATTTTGGCAAAGAGAGAATCACCCGCAGGGAAGCTGCTACCATCAAATGTTTCCCCTCATTAGACTCCCCTCTGGAAGCGCTTTCACTGCAAGCTGCAGATTCCCTCCTAATAGCAATCTGTAGGATAGGGTACTGAATTGTAACTTAACTGCGGCTAATAATGCGATTTTGGCAAAGAGAATATCTCCCGCAAGGAAGCTGCTACCATCAAATGTTTGCCCTCGTTAGACTCCCCTCTGGAAGCGCTTTCACTGCAAGCTGCAGATTCCCTCCTAACAGCAAGCTTTAGGATAGGGTACTGAATTGTAACTTACTTTCGCCTAATAATGCGATTTTGGCAAAGAGAGTATCTCCCGCAGGGAAGCTGTTACCATCAAATGTTTGCCCTCATTAGACTACCCTCTGGAAGCGCTTTCACTGCAAGCTGCAGATTCCCTCCTAACAGCAAGCTTTAGGATAGGGTACTGAATTGTAACTTACTTTCGCCTAATAATGCGATATTGGCAAAGAGACTATCTCCCGCAGGGAAGCTGCTACCATCAAATGTTTGCCCTCGTTAGACTCCCCTCTGGAAGCGCTTTCACTGCAAGCTGCAGATTCCCTCCTAACAGCAAGCTTTAGGATAGGGTACTGAATTGTATCTTAACTGCGGCTTATAAGGCGATTATGGCAAAGAGAATATCTCCCGCAGGGAAGCTGCTACCATCAAATATTTGCCCTCATTATACTCCCCTCTGGAAGCGCTTTCACTGCAAGCTGCAGATTCCCTCCTAACAGCAAGCTTTAGGATAGGGTACTGAAATGTAACTTACTTTCGCCTAATAATGCGATTTTGGCAAAGAGAGTATCTCCCGCAGGGAAGCTGCTACCATCAAATGTTTGCCCTCATTAGACTCCCCTCTGGAAGCGCTTTCACTGCAAGCTGCAGATTCCCTCCTAATAGCAATCTGTAGTACAGTGTACTGAATTGTACCTTAACTGCGGCTAATAATGCGATTTTGGCAAAGAGAATATCTCCCGCAGGGAAGCTGCTACCATCTAATGCTTGCCCTCCTTAGACTCCCCTCTGGAAGCGCTTTCACTGCAAGCTGCAGATTCCCTCCTAACAGCAAGCTTTAGGATAGGGTACTGAAATGTAACTTACTTTCGACTAATAGTGCGATTTTGCAAAGAGAGTATCTCCCGCAGGGAAGCTGCTACCATCAAATGTTTGCCCTCGTTAGACTCCCCTCTGGAAGCGCTTTGACTGCAAGCTGCAGATTCCCTCCTAACAGCAAGCTTTAGGATAGTGTACTGAATTGTAACTTACTTTAGCCTAATAATGCGATTTTGGCAAAGAGAGTATCTCCCGCAGGGAAGCTGCTACCATCAAATGTTTGCCCTCCTTAGACTCCCCTCTGGAAGCTCTTTCACTGCAAGCTGCAGATTCCCTCCTAACAGCAAGCTTTAGGATAGGGTACTGAATTGTAGCTTAACTGCGGCTAAAAAGGCGATTATGGCAAAGAGAATATCTCCCGCAGGGAAGCTGCTACCATCAAATGTTTGCCCTCATTAGACTCCCCTCTAGAATCGCTTTCACTGCAAGCTGCAGATTCCCTCCTAACAGCAAGCTTTAGGATAGGGTACTGAATTGGAACTTACTTTCGGCTAATAATGCGATTTTGTCAAAGAGAGTATCTCCCGCAGGGAAGCTGTTACCATCAAATGTTTGCCCTCGTTAGACTCCCTTCTGGAAGCGCTTTCACTGCAAGCTGCAGATTCCCTCCTAACAGCAAGCTTTAGGATAGGGTACTGAATTGTAACTTACTTTCGCCTAATAATGCGATTTTGGCAAAGAGAGTATCTCCCGCAGGGAAGCTGTTACCATCAAATGTTTGCCCTCGTTAGACTCTCCTCTGGAAGCGCTTTCACTGCAAGCTGCAGATTCCCTCCTAACAGCAAGCTTTAGGATAGGGTACTGAATTGTAACTTACTTTCGCCTAATAATGCGATTTTGGCAAAGAGAGTATCTCCCGCAGGGAAGCTGCTACCATCAAATGTTTGCCCTCATTAGACTCCCCTCTGGAAGTGCTTTCACTGCAAGCTGCAGATTCCCTCCTAAGAGCAAGCTTTAGGATAGGGTACTGAATTGTAACTTACTTTCGCCTAATAATGCGATTTTGGCAAAGAGAGTATCTCCCGCAGGGAAGCTGCTACCATCAAATGTTTGCCCTCCTTAGACTCCCCTCTGGAAGCGCTTTCACTGCAAGCTGCAGATTCCCTCCTAACAGCAAGCTTTAGGATAGGGTACTGAATTGTAACTTACTTTCGCCTAATAATGCGATTTTGGCAAAGAGAGTATCTCCCGCAGGGAAGCTGCTACCATCAAATGTTTGCCCTCATTAGACTCCCCTCTGGAAGCGCTTTCACTGCAAGCTGCAGATTCCCTCCTAATAGCAATCTGTAGGTTAGGGTACTGAATTGTAACTAAACTGCGGCTAATAATGCGATTTTGGCAAAGAGAATATCTCCCGCAGGGAAGCTGCTACCATCAAATGCTTGCCCTCATTAGACTCCCCTCTGGAAGCGCTTTCACTGCAAGCTGCAGATTCCCTCCTAACAGCAAGCTTTAGGATAGGGTACTGAATTGTAACTTACTTTCGCCTAATAATGCGATTTTTGGCAAAGAGATTATCTCCCGCAGGGAAGCTGCTACCATCAAATGTTTGCCCTCGTTAGACTACCCTCTGGAAGCGCATTCACTTCAAGCTGCAGATTCCCTCCTAACAGCAAGCTGTAGGACAGTGTACTGAATTGTAACTTCCTTTCGCATTATAATGCGATTATGGCAAAGAGAGTATCTCCCGCAGGGAAGCTGCTACCATCAAATGTTTGCCCTCATTAGACTCCCCTCTGGAAGCGCTTTCACTGCAAGCTGCCGATTCCCTCCTAACAGCAAGCTTTAGGATAGGGTACTGAATTGTAACTTACTTTCGCCTAATAATGCGATTTTGGCAAAGAGACTATCTCCCGCAGGGAAGCTGCTACCATCAAATGTTTGCCCTCATTAGACTCCCCTCTGGAAGCGCTTTCACTGCAAGCTGCAGATTCCCTCCTAACAGCAAGCTTTAGGATAGGGTACTGAATTGTAACTTACTTTCGCCTAATAATGCGATTTTGGCAAAGAGAGTATCTCCCGCAGGGAAGCTGTTACCATCAAATGTTTGCCCTCATTAGACTCCCCTCTGGAAGCGCTTTCACTGCAAGCTGCAGATTCCCTCCTAACAGCAAGCTTTAGGATAGGGTACTGAATTGTAACTTACTTTCGCCTAATAATGCGATTTTGGCAAAGAGAGTATCTCCCGCAGGGAAGCTGCTACCATCAAATGTTTGCCCTCGTTATACTCCCCTCTGGAAGCGCTTTCACTGCAAGCTGCAGATTCCCTCCTAACAGCAAGCTTTAGGATAGGGTACTGAATTGTAGCTTAACTTGCGGCTAATAATGCGATTTTGGCAAAGAGAATATCTCCCGCAGGGAAGCTGCTACCATCAAATGTTTGCCCTCATTAGACTCCCCTCTGGAAGCGCTTTCACTGCAAGCTGCAGATTCCCTCCTAACAGCAAGCTTTAGGATAGGGTACTGAATTGTAACTTACTTTCGCCTAATAATGGGATTTTGGCAAAGAGAGTATCTCCCGCAGGGAAGCTGCTACCATCAAATGTTTGCCCTCAGTAGACTCCCCTCTGGAAGCGCTTTCACTGCAAGCTGCCAGATTCCCTCCTAACAGCAAGCTTTAGGATAGGGTACTGAATTGTAACTTACTTTCGCCTAATAATGCGATTTTGGCAAAGAGAGTATCTCCCGCAGGAAGCTGCTACCATCAAATGTTTGCCCTCATTAGACTCCCCTCTGGAAGTGCTTTCACTGCAAGCTGCAGATTCCCTCCTAAGAGCAAGCTTTAGGATAGGGTACTGAATTGTAACTTACTTTCGCCTAATAATGCGATTTTGGCAAAGAGAGTATCTCCCGCAGGGAAGCTGCTACCATCAAATGTTTGCCCTCCTTAGACTCCCCTCTGGAAGCGCTTTCACTGCAAGCTGCAGATTCCCTCCTAACAGCAAGCTTTAGGATAGGGTACTGAATTGTAACTTACTTTCGCCTAATAATGCGATTTTGTCAAAGAGAGAATCACCCGCAGGGAAGCTGCTACCATCAAATGTTTCCCCTCATTAGACTCCCCTCTGGAAGCGCTTTCACTGCAAGCTGCAGATTCCCTCCTAATAGCAATCTGTAGGTTAGGGTACTGAATTGTAACTTAACTGCGGCTAATAATGCGATTTTGGCAAAGAGAATATCTCCCGCAGGGAAGCTGCTACCATCAAATGCTTGCCCTCATTAGACTCCCCTCTGGAAGCGCTTTCACTGCAAGCTGCAGATTCCCTCCTAACAGCAAGCTTTAGGATAGGGTACTGAATTGTAACTTACTTTCGCCTAATAATGCGATTTTTGGCAAAGAGATTATCTCCCGCAGGGAAGCTGCTACCATCAAATGTTTGCCCTCGTTAGACTACCCTCTGGAAGCGCATTCACTTCAAGCTGCAGATTCCCTCCTAACAGCAAGCTGTAGGACAGTGTACTGAATTGTAACTTCCTTTCGCATTATAATGCGATTATGGCAAAGAGAGTATCTCCCGCAGGGAAGCTGCTACCATCAAATGTTTGCCCTCATTAGACTCCCCTCTGGAAGCGCTTTCACTGCAAGCTGCCGATTCCCTCCTAACAGCAAGCTTTAGGATAGGGTACTGAATTGTAACTTACTTTCGCCTAATAATGCGATTTTGGCAAAGAGACTATCTCCCGCAGGGAAGCTGCTACCATCAAATGTTTGCCCTCATTACACTCCCTTCTGGATGCGCTTTCACTGCAAGCTGCAGATTCCCTCCTAACAGCAAGCTTTAGGATAGGGTACTGAATTGTAACTTAACTGCGGATAATAAGGCGATTTTGGCAAAGAGAATATCTCCCGCAGGGAAGCTGCTACCATCAAATGTTTGCCCTCATTAGACTCCCCTCTGGAAGCACTTTCACTGCAAGCTGCAGATTCCCTCCTAACAGCAAGATGTACGACATTGTACTGAATTGTAACTTAACTGCGGCTAATAAGGCGATTTTGGCAAAGAGAATATCTCCCGCAGCGAAGCTGCTACCATCAAATATTTGCCCTCATTAGACTCCCCTCTGGAAGCGCTTTCACTGCAAGCTGCAGATTCCCTCCTAACAGCAAGCTTTAGGATAGGGTACTGAATTGTAACTTACTTTCGCCTAATAATGCGATATTGGCAAAGAGAGTATCTCCCGCAGGGAAGCTGCTACCATCTAATGCTTGCCCTCATTAGACTCCCCTCTGGAAGCGCTTTCACTGCAAGCTGCAGATTCCCTCCTAACAGCAAGCTTTAGGATAGGGTACTGAATTGTAACTTACTTTCGCCTAATAATGCGATTTTGGAAAAGAGAGTATCTCCCGCAGGGAAGCTGCTACCATCAAATGTTTGCCCTCATTAGACTCCCCTCTGGAAGCGCTTTCACTGCAAGCTGCAGATTCCCTCCTAACAGCAAGCTTTAGGATAGGGTACTGAATTGTAACTTACTTTCGCCTAATAATGCGATTTTGGCAAAGAGACTATCTCCCGCAGGGAAGCTGCTACCATCAAATGTTTGCCCTCATTAGACTCCCCTCTGGAAGCGCTTTCACTGCAAGCTGCAGATTCCCTCCTAACAGCAAGCTTTAGGATAGGGTACTGAATTGTAACTTACTTACGCCTAATAATGCGATTTTGGCAAAGAGACTATCTCCCGCAGGGAAGCTGCTACCATCAAATGTTTGCCCTCATTAGACTCCCCTCTGGAAGCGCTTTCACTGCAAGCTGCAGATTCCCTCCTAAGAGCAAGCTTTAGGATATGGTACTGAATTGTAACTTACTTTCGCCTAATAATGTGATTTTGGCAAAGAGAGTATCTCCCGCAGGGAAGCTGTTACCATCAAATGTTTGCCCTCGTTAGACTACCCTCTGGAAGCGCATTCACTTCAAGCTGCAGATTCCCTCCTAACAGCAAGCTTTAGGATAGGTTACTGAATTGTAACTTACTTTCGCCTAATAATGCGATTTTGGCAAAGAGAGTATCTCCAGCAGGGAAGCTGCTACCATCAAATGTTTGCCCTCCTTAGACTCCCCTCTGGAAGCGCTTTCACTGCAAGCTGCAGATTCCCTCCTAACAGCAAGCTTTAGGATAGGGTACTGAATTGTAACTTACTTTCGCCTAATAATGCGATTTTGGCAAAGAGAGTATCTCCCGCAGGGAACTGCTACCATCAAATGTTTGCCCTCATTAGACTCCCCTCTGGAAGCGCTTTCACTGCAAGCTGCAGATTCCCTCCTAACAGCAAGCTTTAGGATAGGGTACTGAATTGTAACTTACTTTCACCTAATAATGCGATTTTGGCAAAGAGAGTATCTCCCACAGGGAAGCTGCTACCATCAAATGTTTGCCCTCATTAGACTCCCCTCTGGAAGCGCTTTCACTGCAAGCTGCAGATTCCCTCCTAAGAGCAAGCTTTAGGATAGGGTACTGAAATGTAACTTACTTTCGCCTAATAATGCGATTTTGGCAAAGAGAATATCTCCCGCAGGGAAGCTGATACCATCAAATGTTTGCCCTCATTAGTCTCCCCTCTGGAAGGGCTTTCACTGCAAGCTTCACATTCCCTCCTAACAGCAAGCTGTAGGACAGTATACTGAATTGTAACTTAACTGCAGCTAATAAGGCGATTTTGGCAAAGAGAATATCTACCGCAGGGAAGCTGCTACCATCAAATGCTTGCCCTCCTTAGACTCCCCTCTGGAAGCGCTTTCACTGCAAGCTGCAGATTCCCTCCTAACAGCAAGCTTTAGGATAGGGTACTGAATTGTAACTTACTTTCGCCTAATAATGCGATTTTGGCAAAGAGACTATCTCCCGCAGGGAAGTTGCTACCATCAAATATTTGACCTCATTAGACTCTCCTCTGGAAGCGCTTTCACTGCAAGCTGCAGATTCCCTCCTAACAGCAAGCTTTAGGATAGTGTACTGAATTGTAACTTACTTTCGCCTAATAATGCGATTTTGGCAAAGAGACTATCTCCCGCAGGGAAGCTGCTACCATCAAATGTTTGCCCTCATTAGACTCCCCTCTGGAAGCGCTTTCACTGCAAGCTGCAGATTCCCTCCTAACAGCAAGCTTTAGGATAGTGTACTGAATTGTAACTTACTTTCGCCTAATAATGCTATGTTGCAAAGATAGTATCTCCCGCAGGGAAGCTGCTACCATCAAATGTTTGCCCTCCTTAGACTCCCCTCTGGAAGCGCTTTCACTGCAAGCTGCAGATTCCCTCCTAACAGCAAGCTTTAGGATAGGATACTTAATTGTAACTTACTTTCGCCTAATAATGCCATTTTGGAAAAGAGAGTATCTCTCGCAGGGAAGCTGCTACCATCAAATGTTTGCCCTCATTAGACTCCCCTCTGGAAGTGCTTTCACTGCAAGCTGCAGATTCCCTCCTAACAGCAAGCTTTAGGATAGGGTACTGAATTGTAACTTACTTTCGCCTAATAATGCGATTTTGGCAAAGAGAGTATCTCCCGCAGGGAAGCTGCTACCATCAAATGTTTGCCCTCGTTAGACTACCCTCTGGAAGCGCATTCACTTCAAGCTGCAGATTCCCTCCTAACAGCAAGCTTTAGGATAGGGTACTGAATTGTAACTTACTTTCGCCTAATAATGCGATTTTGGCAAAGAGAGTATCTACCGCAGGGAAGCTGCTACCATCAAATGTTTGCCCTCGTTAGACTCCCCTCTGGAAGCGCTTTCACTGCAAGCTGCAGATTCCCTCCTAACAGCAAGCTTTAGGATAGGGTACTGAATTGTATCTTAACTGCGGCTAATAAGGCGATTATGGCAAAGAGAATATCTCCCGCAGGGAAGCTGCTACCATCAAATATTTGCCCTCATTATACTCCCCTCTGGAAGCGCTTTCACTGCAAGCTGCAGATTCCCTCCTAACAGCAAGCTTTAGGATAGGGTACTGAAATGTAACTTACTTTCCCCTAATAATGCGATTTTGGCAAAGAGAGTATCTCCCGCAGGGAAGCTGCTACCATCAAATGTTTGCCCTCATTAGACTCCCCTCTGGAATCGCTTTCACTGCAAGCTGCAGATTCCCTCCTAATAGCAATCTGTAGTACAGTGTACTGAATTGTACCTTAACTGCGGCTAATAATGCGATTTTGGCAAAGAGAATATCTCCCGCAGGGAAGCTGCTACCATCTAATGCTTGCCCTCCTTAGACTCCCCTCTGGAAGCGCTTTCACTGCAAGCTGCAGATTCCCTCCTAACAGCAAGCTTTAGGATAGGGTACTGAAATGTAACTTACTTTAGCCTAATAATGCGATTTTGGCAAAGAGACTATCTCCCGCAGGGAAGCTGCTACCATCAAATATTTGCCTTCATTAGACTCTCCTCTGGAAGCGCTTTCACTGCAGGCTGCAGATTCCCTCCTAACAGCAAGCTGTAGGATAGGGTACTGAATTGTAACTTACTTTCACCTAATAATGCGATTTTTGCAAAGAGAGTATCTCCCGCAGGGAAGCTGATACCATCAAATGTTTGCCCTCATTAGACTCCCCTCTGGAAGCGCTTTCACTGCAAGCTGCAGATTCCCTCCTAACAGCAAGCTTTAGGATAGGGTACTGAATTGTAACTTACTTTCGCCTAATAATGCGATTTTGGCAAAGAGAGAATCTCACGCTGAGAAACTGCTACCATCAAATATTTGCCCTTATTAGACTCCCCTCTGGAAGCGCTTTCACTGCAAGCTGCAGATTCCCTCCTAATAGCAGTCTGTAGGATAGTGTACTGAATTATAACTAAACTGCGGTTAATAATGCGATTTTGGCAAAGAGAGTATCTCCCGCAGGGAAGCTGTTACCATCAAATGTTTGCCCTCGTTAGACTCCCCTCTGGAAGCGCTTTCACTGCAAGCTGCAGATTCCCTCCTAACAGCAAGCTTTAGGATAGGGTACTGAATTGTAACTTACTTTCGCCTAATAATGCGATTTTGGCAAAGAGAGTATCTCCCGCAGGGAAGCTGCTACCATCAAATGTTTGCCCTCATTAGACTCTCCTCTGGAAGTGCTTTCACTGCAAGCTGCAGATTCCCTCCTAACAGCAAGCTTTAGGATAGGGTACTGAATTGTAACTTACTTTCACCTAATAATGCGATTTTGACAAAGAGAGTATCTCCCGCAGGGAAGCTGCTACCATCAAATGTTTGCCCTCATTAGACTCCCCTCTGGAAGCGCTTTCACTGCAAGCTGCAGATTCCCTCCTAACAGCAAGCTTTAGGATAGGGTACTGAATTGTATCTTACTTTCGGATAATAAGGCGATTTTGGCAAAGAGATTATCTCCCGCAGGGAAGCTGTTACCATCAAATGTTTGCCCTCGTTAGACTACCCTCTGGAAGCGCATTCACTTCAAGCTGCAGATTCCCTCCTAACAGCAAGCTTTAGGATAGGGTACTGAATTGTAACTTACTTTCGCCTAATAATGCGATTTTGGCAAAGAGAGTATCTCCCGCAGGGAAGCTGCTACCATCAAATATTTGCCCTCATTAGACTCCCCTCTGGAAGCGCTTTCACTGCAAGCTGCAGATTCCCTCCTAAGAGCAAGCTTTAGGATAGGGTACTGAATTGTAACTTACTTTCGCCTAATAGTGCGATTTTGCAAAGAGAGTATCTCCCGCAGGGAAGCTGCTACCATCAAATGTTTGCCCTCGTTAGACTCCCCTCTGGAAGCGCTTTGACTGCAAGCTGCAGATTCCCTCCTAACAGCAAGCTTTAGGATAGTGTACTGAATTGTAACTTACTTTCGCCTAATAATGCGATTTTGGCAAAGAGAGTATCTCCCGCAGGGAAGCTGCTACCATCAAACGTTTGCCCTCCTTAGACTCCCCTCTGGAAGCGCTTTCACTGCAAGCTGCAGATTCCCTCCTAACAGCAAGCTTTAGGATAGGGTACTGAATTGTAACTTACTTTCGCCTAATAATGCGATTTTGGCAAAGAGAGAATCACCCGCAGGGAAGCTGCTACCATCAAATGTTTCCCCTCATTAGACTCCCCTCTGGAAGCGCTTTCACTGCAAGCTGCAGATTCCCTCCTAATAGCAATCTGTAGGATAGGGTACTGAATTGTAACTTAACTGCGGCTAATAATGCGATTTAGGGAAAGAGAATATCTCCCGCAAGGAAGCTGCTACCATCAAATGCTTGCCCTCATTAGACTCCCCTCTGGAAGCGCTTTCACTGCAAGCTGCAGATTCCCTCCTAACAGCAAGCTTTAGGATAGGGTACTGAATTGTAACTTACTTTCGCCTAATAATGCGATTTTGGCAAAGAGAGTATCTCCCGCAGGGAAGCTGCTACCATCAAATATTTGCCTTCATTAGACTCTCCTCTGGAAGTACTTTCACTGCAAGCTGCAGATTCCCTCCTAACAGCAAGCTGTAGGACAGTATACTGAATTGTAACTTAACTGCGTTTAATAATGCGATTTTGGCAAAGAGAATATCTCCCGCAGGGAAGCTGCTACCATCTAATGCTTGCCCTCATTAGACTCCCCTCTGGAAGCGCTTTCACTGCAAGCTGCAGATTCCCTCCTAACAGCAAGCTTTAGGATAGGATACTTAATTGTAACTTACTTTCGCCTAATAATGCGATTTTGGCAAAGAGAGTATCTCCCGCAGGGAAGCTGCTACCATCAAATGTTTGCCCTCGTTAGACTCCCCTCTGGAAGCGCTTTCACTGCAAGCTGCAGATTCCCTCCTAACAGCAAGCTTTAGGATAGGGTACTGAATTGCAGCTTAACTGCGGCTAATAAGGCGATTATGGCAAAGAGAATATCTCCCGCAGGGAAGCTGCTACCATCAAATGTTTGCCCTCATTAGACTCCCCTCTAGAATCGCTTTCACTGCAAGCTGCAGATTCCCTCCTAACAGCAAGCTTTAGGATAGGGTACTGAATTGGAACTTACTTTCGGCTAATAATGCGATTTTGGCAAAGAGAGTATCTCCCGCAGGGAAGCTGTTACCATCAAATGTTTGCCCTCGTTAGACTCCCCTCTGGAAGCGCTTTCACTGCAAGCTGCAGATTCCCTCCTAACAGCAAGCTTTAGGATAGGGTACTGAATTGTAACTTACTTTCGCCTAATAATGCGATATTGGCAAAGAGAGTATCTCCCGCAGGGAAGCTGTTACCATCAAATGTTTGCCCTCGTTAGACTCTCCTCTGGAAGCGCTTTCACTGCAAGCTGCAGATTCCCTCCTAACAGCAAGCTTTAGGATAGGGTACTGAATTGTAACTTACTTTCGCCTAATAATGCGATTTTGGCAAAGAGAGTATCTCCCGCAGGGAAGCTGCTACCATCAAATGTTTGCCCTCGTTAGACTCCCCTCTGGAAGCGCTTTCACTGCAAGCTGCAGATTCCCTCCTAACAGCAAGCTTTAGGATAGGGTACTGAATTGTAACTTACTTTCGCCTAATAATGCGATTTTGGCAAAGAGACTATCTCCCGCAGGGAAGCTGCTACCATCAAATGTTTGCCCTCATTAGACTCCCCTCTGGAAGCGCTTTCACTGCAAGCTGCAGATTCCCTCCTAACAGCAAGCTTTAGGATAGGGTACTGAATTGTAACTTACTTTCGGATAATAAGGCGATTTTGGCAAAGAGAGTATCTCCCGCAGGGAAGCTGTTACCATCAAATGTTTGCCCTCATTAGACTCCCCTCTGGAAGTGCTTTCACTGCAAGCTGCAGATTCCCTCCTAACAGCAAGCTTTAGGATAGGGTACTGAATTGTAACTTACTTTCGCCTAATAATGCGATTTTGGCAAAGAGAGTATCTCCCGCAGGGAAGCTGTTACCATCAAATGTTTGCCCTCGTTAGACTACCCTCTGGAAGCGCTTTCACTGCAAGCTGCAGATTCCCTCCTAACAGCAAGCTTTAGGATAGGGTACTGAATTGTAACTTACTTTCGCCTAATAATGCGATTTTGGCAAAGAGAGAATCACCCGCAGGGAAGCTGCTACCATCAAATGTTTCCCCTCATTAGACTCCCCTCTGGAAGCGCTTTCACTGCAAGCTGCAGATTCCCTCCTAATAGCAATCTGTAGGATAGGGTACTGAATTGTAACTTAACTGCGGCTAATAATGCGATTTTGGCAAAGAGAATATCTCCCGCAAGGAAGCTGCTACCATCAAATGCTTGCCCTCATTAGACTCCCCTCTGGAAGCGCTTTCACTGCAAGCTGCAGATTCCCTCCTAACAGCAAGCTTTAGGATAGGGTACTGAATTGTAACTTACTTTCGCCTAATAATGCGATTTTGGCAAAGAGAGTATCTCCCGCAGGGAAGCTGCTACCATCAAATATTTGCCTTCATTAGACTCTCCTCTGGAAGTACTTTCACTGCAAGCTGCAGATTCCCTCCTAACAGCAAGCTGTAGGACAGTATACTGAATTGTAACTTAACTGCGGCTAATAAGGCGATTTTGGAAAAGAGAATATGTACCGCAGGGAAGCTGCTACCATCAAATGCTTGCCCTCCTTAGACTCCCCTCTGGAAGCGCTTTCACTGCAAGCTGCAGATTCCCTCCTAACAGCAAGCTTTAGGATAGGGTACTGAATTGGAACTTACTTTCGCCTAATAATGCGATTTTGTCAAAGAGAGTATCTCCCGCAGGGAAGCTGCTACCATCAAATGCTTGCCCTCATTAGACTCTCCTCTTGAAGCGCTTTCACTGCAAGCTGCAGATTCCCTCCTAACAGCAAGCTTTAGGATAGGGTACTGAATTGTAACTTACTTTCGCCTAATAATGCGATTTTGGCAAAGAGAGTATCTCCCGCAGGGAAGCTGCTACCATCAAATGTTTGCCCTCGTTAGACTCCCCTCTGGAAGCGCTTTCACTGCAAGCTGCAGATTCCCTCCTAACAGCAAGCTTTAGGATAGGGTACTGAATTGTAGCTTAACTGCGGCTAATAAGGCGATTATGGCAAAGAGAATATCTCCCGCAGGGAAGCTGCTACCATCAAATGTTTGCCCTCATTAGACTCCCCTCTAGAATCGCTTTCACTGCAAGCTGCAGATTCCCTCCTAACAGCAAGCTTTAGGATAGGGTACTGAATTGGAACTTACTTTCGGCTAATAATGCGATTTTGGCAAAGAGAGTATCTCCCGCAGGGAAGCTGTTACCATCAAATGTTTGCCCTCGTTAGACTCCCCTCTGGAAGCGCTTTCACTGCAAGCTGCAGATTCCCTCCTAACAGCAAGCTTTAGGATAGGGTACTGAATTGTAACTTACTTTCGCCTAATAATGCGATTTTGGCAAAGAGAGTATCACCCGCAGGGAAGCTGTTACCATCAAATGTTTGCCCTCGTTAGACTCCCCTCTGGAAGCGCTTTCACTGCAAGCTGCAGATTCCCTCCTAACAGCAAGCTTTAGGATAGGGTACTGAATTGTAACTTACTTTCGCCTAATAATGCGATTTTGGCAAAGAGAGTATCTCCCGCAGGGAAGCTGCTACCATCAAATGTTTGCCCTCGTTAGACTCCCCTCTGGAAGCGCTTTCACTGCAAGCTGCAGATTCCCTCCTAACAGCAAGCTTTAGGATAGGGTACTGAATTGTAACTTACTTTCGCCTAATAATGCGATTTTGGCAAAGAGACTATCTCCCGCAGGGAAGCTGCTACCATCAAATGTTTGCCCTCATTAGACTCCCCTCTGGAAGCGCTTTCACTGCAAGCTGCAGATTCCCTCCTAACAGCAAGCTTTAGGATAGGGTACTGAATTGTAACTTACTTTCGCCTAATAATGCGATTTTGGCAAAGAGAGTATCTCCCGCAGGGAAGCTGTTACCATCAAATGTTTGCCCTCGTTAGACTACCCTCTGGAAGCGCTTTCACTGCAAGCTGCAGATTCCCTCCTAACAGCAAGCTTTAGGATAGGGTACTGAATTGTAACTTACTTTCGCCTAATAATGCGATTTTGGCAAAGAGAGTATTTCCCGCAGGGAAGCTGCTACCATCAAATGTTTGCCCTCGTTATACTCCCCTCTGGAAGCGCTTTCACTGCAAGCTGCAGATTCCCTCCTAACAGCAAGCTTTAGGATAGAGTACTGAATTGTAGCTTAACTGCGGCTAATAAGGCGATTTTGGCAAAGAGAATATCTCCCGCAGGGAAGCTGCTACCATCAAATGTTTGCCCTCATTAGACTCCCCTCTGGAAGCGCTTTCACTGCAAGCTGCAGATTCCCTCCTAACAGCAAGCTTTAGGATAGGGTACTGAATTGTAACTTACTTTCGCCTAATAATGCGATTTTGGAAAAGAGAGTATCTCCCGCAGGGAAGCTGCTACCATCAAATGTTTGCCCTCAGTAGACTCCCCTCTGGAAGCGCTTTCACTGCAAGCTGCAGATTCCCTCCTAACAGCAAGCTTTAGGATAGGGTACTGAATTGTAACTTACTTTCGCCTAATAATGCGATTTTGGCGAAGAGACTATCTCCCGCAGGGAAGCTGCTACCATCAAATGTTTGCCCTCATTAGACTCCCCTCTGGAAGTGCTTTCACTGCAAGCTGCAGATTCCCTCCTAACAGCAAGCTTTAGGATAGGGTACTGAATTGTAACTTACTTTCGCCTAATAATGCGATTTTGGCAAAGAGACTATCTCCCGCAGGGAAGCTGCTACCATCAAATGTTTGCCCTCATTAGACTCCCCTCTGGAAGTGCTTTCACTGCAAGCTGCAGATTCCCTCCTAACAGCAAGATGTACGACAGTGTACTGAATTGTAACTTAACTGCGGCTAATAAGGCGATTTTGGCAAAGAGAATATCTCCCGCAGCGAAGCTGCTACCATCAAATATTTGCCCTCATTAGACTCCCCTCTGGAAGCGCTTTCACTGCAAGCTGCAGATTCCCTCCTAACAGCAAGCTTTAGGATAGGGTACTGAATTGTAACTTACTTTCGCCTAATAATGCGATATTGGCAAAGAGAGTATCTCCCGCAGGGAAGCTGCTACCATCAAATGCTTGCCCTCATTAGACTCCCCTCTGGAAGCGCTTTCACTGCAAGCTGCAGATTCCCTCCTAACAGCAAGCTTTAGGATAGGGTACTGAATTGTAACTTACTTTCGCCTAATAATGCGATTCTGGCAAAGAGACTATCTCCCGCAGGGAAGCTGCTACCATCAAATGTTTGCCCTCATTAGACTCCCCTCTGGAAGCGCTTTCACTGCAAGCTGCAGATTCCCTCCTAACAGCAAGCTTTAGGATAGGGTACTGAATTGTAACTTACTTTCGCCTAATAATGCGATTTTGGCAAAGAGACTATCTCCCGCAGGGAAGCTGCTACCATCAAATGTTTGCCCTCATTAGACTCCCCTCTGGAAGCGCTTTCACTGCAAGCTGCAGATTCCCTCCTAACAGCAAGCTTTAGGATATGGTACTGAATTGTAACTTACTTTCGCCTAATAATGCGATTTTGTCAAAGAGAGTATCTCCCGCAGGGAAGCTGCTACCATCAAATGTTTGCCCTCATTACACTCCCCTCTGGAAGCGCTTTCACTGCAAGCTGCAGATTCCCTCCTAACAGCAAGCTTTAGGATAGGGTACTGAATTGTAACTTACTTTCGCCTAATAATGCGATTTTGGCAAAGAGAGTATCTCCCACAGGGAAGCTGCTACCATCAAATGTTTGCCCTCATTAGACTCCCCTCTGGAAGCGCTTTCACTGCAAGCTGCAGATTCCCTCCTAACAGCAAGCTTTAGGATAAGGTACTGAATTGTAACTTACTTTCGCCTAATAATGCGATATTGGCAAAGAGAATATCTCCCGCAGGGAAGCTGATACCATCAAATGTTTGCCCTCATTAGTCTCCCCTCTGGAAGGGCTTTCACTGCAAGCTGCAGATTCCCTCCTAACAGCAAGCTTTAGGATAGGGTACTGAATTGTAACTTACTTTCGCCTAATAATGCGATTTTGGCAAAGAGACTATCTCCCGCAGGGAAGCTGCTACCATCAAATGTTTGCCCTCATTAGACTCCCCTCTGGAAGTGCTTTCACTGCAAGCTGCAGATTCCCTCCTAACAGCAAGATGTACGACAGTGTACTGAATTGTAACTTAACTGCGGCTAATAAGGCGATTTTGGCAAAGAGAATATCTCCCGCAGCGAAGCTGCTACCATCAAATATTTGCCCTCATTAGACTCCCCTCTGGAAGCGCTTTCACTGCAAGCTGCAGATTCCCTCCTAACAGCAAGCTTTAGGATAGGGTACTGAATTGTAACTTACTTTCGCCTAATAATGCGATTATGGCAAAGAGAGTATGTCCCGCAGGGAAGCTGCTACCATCAAATGTTTGCCCTCATTACACTCCCTTCTGGATGCGCTTTCACTGCAAGCTGCAGATTCCCTCCTAACAGCAAGCTTTAGGATAAGGTACTGAATTGTAACTTAACTACGGATAATAAGGTGATTTTGGCAAAGAGAATATCTCCCGCAGGGAAGCTGCTACCATCAAATGTTTGCCCTCATTAGACTCCCCTCTGGAAGCACTTTCACTGCAAGCTGCAGATTCCCTCCTAACAGCAAGATGTACGACAGTGTACTGAATTGTAACTTAACTGCGGCTAATAAGGCGATTTTGGCAAAGAGAATATCTCCCGCAGCGAAGCTGCTACCATCAAATATTTGCCCTCATTAGACTCCCCTCTGGAAGCGCTTTCACTGCAAGCTGCAGATTCCCTCCTAACAGCAAGCTTTAGGATAGGGTACTGAATTGTAACTTACTTTCGCCTAATAATGCGATATTGGCAAAGAGAGTATCTCCCGCAGGGAAGCTGCTACCATCAAATGCTTGCCCTCATTAGACTCCCCTCTGGAAGCGCTTTCACTGCAAGCTGCAGATTCCCTCCTAACAGCAAGCTTTAGCATAGGGTACTGAATTGTAACTTACTTTCGCCTAATAATGCGATTTTGGCAAAGAGACTATCTCCCGCAGGGAAGCTGCTACCATCAAATGTTTGCCCTCATTAGACTCCCCTCTGGAAGCGCTTTCACTGCAAGCTGCAGATTCCCTCCTAACAGCAAGCTTTAGGATAGGGTACTGAATTGTAACTTACTTTCGCCTAATAATGCGATTTTGGCAAAGAGAGTATCTCCAGCAGGGAAGCTGCTACCATCAAATGTTTGCCCTCCTTAGACTCCCCTCTGGAAGCGCTTTCACTGCAAGCTGCAGATTCCCTCCTAACAGCAAGCTTTAGGATAGGGTACTGAATTGTAACTTACTTTCGCCTAATAATGCGATTTTGGCAAAGAGAGTATCTCCCGCAGGGAAGCTGCTACCATCAAATGTTTGCCCTCATTAGACTCCCCTCTGGAAGCGCTTTCACTGCAAGCTGCAGATTCCCTCCTAACAGCAAGCTTTAGGATAGGGTACTGAATTGTAACTTACTTTCGCCTAATAATGCGATTTTGGCAAAGAGAGTATCTCCCACAGGGAAGCTGCTACCATCAAATGTTTGCCCTCATTACACTCCCCTCTGGAAGCGCTTTCACTGCAAACTGCAGATTCCCTCCTAACAGCAAGCTTTAGGATAGGGTACTGAATTGTAACTTACTTTTGCCTAATAATGCGATTTTGGCAAAGAGAATATCTCCCGCAGGGAAGCTGATACCATCAAATGTTTGCCCTCATTAGTCTCCCCTCTGGAAGGGCTTTCACTGCAAGCTTCACATTCCCACCTAACAGCAAGCTGTAGGACAGTATACTGAATTGTAACTTAACTGCAGCTAATAAGGCGATTTTGGCAAAGAGAATATCTACCGCAGGGAAGCTGCTACCATCAAATGCTTGCCCTCCTTAGACTCCCCTCTGGAAGCGCTTTCACTGCAAGCTGCAGATTCCCTCCTAAGAGCAAGCTTTAGGATAGGGTACTGAATTGTAACTTACTTTCGCCTAATAGTGCGATTTTGCAAAGAGGGTATCTCCCGCAGGGAAGCTGCTACCATCAAATGTTTTCCCTCGTTAGACTCCCCTCTGGAAGCGCTTTGACTGCAAGCTGCAGATTCCCTCCTAACAGCAAGCTTTAGGATAGTGTACTGAATTGTAACTTACTTTCGCCTAATAATGCGATTTTGGCAAAGAGAGTATGTCCCGCAGGGAAGCTGCTACCATCAAATGTTTGCCCTCCTTAGACTCCAATCTGGAAGCGCTTTCACTGCAAGCTGCAGATTCCCTCCTAACAGCAAGCTTTAGGATAGGGTACTGAATTGTAACTTACTTTCGCCTAATAATGCGATTTTGTCAAAGAGAGAATCACCCGCAGGGAAGCTGCTACCATCAAATGTTTCCCCTCATTAGACTCCCCTCTGGAAGCGCTTTCACTGCAAGCTGCAGATTCCCTCCTAATAGCAATCTGTAGGTTAGGGTACTGAATTGTAACTTAACTGCGGCTAATAATGCGATTTTGGCAAAGAGAATATCTCCCGCAGGGAAGCTGCTACCATCAAATGCTTGCCCTCATTAGACTCCCCTCTGGAAGCGCTTTCACTGCAAGCTGCAGATTCCCTCCTAACAGCAAGCTTTAGGATAGGGTACTGAATTGTAACTTACTTTCGCCTAATAATGCGATTTTTGGCAAAGAGATTATCTCCCGCAGGGAAGCTGCTACCATCAAATGTTTGCCCTCGTTAGACTACCCTGTGGAAGCGCATTCACTTCAAGCTGCAGATTCACTCCTAACAGCAAGCTTTAGGATAGGGTACTGAATTGTAACTTCCTTTCGCATTATAATGCGATTATGGCAAAGAGAGTATCTCCCGCAGGGAAGCTGCTACCATCAAATGTTTGCGCTCATTAGACTCTCCTCTGGAAGCGCTTTCACTGCAAGCTGCAGATTCCCTCCTAACAGCAAGCTTTAGGATAGTGTACTGAATTGTAACTTACTTTCGCCTAATAATGCGATTTTGGCAAAGAGACTATCTCCCGCAGGGAAGCTGCTACCATCAAATGTTTGCCCTCATTAGACTCCCCTCTGGAAGCGCTTTCACTGCAAGCTGCAGATTCCCTCCTAACAGCAAGCTTTAGGATAGGGTACTGAATTGTAACTTACTTTCGCCTAATAATGCGATGTTGCAAAGATAGTATCTCCCGCAGGGAAGCTGCTACCATCAAATGTTTGCCCTCCTTAGACTCCCCTCTGGAAGCGCTTTCACTGCAAGCTGCAGATTCCCTCCTAACAGCAAGCTTTAGGATAGGGTACTGAATTGTAACTTACTTTCGCCTAATAATGCGATTTTGGCAAAGAGAGTATCTCCCGCAGGGAAGCTGCTACCATCAAATGTTTGCCCTCATTAGACTCCCCTCTGGAAGCGCTTTCACTGCAAGCTGCAGATTCCCTCCTAACAGCAAGCTTTAGGATAAGGTACTGAATTGTAACTTACTTTCGCCTAATAATGCGATTTTTGCAAAGAGATTATCTCCCGCAGGGAAGCTGCTACATTCATTTGTTTGCCCTCATTAGACTCCCCTCTGGAAGCGCTTTCACTGCAAGCTGCAGATTCCCTCCTAACAGCAAGCTGTAGGACAGTATACTGAATTGTAACTTAACTGCGGCTAATAAGGCGATTTTGCAAAGAGAATATCTACCGCAGGGAAGCTGCTACCATCAAATGCTTGCCCTCATTAGACTCCCCTCTGGAAGCGCTTTCACTGCAAGCTGCAGATTCCCTCCTAACAGCAAGCTTTAGGATAGGGTACTGAATTGTATCTTACTTTCGCCTAATAATGCGATTTTGGCAAAGAGAGTATCTCCCGCAGGGAAGCTGTTACCATCAAATGTTTGCCCTCGTTAGACTACCCTCTGGAAGCGCATTCACTTCAAGCTGCAGATTCCCTCCTAACAGCAAGCTTTAGGATAGGGTACTGAATTGTAACTTACTTTCGCCTAATAATGCGATTTTGGCAAAGAGAGTATCTCCAGCAGGGAAGCTGCTACCAGCAAATGTTTGCCCTCATTAGACTCCCCTCTGGAAGCGCTTTCACTGCAAGCTGCAGATTCCCTCCTAACAGCAAGCTTTAGGATAGGGTACTGAATTGTAACTTACTTTCGCCTAATAATGTGATTTTGGCAAAGAGAGTATCTCCCGCAGGGAAGCTGCTACCATCAAATGTTTGCCCTCATTCCACTCCCTTCTGGAAGCGCTTTCACTGCAAGCTGCAGATTCCCTCCTAACAGCAAGCTTTAGGATAGGGTACTGAATTGTAAATTACTTTCGCCTATAATGCGATTTTGGCAAAGAGAGAATCACCCGCAGGGAAGCTGCTACCATCAAATATTTGCCCTCATTAGACTCCCCTCTGGAAGCGCTTTCACTGCAAGCTGCAGATTCCCTCCTAACAGCAAGCTTTAGGATAGGGTACTGAATTGTAACTTACTTTCGCCTAATAATGCGATATTGGCAAAGAGAGTATCTCCCGCAGGGAAGCTGCTACCATCTAATGCTTGCCCTCATTAGACTCCCCTCTGGAAGCGCTTTCACTGCAAGCTGCAGATTCCCTCCTAACAGCAAGCTTTAGGATAGGGTACTGAATTGTAACTTATTTTCGCCTAATAATGCGATTTTGGAAAAGAGAGTATCTCCCGCAGGGAAGCTGCTACCATCAAATGTTTGCCCTCATTAGACTCCCCTCTGGAAGCGCTTTCACTGCAATCTGCAGATTCCCTCCTAACAGCAAGCTTTAGGATAGGGTACTGAATTGTAACTTACTTTCGCCTATAATGCGATTTTGGCAAAGAGAGTATCTCCCGCAGGGAAGCTGCTACCATCAAATGTTTGCCCTCATTAGACTCCCCTCTGGAAGCGCTTTCACTGCAAGCTGCAGATTCCCTCCTAACAGCAAGCTTTAGCATAGGGTACTGAATTGTAACTTACTTTCGCCTAATAATGCGATTTTGGCAAAGAGACTATCTCCCGCAGGGAAGCTGCTACCATCAAATGTTTGCCCTCATTAGACTCCCCTCTGGAAGCGCTTTCACTGGAAGCTGCAGATTCCCTCCTAACAGCAAGCTTTAGGATAGGGTACTGAATTGTAACTTACTTTCGCCTAATAATGCGATTATGGCAAAGAGACTATCTCCCGCAGGGAAGCTGCTACCATCAAATGTTTGCCCTCATTAGACTCCCCTCTGGAAGGGCTTTCACTGCAAGCTGCAGATTCCCTCCTAACAGCAAGCCTTAGGATAGGGTACTGAATTATAACTTAATTTGCCTAATAATGCGATATTGGCAGAGAGATTATCTCCCGCAGGGAAGCTGCTACCATCAAATGTTTGCCCTCATTAGACTCCCCTCTGGAAGCGCTTTCACTGCAAGCTGCAGATTCCCTCCTAACAGCAAGCTGTAGGATATGGTACTGAATTGTAACTTACTTTCGTCTAATAATACGATTTTGGCAAAGAGAGTATCTCCCGCAGGGAAGTTGCTACCATCAAATGTTTGCCCTCATTAGACTCCCCTCTGGAATCGCTTTTACTGCAAGCTGCAGATTCCCTCCTAACAGCAAGCTTTAGGATAGGGTACTGAATTGTAACTTACTTTCGCCTAATAATGTGATTTTGGCAAAGAGAGTATCTCCCGCAGGGAAGCTGCTACTATAAAATGTTTGCCTTCATTACACTCCCCTCTGGAAGCGCTTTCACTGCAAGCTGCAGATTCCATCCTAACAACAAGCTATAGGATAGGGTACTGAATTGTAACTTAACTGCGGCTTATAAGGCGATATTGGCAAAGAGAGTATCTCCCGCAGGGAAGCTGCTACCATCAAATGTTTGCCCTCATTAGACTCCCCTCTGGAAGCGCTTTTACTGCATGCTGCAGATTCCCTCCTAACAGCAAGCTTTAGGATAGGGTACTGAATTGTATCTTTCTTTCGCCTAATAATGCGATTTTGGCAAAGAGAGTATCTCCCGCAGGGAAGCTGCTACCATCAAATGTTTGCCCTCATTAGACTCCCCTCTGGAAGCTCTTTCACTGCAAGCTGCAGATTCCCTCCTAACAGCAAGCTTTAGGATAGGGTACTGAATTGTATCTTTCTTTCGCCTAATAATGCGATTTTGGCAAAGAGAGTATCTCCAGCAGGGAAGCTGCTACCATAAAATGTTTGCCCTCATTAGACTCCCCTCTGGAAGCGCTTTCACTGCAAGCTGCAGATTCCCTCCTAACAGCAAGCTTTAGGATAGGGTACTGAATTGTAACTTACCTTTGCCTAATAATGCGATTTTCGCAAAGAGAGTATATCCCGCAGGGAAGCTGCTACCATCAAATGTTTGCCCTCATTAGACTCCCCTCTGGAAGCGCTTTCACTGCAAGCTGCAGATTCCCTCCTAACAGCAAGATTTAGGATAGGGTAATGAATTGTAACTTAACTGCGGATAATAAGGCGATTTTGGCAAAGAGAATATCTCCCGCAGGGAAGCTGATACCATCAAATGTTTGCCCTCATTAGACTCCCCTCTGGAAGCGCTTTCACTGCAAGCTGCAGATTCCCTCCTAACAGCAAGCTTTAGGATAAGGTACTGAATTGTAACTTACTTTCGCCTAATAATGCGATTTTGGCAAAGAGAGTATCTCCCGCAGGGAAGCTGATACCATCAAATGTTTGCCCTCATTAGACTCCCCTCTGGAAGCGCTTTCACTGCAAGCTGCAGATTCCCTCCTAACAGCAAGCTTTAGGATAGGGTACTGAATTGTAACTTACTTTCGCCTAATAATGCGATTTTTGGCAAAGAGATTATCTCCCGCAGGGAAGCTGCTACCATCAAATGTTTGCCCTCGTTAGACTACCCTGTGGAAGCGCATTCACTTCAAGCTGCAGATTCACTCCTAACAGCAAGCTTTAGGATAGGGTACTGAATTGTAACTTCCTTTCGCATTATAATGCGATTATGGCAAAGAGAGTATCTCCCGCAGGGAAGCTGCTACCATCAAATGTTTGCGCTCATTAGACTCTCCTCTGGAAGCGCTTTTACTGCAAGCTGCAGATTCCCTCCTAACAGCAAGCTTTAGGATAGTGTACTGAATTGTAACTTACTTTCGCCTAATAATGCGATTTTGGCAAAGAGACTATCTCCCGCAGGGAAGCTGCTACCATCAAATGTTTGCCCTCATTAGACTCCCCTCTGGAAGCGCTTTCACTGCAAGCTGCAGATTCCCTCCTAACAGCAAGCTTTAGGATAGGGTACTGAATTGTAACTTACTTTCGCCTAATAATGCGATGTTGCAAAGATAGTATCTCCCGCAGGGAAGCTGCTACCATCAAATGTTTGCCCTCCTTAGACTCCCCTCTGGAAGCGCTTTCACTGCAAGCTGCAGATTCCCTCCTAACAGCAAGCTTTAGGATAGGGTACTGAATTGTAACTTACTTTCGCCTAATAATGCGATTTTGGCAAAGAGAGTATCTCCCGCAGGGAAGCTGCTACCATCAAATGTTTGCCCTCATTAGACTCCCCTCTGGAAGCGCTTTCACTGCAAGCTGCAGATTCCCTCCTAACAGCAAGCTTTAGGATAAGGTACTGAATTGTAACTTACTTTCGCCTAATAATGCGATTTTTGCAAAGAGATTATCTCCCGCAGGGAAGCTGCTACATTCATGTGTTTGCCCTCATTAGACTCCCCTCTGGAAGCGCTTTCACTGCAAGCTGCAGATTCCCTCCTAACAGCAAGCTGTAGGACAGTATACTGAATTGTAACTTAACTGCGGCTAATAAGGCGATTTTGCAAAGAGAATATCTACCGCAGGGAAGCTGCTACCATCAAATGCTTGCCCTCATTAGACTCCCCTCTGGAAGCGCTTTCACTGCAAGCTGCAGATTCCCTCCTAACAGCAAGCTTTAGGATAGGGTACTGAATTGTATCTTACTTTCGCCTAATAATGCGATTTTGGCAAAGAGAGTATCTCCCGCAGGGAAGCTGTTACCATCAAATGTTTGCCCTCGTTAGACTACCCTCTGGAAGCGCATTCACTTCAAGCTGCAGATTCCCTCCTAACAGCAAGCTTTAGGATAGGGTACTGAATTGTAACTTACTTTCGCCTAATAATGCGATTTTGGCAAAGAGAGTATCTCCAGCAGGGAAGCTGCTACCAGCAAATGTTTGCCCTCATTAGACTCCCCTCTGGAAGCGCTTTCACTGCAAGCTGCAGATTCCCTCCTAACAGCAAGCTTTAGGATAGGGTACTGAATTGTAACTTACTTTCGCCTAATAATGTGATTTTGGCAAAGAGAGTATCTCCCGCAGGGAAGCTGCTACCATCAAATGTTTGCCCTCATTCCACTCCCTTCTGGAAGCGCTTTCACTGCAAGCTGCAGATTCCCTCCTAACAGCAAGCTTTAGGATAGGGTACTGAATTGTAACTTAACTGCGGCTAATAATGCGATTTTGGCAAAGAGAATATCTCCCGCAGGGAAGCTGCTACCATCAAATATTTGCCCTCATTAGACTCCCCTCTGGAAGCGCTTTCACTGCAAGCTGCAGATTCCCTCCTAACAGCAAGCTTTAGGATAGGGTACTGAATTGTAACTTACTTTCGCCTAATAATGCGATATTGGCAAAGAGAGTATCTCCCGCAGGGAAGCTGCTACCATCTAATGCTTGCCCTCATTAGACTCCCCTCTGGAAGCGCTTTCACTGCAAGCTGCAGATTCCCTCCTAACAGCAAGCTTTAGGATAGGGTACTGAATTGTAACTTATTTTCGCCTAATAATGCGATTTTGGAAAAGAGAGTATCTCCCGCAGGGAAGCTGCTACCATCAAATGTTTGCCCTCATTAGACTCCCCTCTGGAAGCGCTTTCACTGCAATCTGCAGATTCCCTCCTAACAGCAAGCTTTAGGATAGGGTACTGAATTGTAACTTACTTTCGCCTATAATGCGATTTTGGCAAAGAGACTATCTCCCGCAGGGAAGCTGCTACCATCAAATGTTTGCCCTCATTAGACTCCCCTCTGGAAGCGCTTTCACTGCAAGCTGCAGATTCCCTCCTAACAGCAAGCTTTAGCATAGGGTACTGAATTGTAACTTACTTTCGCCTAATAATGCGATTTTGGCAAAGAGACTATCTCCCGCAGGGAAGCTGCTACCATCAAATGTTTGCCCTCATTAGACTCCCCTCTGGAAGCGCTTTCACTGGAAGCTGCAGATTCCCTCCTAACAGCAAGCTTTAGGATAGGGTACTGAATTGTAACTTACTTTCGCCTAATAATGCGATTATGGCAAAGAGACTATCTCCCGCAGGGAAGCTGCTACCATCAAATGTTTGCCCTCATTAGACTCCCCTCTGGAAGGGCTTTCACTGCAAGCTGCAGATTCCCTCCTAACAGCAAGCCTTAGGATAGGGTACTGAATTATAACTTAATTTGCCTAATAATGCGATATTGGCAGAGAGATTATCTCCCGCAGGGAAGCTGCTACCATCAAATGTTTGCCCTCATTAGACTCCCCTCTGGAAGCGCTTTCACTGCAAGCTGCAGATTCCCTCCTAACAGCAAGCTGTAGGATATGGTACTGAATTGTAACTTACTTTCGTCTAATAATACGATTTTGGCAAAGAGAGTATCTCCCGCAGGGAAGTTGCTACCATCAAATGTTTGCCCTCATTAGACTCCCCTCTGGAATCGCTTTTACTGCAAGCTGCAGATTCCCTCCTAACAGCAAGCTTTAGGATAGGGTACTGAATTGTAACTTACTTTCGCCTAATAATGTGATTTTGGCAAAGAGAGTATCTCCCGCAGGGAAGCTGCTACTATAAAATGTTTGCCTTCATTACACTCCCCTCTGGAAGCGCTTTCACTGCAAGCTGCAGATTCCATCCTAACAACAAGCTATAGGATAGGGTACTGAATTGTAACTTAACTGCGGCTTATAAGGCGGTATTGGCAAAGAGAGTATCTCCCGCAGGGAAGCTGCTACCATCAAATGTTTGCCCTCATTAGACTCCCCTCTGGAAGCGCTTTTACTGCATGCTGCAGATTCCCTCCTAACAGCAAGCTTTAGGATAGGGTACTGAATTGTATCTTTCTTTCGCCTAATAATGCGATTTTGGCAAAGAGAGTATCTCCCGCAGGGAAGCTGCTACCATCAAATGTTTGCCCTCATTAGACTCCCCTCTGGAAGCTCTTTCACTGCAAGCTGCAGATTCCCTCCTAACAGCAAGCTTTAGGATAGGGTACTGAATTGTATCTTTCTTTCGCCTAATAATGCGATTTTGGCAAAGAGAGTATCTCCAGCAGGGAAGCTGCTACCATAAAATGTTTGCCCTCATTAGACTCCCCTCTGGAAGCGCTTTCACTGCAAGCTGCAGATTCCCTCCTAACAGCAAGCTTTAGGATAGGGTACTGAATTGTAACTTACCTTTGCCTAATAATGCGATTTTCGCAAAGAGAGTATATCCCGCAGGGAAGCTGCTACCATCAAATGTTTGCCCTCATTAGACTCCCCTCTGGAAGCGCTTTCACTGCAAGCTGCAGATTCCCTCCTAACAGCAAGATTTAGGATAGGGTAATGAATTGTAACTTAACTGCGGATAATAAGGCGATTTTGGCAAAGAGAATATCTCCCGCAGGGAAGCTGATACCATCAAATGTTTGCCCTCATTAGACTCCCCTCTGGAAGCGCTTTCACTGCAAGCTGCAGATTCCCTCCTAACAGCAAGCTTTAGGATAGTGTACTGAATTGTAACTTACTTTCGCCTAATAATGCGATTTTGGCAAAGAGACTATCTCCCGCAGGGAAGCTGCTACCATCAAATGTTTGCCCTCATTAGACTCCCCTCTGGAAGCGCTTTCACTGCAAGCTGCAGATTCCCTCCTAACAGCAAGCTGTAGGACAGTATACTGAATTGTAACTTAACTGCGGCTAATAAGGCGAATTTCAAAGAGAATATCTCCCGCAGGGAAGCTGCTACCATCAAATGTTTGCCCTCATTAGACTCCCCTCTGGAAGCGCTTTCACTGCAAGCTGCAGATTCCCTCCTAACAGCAAGCTTTAGGATATGGTACTGAATTGTATCTTACTTTCGCCTAATAATGCGATTTTGGCAAAGAGAGTATCTCCCGCAGGGAAGCTGTTACCATCAAATGTTTGCCCTCGTTAGACTACCCTCTAGAAGCGCATTCACTTCAAGCTGCAGATTCCCTCCTAACAGCAAGCTTTAGGATAGGGTACTGAATTGTAACTTACTTTCGCCTAATAATGCGATTTTGGCAAAGAGAGTATCTCCCGCAGGGAAGCTGCTACCATCAAATGTTTGCCCTCATTAGACTCCCCTCTGGAAGCGCTTTCACTGCAAGCTGCAGATTCCCTCCTAACAGCAAGCTTTAGGATAGGGTACTGAATTGTATCTTACTTTCGCCTAATAATGCGATTTTGGCAAAGAGAGTATCTCCCGCAGGGAAGCTGTTACCATCAAATGTTTGCCCTCGTTAGACTACCCTCTGGAAGCGCATTCACTTCAAGCTGCAGATTCCCTCCTAACAGCAAGCTTTAGGATAGGGTACTGAATTGTAACTTACTTTCGCCTAATAATGCGATTTTGGCAAAGAGAGTATCTCCAGCAGGGAAGCTGCTACCAGCAAATGTTTGCCCTCATTAGACTCCCCTCTGGAAGCGCTTTCACTGCAAGCTGCAGATTCCCTCCTAACAGCAAGCTTTAGGATAGGGTACTGAATTGTAACTTACTTTCGCCTAATAATGTGATTTTGGCAAAGAGAGTATCTCCCGCAGGGAAGCTGCTACCATCAAATGTTTGCCCTCATTACACTCCCTTCTGGATGCGCTTTCACTGCAAGCTGCAGATTCCCTCCTAACAGCAAGCTTTAGGATAGGGTACTGAATTGTAACTTATTTTCGCCTAATAATGCGATTTTGGAAAAGAGAGTATCTCCCGCAGGGAAGCTGCTACCATCAAATGTTTGCCCTCATTAGACTCCCCTCTGGAAGCGCTTTCACTGCAAGCTGCAGATTCCCTCCTAACAGCAAGCTTTAGGATAGGGTACTGAATTGTAACTTACTTTCGCCTAATAATGCGATTTTGGCAAAGAGAGTATCTCCCGCAGGGAAGCTGCTACCATCAAATGTTTGCCCTCATTAGACTCCCCTCTGGAAGCGCTTTCACTGCAAGCTGCAGATTCCCTCCTAACAGCAAGCTTTAGGATAGGGTACTGAATTGTAACTTACTTTCGCCTAATAATGCGATTTTGGCAAAGAGACTATCTCCCGCAGGGAAGCTGCTACCATCAAATGTTTGCCCTCATTAGACTCCCCTCTGGAAGCGCTTTCACTGCAAGCTGCAGATTCCCTCCTAACAGCAAGCTTTAGGATAGGGTACTGAATTGTAACTTACTTTCGCCTAATAATGCGATTATGGCAAAGAGACTATCTCCCGCAGGGAAGCTGCTACCATCAAATGTTTGCCCTCATTAGACTCCCCTCTGGAAGCGCTTTCACTGCAAGCTGCAGATTCCCTCCTAACAGCAAGCTTTAGGATAGGGTACTGAATTGTAACTTACTTTCGCCTAATAATGTGATTTTGGCAAAGAGAGTATCTCCAGCAGGGAAGCTGCTACTATAAAATGTTTGCCTTCATTACACTCCCCTCTGGAAGCGCTTTCACTGCAAGCTGCAGATTCCATCCTAACAACAAGCTTTAGGATAGGGTACTGAATTGTAACTTAACTGCGGCTTATAAGGCGATATTGGCAAAGAGAGTATCTCCCGCAGGGAAGCTGCTACCATCAAATGTTTGCCCTCATTAGACTCCCCTCTGGAAGCGCTTTTACTGCAAGCTGCAGATTCCCTCCTAACAGCAAGCTTTAGGATAGGGTACTGAATTGTAACTTACTTTCGCCTAATAATGCGATTTTGGCAAAGAGAGTATCTCCCGCAGGGAAGCTGCTACCATCAAATGTTTGCCCTCATTAGACTCCCCTCTGGAAGCTCTTTCACTGCAAGCTGCAGATTCCCTCCTAACAGCAAGCTTTAGGATAGGGTACTGAATTGTATCTTTCTTTCGCCTAATAATGCGATTTTGGCAAAGAGAGTATCTCCCGCAGGGAAGCTGCTACCATCAAATGTTTGCCCTCATTAGACTCCCCTCTGGAAGCGCTTTCACTGCAAGCTGCAGATTCCCTCCTAACAGCAAGCTTTAGGATAGGGTACTGAATTGTAACTTACTTTCGCCTAATAATGCGATTTTGGCAAAGAGAGTATCTCCCGCAGGGAAGCTGCTACCATCAAATGTTTGCCCTCATTAGACTCCCCTCTGGAAGCGCTTTCACTGCAAGCTGCAGATTCCCTCCTAACAGCAAGCTTTAGGATAGGGTACTGAATTGTAACTTACCTTTGCCTAATAATGCGATTTTCGCAAAGAGAGTATCTCCCGCAGGGAAGCTGCTACCATCAAATGTTTGCCCTCATTAGACTCCCCTCTGGAAGCGCTTTCACTGCAAGCTGCAGATTCCCTCCTAACAGCAAGCTTTAGGATAGGGTAATGAATTGTAACTTAACTGCGGCTAATAATGCGATTTTGGCAAAGAGAATATCTCCCGCAGGGAAGCTGATACCATCAAATGTTTGCCCTCATTAGACTCCCCTCTGGAAGCGCTTTCACTGCAAGCTGCAGATTCCCTCCTAACAGCAAGCTTTAGGATAGTGTACTGAATTGTAACTTACTTTCGCCTAATAATGCGATTTTGGCAAAGAGACTATCTCCCGCAGGGAAGCTGCTACCATCAAATGTTTGCCCTCATTAGACTCCCCTCTGGAAGCGCTTTCACTGCAAGCTGCAGATTCCCTCCTAACAGCAAGCTTTAGGATATGGTACTGAATTGTATCTTACTTTCGCCTAATAATGCGATTTTGGCAAAGAGAGTATCTCCCGCAGGGAAGCTGTTACCATCAAATGTTTGCCCTCGTTAGACTACCCTCTAGAAGCGCATTCACTTCAAGCTGCAGATTCCCTCCTAACAGCAAGCTTTAGGATAAGGTACTGAATTGTAACTTACTTTCGCCTAATAATGCGATTTTGGCAAAGAGAGTATCTCCCGCAGGGAAGCTGCTACCATCAAATGTTTGCCCTCATTAGACTCCCCTCTGGAAGCGCTTTCACTGCAAGCTGCAGATTCCCTCCTAACAGCAAGCTTTAGGATAGGGTACTGAATTGTAACTTACTTTCGCCTAATAATGCGATTTTGGCAAAGAGAGTATCTCCCGCAGGGAAGCTGCTACCATAAAATGTTTGCCCTCCTTAGACTCCCCTCTGGAAGCGCTTTCACTGCAAGCTGCAGATTCCCTCCTAACAGCAAGCTTTAGGATAGGGTACTGAATTGTAACTTAACTGCGGCTAAAAAGGCGAATTTGGCAAAGAGACTATCTCCCGCAGGGAAGCTGCTACCATCAAATGTTTGCCCTCATTAGACTCCCCTCTGGAAGCGCTTTCACTGCAAGCTGCAGATTCCCTCCTAACAGTAAGCTGTAGGACAGTATACTGAATTGTAACTTAACTGCGGCTAATAAGGCGATTATGGCAAAGAGAATATCTCCCGCAGGGAAGCTGCTGCCATCAAATGCTTGCCCTCCTTAGACTCCCCTCTGGAAGCGCTTTCACTGCAAGCTGCAGATTCCCTCCTAACAGCAAGCTTTAGGATAGGGTACTGAATTGTAACTTACTTTCGCCTAATAATGTGATTTTGGCAAAGAGAGTATCTCCAGCAGGGAAGCTGCTACTATAAAATGTTTGCCTTCATTACACTCCCCTCTGGAAGCGCTTTCACTGCAAGCTGCAGATTCCCTCCTAACAGCAAGCTTTAGGATAGGGTACTGAATTGTATCTTTCTTTCGCCTAATAATGCGATTTTGGCAAAGAGAGTATCTCCCGCAGGGAAGCTGCTACCATCAAATGTTTGCCCTCATTAGACTCCCCTCTGGAAGCGCTTTCACTGCAAGCTGCAGATTCCCTCCTAACAGCAAGCTGTAGGATAAGGTACTGAATTGTAACTTACTTTCGCCTAATAATGCGATTTTGGCAAAGAGAGTATCTCCCGCAGGGAAGCTGCTACCATCAAATGTTTGCCCTCATTAGACTCCCCTCTGGAAGCGCTTTCACTGCAAGCTGCAGATTCCCTCCTAACAGCAAGCTTTAGGATAGGGTACTGAATTGTAACTTACCTTTGCCTAATAATGCGATTTTCGCAAAGAGAGTATCTCCCGCAGGGAAGCTGCTACCATCAAATGTTTGCCCTCATTAGACTCCCCTCTGGAAGCGCTTTCACTGCAAGCTGCAGATTCCCTCCTAACAGCAAGCTTTAGGATAGGGTAATGAATTGTAACTTAACTGCGGCTAATAATGCGATTTTGGCAAAGAGAATATCTCCCGCAGGGAAGCTGATACCATCAAATGTTTGCCCTCATTAGACTCCCCTCTAGAAGCGCATTCACTTCAAGCTGCAGATTCCCTCCTAACAGCAAGCTTTAGGATAGGGTACTGAATTGTAACTTACTTTCGCCTAATAATGCGATTTTGGCAAAGAGACTATCTCCCGCAGGGAAGCTGCTACCATCAAATGTTTGCCCTCATTAGACTCCCCTCTGGAAGCGCTTTCACTGCAAGCTGCAGATTCCCTCCTAACAGCAAGCTTTAGGATATGGTACTGAATTGTATCTTACTTTCGCGTAATAATGCGATTTTGGCAAAGAGAGTATCTCCCGCAGGGAAGCTGTTACCATCAAATGTTTGCCCTCGTTAGACTACCCTCTAGAAGCGCATTCACTTCAAGCTGCAGATTCCCTCCTAACAGCAAGCTTTAGGATAAGGTACTGAATTGTAACTTACTTTCGCCTAATAATGCGATTTTGGCAAAGAGAGTATCTCCCGCAGGGAAGCTGCTACCATCAAATGTTTGCCCTCATTAGACTCCCCTCTGGAAGCGCTTTCACTGCAAGCTGCAGATTCCCTCCTAACAGCAAGCTTTAGGATAGGGTACTGAATTGTAACTTACTTTCGCCTAATAATGCGATTTTGGCAAAGAGAGTATCTCCCGCAGGGAAGCTGCTACCATAAAATGTTTGCCCTCCTTAGACTCCCCTCTGGAAGCGCTTTCACTGCAAGCTGCAGATTCCCTCCTAACAGCAAGCTTTAGGATAGGGTACTGAATTGTAACTTAACTGCGGCTAAAAAGGCGAATTTGGCAAAGAGACTATCTCCCGCAGGGAAGCTGCTACCATCAAATGTTTGCCCTCATTAGACTCCCCTCTGGAAGCGCTTTCACTGCAAGCTGCAGATTCCCTCCTAACAGTAAGCTGTAGGACAGTATACTGAATTGTAACTTAACTGCGGCTAATAAGGCGATTATGGCAAAGAGAATATCTCCCGCAGGGAAGCTGCTGCCATCAAATGCTTGCCCTCCTTAGACTCCCCTCTGGAAGCGCTTTCACTGCAAGCTGCAGATTCCCTCCTAACAGCAAGCTTTAGGATAGGGTACTGAATTGTAACTTACTTTCGCCTAATAATGCGATTTTGGCAAAGAGAATATCTCCCGCAGGGAAGTTGCTACCATCAAATATTTGCCCTCATTAGACTCCCCTCTGGAAGCGCTTTCACTGCAAGCTGCAGATTCCCTCCTAACAGCAAGCTTTAGGATAGGGTACTGAATTGTAACTTACTTTCGCCTAATAATGCGATTTTGGCAAAGAGAGTATCTCCCGCAGGGAAGCTGCTACCATCAAATGTTTGCCCTCATTAGACTCCCCTCTGGAAGCGCTTTCACTGCAAGCTGCAGATTCCCTCCTAACAGCAAGCTTTAGGATAGGGTACTGAATTGTATCTTACTTTCGCCTAATAATGCGATTTTGGCAAAGAGAGTATCTCCCGCAGGGAAGCTGCTACCATCAAATGTTTGCCCTCATTAGACTCCCCTCTGGAAGCGCTTTCACTGCAAGCTGCAGATTCCCTCCTAACAGCAAGCTTTAGGATAGGGTACTGAAATGTAACGTACTTTCGCCTAATAATGCGATTTTGGCAAAGAGAATATCTCCCGCAGGGAAGCTGATACCATCAAATGTTTGCCCTCATTAGTCTCCCCTCTGGAAGGGCTTTCACTGCAAGCTGCAGATTCCCTCCTAACAGCAAGCTGTCGGACAGTA
Organism: Phaenicophaeus curvirostris; assembly: GCF_032191515.1. Lineage (NCBI taxonomy): Eukaryota > Metazoa > Chordata > Aves > Cuculiformes > Cuculidae > Phaenicophaeus > Phaenicophaeus curvirostris. Next base: position 248,279 of record NW_027206762.1, on the reverse strand, counting down.
TACTGAATTGTAACTTAACTGCGGCTAATAAGGCGATTTTGGCAAAGAGAATATCTACCGCAGGGAAGCTGCTACCATCAAATGCTTGCCCTCCTTAGACTCCCCTCTGGAAGCGCTTTCACTGCAAGCTGCAGATTCCCTCCTAACAGCAAGCTTTAGGATAGGGTACTGAATTGTAACTTACTTTCGCCTAATAATGCGATGTTGCAAAGATAGTATCTCCCGCAGGGAAGCTGCTACCATCAAATGTTTGCCCTCATTAGACTCCCCTCTGGAAGCGCTTTCACTGCAAGCTGCAGATTCCCTCCTAACAGCAAGCTTTAGGATAGGGTACTGAATTGTATCTTACTTTCGCATAATAATGCGATTTTGGCAAAGAGACTATCTCCCGCAGGGAAGCTGCTACCATCAAATGTTTGCCCTCATTAGACTCCCCTCTGGAAGCGCTTTCACTGCAAGCTGCAGATTCCCTCCTAACAGCAAGTTTTAGGATAGGGTACTGAATTGTAACTTACTTTCGCTTAATAATGCGATTTTTGGCAAAGAGAGTATCTCCCGCAGGGAAGTTGCTACCATCAAATATTTGCCCTCATTAGACTCTCCTCTGGAAGCGCTTTCACTGCAAGCTGCAGATTCCCTCCTAACAGCAAGCTTTAGGATAGGGTACTGAATTGTAACTTACTTTCGCCTAATAATGCGATTTTGGCAAAGAGAGTATCTCCCGCAGGGAAGCTTCTACCATCAAATGTTTTCCCTCATTAGACTCCCCTCTGGAAGCGCTTTCACTGCAAGCTGCAGATTCCCTCCTAACAGCAAGCTTTAGGATAAGGTACTGAATTGTAACTTACTTTCGCCTAATAATGCGATTTTGGCAAAGAGATTATCTCCCGCAGGGAAGCTGCTACCATCAAATATTTGCCCTCATTAGACTCCCCTCTGGAAGCGCTTTCACTGCAAGCTGCAGATTCCCTCCTAACAGCAAGCTTTAGGATAGGGTACTGAATTGTATCTTACTTTCGCCTAATAATGCAATTTTGTCAAAGAGAGTATCTCCCGCAGGGAAGCTGTTACCATCAAATGTTTGCCCTCGTTAGACTACCCTCTGGAAGCGCATTCACTTCAAGCTGCAGATTCCCTCCTAACAGCAAGCTTTAGGATAGGGTACTGAATTGTAACTTACTTTCGCCTAATAATGCGATTTTGGCAAAGAGAGTATCTCCAGCAGGGAAGCTGCTACCATCAAATGTTTGCCCTCATTAGACTCCCCTCTGGAAGCGCTTTCACTGCAAGCTGCAGATTCCCTCCTAACAGCAAGCTTTAGGATAGGGTACTGAATTGTAACTTACTTTCGCCTAATAATGTGATTTTGGCAAAGAGAGTATCTCCCGCAGGGAAGCTGCTACCATCAAATGTTTGCCCTCATTAGACTCCCCTCTGGAAGCACTTTCACTGCAAGCTGCAGATTCCCTCCTAACAGCAAGCTTTAGGATAGGGTACTGAATTGTAACTTAACTGCGGCTAAAAAGGCGATTATGGCAAAGAGACTATCTCCCGCAGGGAAGCTGTTACCATCAAATGTTTGCCCTCATTAGACGCCCCTCTGGAAGCGCTTTCACTGCAAGCTGCAGATTCCCTCCTAACAGTAAGCTGTAGGACAGTATACTGAATTGTATCTTAACTGCGGCTAATAAGGCGATTTTGGCAAAGAGAATATCTCCCGCAGGGAAGCTGCTACCACCAAATGCTTGCCCTCCTTAGACTCCCCTCTGGAAGCGCTTTCACTGCAAGCTGCAGATTCCCTCCTAACAGCAAGCTTTAGGATAGGGTACTGAATTGTAACTTACTTTCGCCTAATAATGCGATTTTGGCAAAGAGAGTATCTCCCGCAGGGAAGCTGCTACCATCAAATGTTTGCCCTCAGTAGACTCCCCTCTGGAAGCGCTTTCACTGCAAGCTGCAGATTCCCTCCTAACAGCAAGCTTTAGGATAAGGTACTGAATTGTAACTTACTTTCGCCTAATAATGCGATTTTGGCAAAGAGAGTATCTCCCGCAGGGAAGCTGCTACCATCAAATGTTTGCCCTCATTAGACTCCCCTCTGGAAGCGCTTTCACTGCAAGCTGCAGATTCCCTCCTAACAGCAAGCTTTAGGATAGGGTACTGAATTGTAACTTACTTTCGCCTAATAATGCGATTTTGGCAAAGAGACTATCTCCCGCAGGGAAGCTGCTACCATCAAATGTTTGCCCTCATTAGACTCCCCTCTGGAAGTGCTTTCACTGCAAGCTGCAGATTCCCTCCTAACAGCAAGCTTTAGGATAGGGTACTGAATTGTAACTTATTTTCGCCTAATAATGCGATTTTGGCAAAGAGAGTATCTCCCGCAGGGAAGCTGCTACCATCAAATGTTTGCCCTCATTAGAGTCCCCTCTGGAAGTGCTTTCACTGCAAGCTGCAGATTCCCTCCTAACAGCAAGCTTTAGGATAGGGTACTGAATTGTATCTTACTTTCGCCTAATAATGCGATTATGGAAAAGAGACTATCTCCCGCAGGGAAGCTGCTACCATCAAATGTTTGCCCTCAGTAGACTCCCCTCTGGAAGCGCTTTCACTGCAAGCTGCAGATTCCCTCCTAACAGCAAGCTTTAGGATAGGGTACTGAATTGTAACTTAACTGCGGCTAAAAAGGCGATTATGTCAAAGAGACTATCTCCCGCAGGGAAGCTGCTACCATCAAATGTTTGCCCTCATTAGACTCCCCTCTGGAAGCGCTTTCACTGCAAGCTGCAGATTCCCTCCTAACAGTAAGCTGTAGGACAGTATACTGAATTGTAACTTAACTGCGGCTAATAAGACGATTTTGGCAAAGAGAATATCTCCCGCAGGGAAGCTGCTACCATCAAATGTTTGCCCTCAGTAGAATCCCCTCTGGAAGCGCTTTCACTGCAAGCTGCAGATTCCCTCCTAACAGCAAGCTTTAGGATGGGGTACTGAATTGTAACTTACTTTCGCCTAATAATGCGATTTTGGCAAAGAGACTATCTCCCGCAGGGAAGTTGCTACCATCAAATATTTGCCCTCATTAGACTCTCCTCTGGAAGCGCTTTCACTGCAAGCTGCAGATTCCCTCCTAACAGCAAGCTTTAGGATAGGGTACTGAATTGTAACTTACTTTCGCCTAATAATGCGATTTTGGCAAAGAGAGTATCTCCCGCAGGGAAGCTGCTACCATCAAATGTTTGCCCTCATTAGAATCCCCTCTGGAAGCGCTTTCACTGCAAGCTGCAGATTCCCTCCTAACAGCAAGCTTTAGGATAGGGTACTGAATTGTAACTTACTTTCGCCTAATAATGCGATTTTGGCAAAGAGAGTATCTCCCGCAGGGAAGCTGATACCATCAAATGTTTGCCCTCATTAGACTCCCCTCTGGAAGCGCTTTCACTGCAAGCTGCAGATTCCCTCCTAACAGCAAGCTTTAGGATAGGGTACTGAATTGTATCTTACTTTCGCCTAATAATGCGATTATGGAAAAGAGACTATCTCCCGCAGTGAAGCTGCTACCATCAAATGTTTGCCCTCATTAGACTCCCCTCTGGAAGCGCTTTCACTGCAAGCTGCAGATTCCCTCCTAACAGCAAGCTTTAGGATAAGGTACTGAATTGTAACTTACTTTCGCCAAATAATGCGATTTTGGCAAAGAGATTAGCTCCCGCAGGGAAGCTGCTACCATCAAATGTTTGCCCTCATTAGACTCCCCTCTGGAAGCGCTTTCACTGCAAGCTGCAGATTCCCTCCTAACAGCAAGCTGTAGGAGAGTGTACTGAATTGTAACTTAACTGCGGCTAATAAGGCGATTTTGCAAAGAGAGTATCTCCCGCAGGGAAGCTGCTACCATCAAATGTTTGCCCTCATTAGACTCCCCTCTGGAAGCGCTTTCACTGCAAGCTGCAGATTCCCTCCTAACAGCAAGCTTTAGGATAGGGTACTGAATTGTAACTTACTTTCGCCAAATAATGCGATTTTGGCAAAGAGATTATCTCCCGCAGGGAAGCTGCTACCATCAAATGTTTGCCCTCATTAGACTCCCCTCTGGAAGCGCTTTCACTGCAAGCTGCAGATTCCCTCCTAACAGCAAGCTGTAGGAGAGTATACTGAATTGTAACTTAACTGCGGCTAATAAGGCGATTTTGCAAAGAGATTATCTCCCGAGGGGAAGCTGCTACCATCAAATGTTTGCCCTCATTAGACTCCCCTCTGGAAGCGCTTTCACTGCAAGCTGCAGATTCCCTCCTAAGAGCAAGCTTTAGGATAAGGTACTGAATTGTAACTTACTTTCGCATAATAATGCGATTTTGGCAAAGAGACTATCTCCCGCAGGGAAGTTGCTACCATCAAATATTTGCCCTCATTAGACTCTCCTCTGGAAGCGCTTTCACTGCAAGCTGCAGATTCCCTCCTAACAGCAAGCTTTAGGATAGGGTACTGAATTGTATCTTACTTTCGCCTAATAATGCGATTTTGGCAAAGAGACTATCTCCCGCAGGGAAGCTGCTACCATCAAATGTTTGCCCTCATTAGACTCCCCTCTGGAAGCGCTTTCACTGCAAGCTGCAGATTCCCTCCTAACAGCAAGCTGTAGGAGAGTATACTGAATTGTAACTTAACTGCGGCTAATAAGGCGATTTTGCAAAGAGATTATCTCCCGAGGGGAAGCTGCTACCATCAAATGTTTGCCCTCATTAGACTCCCCTCTGGAAGCGCTTTCACTGCAAGCTGCAGATTCCCTCCTAAGAGCAAGCTTTAGGATAAGGTACTGAATTGTAACTTACTTTCGCATAATAATGCGATTTTGGCAAAGAGACTATCTCCCGCAGGGAAGTTGCTACCATCAAATATTTGCCCTCATTAGACTCTCCTCTGGAAGCGCTTTCACTGCAAGCTGCAGATTCCCTCCTAACAGCAAGCTTTAGGATAGGGTACTGAATTGTATCTTACTTTCGCCTAATAATGCGATTTTGGCAAAGAGACTATCTCCCGCAGGGAAGCTGCTACCATCAAATGTTTGCCCTCAGTAGAATCCCCTCTGGAAGCGCTTTCACTGCAAGCTGCAGATTCCCTCCTAACAGCAACCTTTAGGATAGGGTACTGAATTGTAACTTACTTTCGCCTAATAATGCGATTTTGGCAAAGAGAGTATCTCCCGCAGGGAAGCTGCTACCATCAAATGTTTGCCCTCATTAGACTCCCCTCTGGAAGCGCTTTCACTGCAAGCTGCAGATTCCCTCCTAACAGCAAGCTTTAGGATAGGGTACTGAATTGTATCTTACTTTCGCCTAATAATGCGATTATGGAAAAGAGACTATCTCCTGCAGGGAAGCTGCTACCATCAAATGTTTGCCCTCATTAGACTCCCCTCTGGAAGCGCTTTCACTGCAAGCTGCAGATTCCCTCCTAAGAGCAAGCTTTAGGATAGCGTACTGAATTGTAACTTACTTTCGCATAATAATGCGATTTTGGCAAAGAGAGTATCTCCCGCAGGGAAGTTGCTACCATCAAATATTTGCCCTCATTAGACTCTCCTCTGGAAGCGCTTTCACTGCAAGCTGCAGATTCCCTCCTAACAGCAAGCTTTAGGATAGGGTACTGAATTGTAACTTACTTTCGCTTAATAATGCAATTTTGGCAAAGAGAGTATCTCCCTCAGGGAAGGTGCTACCATCAAATGTTTGCCCTCAGTAGACTCCCCTCTGGAAGCGCTTTCACTGCAAGCTGCAGATTCCCTCCTAACAGCAAGCTTTAGGATAGGGTACTGAATTGTAACTTACTTTCGCCTAATAATGCGATTTTGGCAAAGAGAGTATCTCCCGCAGGGAAGCTGCTACCATCAAATGTTTGCCCTCATTAGACTCCCCTCTGGAAGCGCTTTCACTGCAAGCTGCAGATTCCCTCCTAACAGCAAGCTTTAGGATAGGGTACTGAATTGTATCTTACTTTCGCCTAATAATGCGATTATGGAAAAGAGACTATCTCCCGCAGTGAAGCTGCTACCATCAAATGTTTGCCCTCATTAGACTCCCCTGTGGAAGCGCTTTCACTGCAAGCTGCAGATTCCCTCCTAACAGCAAGCTTTAGGATAAGGTACTGAATTGTAACTTACTTTCGCCAAATAATGCGATTTTGGCAAAGAGATTATCTCCCGCAGGGAAGCTGCTACCATCAAATGTTTGCCCTCATTAGACTCCCCTCTGGAAGCGCTTTCACTGCAAGCTGCAGATTCCCTCCTAACAGCAAGCTGTAGGAGAGTGTACTGAATTGTAACTTAACTGCGGCTAATAAGGCGATTTTGCAAAGAGACTATCTCCCGCAGGGAAGCTGCTACCATCAAATGTTTGCCCTCATTAGACTCCCCTCTGGAAGCGCTTTCACTGCAAGCTGCAGATTCCCTCCTAACAGCAAGCTTTAGGATAGGGTACTGAATTGTAACTTACTTTCGCCTAATAATGCGATTTTGGCAAAGAGACTATCTCCCGCAGGGAAGTTGCTACCATCAAATATTTGCCCTCATTAGTCTCTCCTCTGGAAGCGCTTTCACTGCAAGCTGCAGATTCCCTCCTAATAGCAAGCTTCAGGATAGGGTACTGAATTGTAACTTACTTTCGCCTAATAATGCGATTTTGGCAAAGAGAGTATCTCCCACAGGGAAGCTGTTACCATCAAATGTTTGCCCTCGTTAGACTACCCTCTGGAAGCGCATTAACTTCAAGCTGCAGATTCCCTCCTAACAGCAAGCTTTAGGATAGTGTACTGAATTGTAACTTACTTTCGCCTAATAATGCGATTTTGCAAAGAGAGTATCTCCAGCAGGGAAGCTGCTACCATCAAATGTTTGCCCTCATTAGACTCCCCTCTGGAAGCGCTTTCACTGCAAGCTGCAGATTCCCTCCTAACAGCAAGCTTTAGGATAGGGTACTGAATTGTAACTTAACTGCGGCTAATAAGGCGATTTTGGCAAAGAGAATATCTCCCGCAGGGAAGCTGCTACCATCAAATGTTTGCCCTCAGTAGAATCCCCTCTGGAAGCGCTTTCACTGCAAGCTGCAGATTCCCTCCTAACAGCAAGCTTTAGGATAGTGTACTGAATTGTAACTTACTTTCGCCTAATAATGCGATTTTGGCAAAGAGAATATCTCCCGCAGGGAAGCTGATACCATCAAATGTTTGCCCTCATTAGTCTCCCCTCTGGAAGGGCTTTCACTGCAAGCTGCAGATTCCCTCCTAACAGCAAGCTGTAGGACAGTATACTGAATTGTAACATAACTGCGGCTAATAAGGCGATTATGGCAAAGAGAATATCTCCCACAGGGAAGCTGCTACCATCAAATGTTTGCCCTCATTAGACTCCCCTCTGGAAGCGCTTTCACTGCAAGCTGCAGATTCCCTCCTAACAGCAAGCTTTAGGATAAGGTACTGAATTGTAACTTACTTTCGCATAATAATGCGATTTTGGCAAAGAGACAATCTCCCGCAGGGAAGCTGCTACCATCAAATGTTTGCCCTCAGTAGACTCCCCTCTGGAAGCGCTTTCACTGCAAGCTGCAGATTCCCTCCTAACAGCAAGCTTTAGGATAGGGTACTGAATTGTAACTTACTTTCGCCTAATAATGCGATTTTGGCAAAGAAAGTATCTCCCGCAGGGAAGCTGCTACCATCAAATGTTTGCCCTCATTAGACTCCCCTCTGGAAGCGCTTTCACTGCAAGCTGCAGATTCCCTCCTAACAGCAAGCTTTAGGATAGTGTACTGAATTGTATCTTACTTTCGCCTAATAATGCGATTATGGAAAAGAGATTATCTCCCGCAGGGAAGCTGCTACCATCAAATGTTTGCCCTCATTAGACTCCCCTCTGGAAGCGCTTTCACTGCAAGCTGCAGATTCCCTCCTAACAGCAAGCTTTAGGATAGGGTACTGAATTGTAACTTACTTTCGCCAAATAATGCGATTTTGGCAAAGAGATTATCTCCCGCAGGGAAGCTGCTACCATCAAATGTTTGCCCTCATTAGACTCCCCTCTGGAAGCGCTTTCACTGCAAGCTGCAGATTCCCTCCTAACAGCAAGCTGTAGGACAGTATAGTGAATTGTAACTTAACTGCGGCTAATAAGGCGATTTTGCAAAGAGAGTATCTCCCGAGGGGAAGCTGCTACCATCAAATGTTTGCCCTCATTAGACTCCCCTCTGGAAGCGCTTTCACTGCAAGCTGCAGATTCACTCCTAACAGCAAGCTTTAGGATAGGGTACTGAATTGTAACTTACTTTCGCATAATAATGCGATTTTGGCAAAGAGAGTATCTCCCGCAGGGAAGCTGCTACCATCAAATATTTGCCCTCATTAGACTCTCCTCTGGAAGCGCTTTCACTGCAAGCTGCAGATTCCCTCCTAACAGCAAGCTTCAGGATAGGGTACTGAATTGTAACTTACTTTCGCCTAATAATGCGATTTTGGCAAAGAGAGTATCTCCCGCAGGGAAGTTGCTACCATCAAATGTTTGTCCTCATTAGACTCCCCTCTGGAAGCGCTTTCACTGCAAGCTGCAGATTCCCTCCTAACAGCAAGCTTTAGAATAGGGTACTGAATTGTAACTTACTTTCGCCTAATAATGCGATTTTGGCAAAGAGACTATCTCCCGCAGGGAAGCTGCTACCATCAAATGTTTGCCCTCATTAGACTCCCCTCTGGAAGCGCTTTCACTGCAAGCTGCAGATTCCCTCCTAACAGCAAGCTTTAGGATAGGGTACTGAATTGTAACTTAACTGCGGCTAATAAGGCGATTTTGGCAAAGAGAATATCTCCCGCAGGGAAGCTGCTACCATCAAATGTTTGCCCTCATTAGACTCCCCTCTGGAAGCGCTTTCACTGCAAGCTGCAGATTCCCTCCTAACAGCAAGCTTTAGGATAGGGTACTGAAATGTAACTTACTTCCGCCTAATAATGCGATTTTGGCAAAGAGAATATCGCCCGCAGGGAAGCTGATACCATCAAATGTTTGCCCTCATTAGTCTCCCCTCTGGAAGGGCTTTCACTGCAAGCTGCAGATTCCCTCCTAACAGCAAGCTGTAGGACAGTATACTGAATTGTAACATAACTGCGGCTAATAAGGCGATTTTGGCAAAGAGAATATCTACCACAGGGAAGCTGCTACCATCAAATGTTTGCCCTCCTTAGACTCCCCTCTGGAAGCGCTTTCACTGCAAGCTGCAGATTCCCTCCTAACAGCAAGCTTTAGGATAGGGTACTGAATTGTAACTTACTTTCGCCTAATAATGCGATTTTGGCAAAGAGAGTTTCTCCCGCAGGGAAGCTGCTACCATCAAATGTTTGCCCTCATTAGATTCCCCTCTGGAAGCGCTTTCACTGCAAGCTGCAGATTCCCTCCTAACAGCAAGCTGTAGGACAGTATACTGAATTGTAACTTAACTGCGGCTAATAAGGCGATTTTGCAAAGAGAATATCTCCCGCAGGGAAGCTGCTACCATCAAATGTTTGCCCTCATTAGACTCCCCTCTGGAAGCGCTTTCACTGCAAGCTGCAGATTCCCTCCTAACAGCAAGCTTTAGGATATGGTACTGAATTGTAACTTACTTTCGCCTAATAATGCGATTTATGGCAAAGAGAGTATCTCCCGCAGGGAAGCTGCTACCATCAAATATTTGCCCTCATTAGACTCTCCTGTGGAATCACTTTCACTGCAAGCTGCAGATTCCCTCCTAACAGCAAGCTTTAGGATAGGGTACTGAATTGTAACTTACTTTCGCCTAATAATGCGATTTTGGCAAAGAGACTATCTCCCGCAGGGAAGCTGCTACCATCAAATGTTTGCCCTCATTAGACTCCCCTCTGGAAGCGCTTTCACTGCAAGCTGCAGATTCCCTCCTAACAGCAAGCTTTAGGAAAAGGTACTGAATTGTAACTTACTTTCGCCTAATAATGCGATTTTGGCAAAGAGATTATCTCCCGCAGGGAAGCTGCTACCATCAAATATTTGCCCTCTTTAGACTCCCCTCTGGAAGCGCTTTCAGTGCAAGCTGCAGATTCCCTCCTAACAGCAAGCTTTAGGATAGGGTACTGAATTGTATCTTACTTTCGCCTAATAGTGCGATTTTGGCAAAGAGAGTATCTCCCGCAGGGAAGCTGTTACCATCAAATGTTTGCCCTCGTTAGACTACCCTCTGGAAGCGCATTAACTTCAAGCTGCAGATTCCCTCCTAACAGCAAGCTTTACGATAGTGTACTGAATTGTAACTTACTTTCGCCTAATAATGCGATTTTGCAAAGAGAGTATCTCCCGCAGGGAAGCTGCTACCATCAAATGTTTGCCCTCATTAGACTCCCCTCTGGAAGCGCTTTCACTGCAAGCTGCAGATTCCCTCCTAACAGCAAGCTTTAGGATAGGGTACTGAATTGTAACTTAACTGCGGCTAATAATGCGATTTTGGCAAAGAGAGTATCTCCCGCAGGGAAGCTGCTACCATCAAATGTTTGCCCTCATTAGACTCCCCTCTGGAAGCGCTTTCACTGCAAGCTGCAGATTCCCTCCTAACAGCAAGCTTTAGGATAGGGTACTGAAATGTAACTTACTTCCGCCTAATAATGCGATTTTTGCAAAGAGAATATCGCCCGCAGGGAAGCTGATACCATCAAATGTTTGCCCTCATTAGTCTCCCCTCTGGAAGGGCTTTCACTGCAAGCTGCAGATTGCCTCCTAACAGCAAGCTGTAGGACAGTATACTGAATTGTATCATAACTGCGGCTAATAAGGCGATTTTGGCAAAGAGAATATCTACCACAGGGAAGCTGCTACCATCAAATGCTTGCCCTCATTAGACTCCCCTCTGGAAGCGCTTTCACTGCAAGCTGCAGATTCCCTCCTAACAGCAAGCTTTAGGATAGGGTACTGAATTGTAACTTACTTTCGCCTAATAATGCGATTTTGGCAAAGAGAGTTTCTCCCGCAGGGAAGCTGCTACCATCAAATGTTTGCCCTCATTAGATTCCCCTCTGGAAGCGCTTTCACTGCAAGCTGCAGATTCCCTCCTAACAGCAAGCTTTAGGATAGGGTACTGAATTGTATCTTACTTTCGCCTAATAATGCGATTTTGGCAAAGAGAGTATCTCCCGCAGGGAAGCTGCTACCATCAAATGTTTGCCCTCATTAGACTCCCCTCTGGAAGCGCTTTCACTGCAAGCTGAAGATTCCCTCCTAACAGCAAGCTTTAGGATAAGGTACTGAATTGTAACTTACTTTCGCCTAATAATGCGATTTTGGCAAAGAGATTATCTCCCGCAGGGAAGCTGCTACATTCAAATGTTTGCCCTCATTACACTCCCCTCTGGAAGCGCTTTCACTGCAAGCTGCAGATTCCCTCCTAACAGCAAGCTGTAGGACAGTATACTGAATTATAACTTAACTGCGGCTAATAAGGCGATTTTGCAAAGAGAATATCTCCCGCAGGGAAGCTGCTACCATCAAATGTTTGCCCTCATTAGACTCCCCTCTGGAAGCGCTTTCACTGCAAGCTGCAGATTCCCTCCTAACAGCAAGCTTTAGGATATGGTACTGAATTGTAACTTACTTTCGCCTAATAATGCGATTTTTGGCAAAGAGAGTATCTCCCGCAGGGAAGCTGCTACCATCAAATATTTGCCCTCATTCTACTCTCCTCTGGAATCACTTTCACTGCAAGCTGCAGATTCCCTCCTAACAGCAAGCTTTAGGATAAGGTACTGAATTGTAACTTACTTTCGCCTAATAATGCGATTTTGGCAAAGAGACTATCTCCCGCAGGGAAGCTGCTACCATCAAATGTTTGCCCTCATTAGACTCCCCTCTGGAAGCGCTTTCACTGCAAGCTGCAGATTCCCTCCTAACAGCAAGCTGTAGGACAGTATACTGAATTGTAACTTACTTTCGCCTAATAATGCGATTTTGGCAAAGAGATTATCTCCCGCAGGGAAGCTGCTACCATCAAATATTTGCCCTCTTTAGACTCCCCTCTGGAAGCGCTTTCACTGCAAGCTGCAGATTCCCTCCTAACAGCAAGCTTTAGGATAGGGTACTGAATTGTATCTTACTTTCGCATAATAATGCGATTTTGGCAAAGAGAGTATCTCCCGCAGGGAAGCTGTTACCATCAAATGTTTGCCCTCGTTAGACTACCCTCTGGAAGCGCATTAACTTCAAGCTGCAGATTCCCTCCTAACAGCAAGCTTTAGGATAGGGTACTGAATTGTAACTTACTTTCGCCTAATAATGCGATTTTGCAAAGAGAGTATCTCCAGCAGGGAAGCTGCTACCATCAAATGTTTGCCCTCATTAGACTCCCCTCTGGAAGCGCTTTCACTGCAAGCTGCAGATTCCCTCCTAACAGCAAGCTTTAGGATAGGGTACTGAATTGTAACTTACTTTCGCCTAATAATGCGATTTTGGCAAAGAGACTATCTCCCGCAGGGAAGCTGCTACCATCAAATGTTTGCCCTCCTTAGACTTCCCTCTGGAAGCGCTTTCACTGCAAGCTGCAGATTCCCTCCTAACAGCAAGCTTTAGGATAGGGTACTGAATTGTAACTTACTTTCGCCTAATAATGCGATTTTGGCAAAGAGACTATCTCCCGCAGGGAAGCTGCTACCATCAAATGTTTGCCCTCATTAGATTCCCCTCTGGAAGCGCTTTCACTGCAAGCTGCAGATTCCCTCCTAACAGCAAGCTTTAGGATAGGGTACTGAATTGTATCTTACTTTCGCCTAATAATGCGATTTTGGCAAAGAGACTATCTCCCGCAGGGAAGCTGCTACCATCAAATGTTTGCCCTCATTAGACTCCCCTCTGGAAGCGCTTTCACTGCAAGCTGCAGATTCCCTCCTAACAGCAAGCTTTAGGATAAGGTACTGAATTGTAACTTACTTTCGCCTAATAATGCGATTTTGGCAAAGAGAGTATCTCCCGCAGGGAAGCTGCTACCATCAAATGCTTGCCCTCATTAGACTCCCCTCTGGAAGCGCTTTCACTGCAAGCTGCAGATTCCCTCCTAACAGCAAGCTTTAGGATAGGGTACTGAATTGTAACTTCCTTTCGACTAATAATGCGATTTTGGCAAAGAGACTATCTCCCGCAGGGAAGCTGCTACCATCAAATGTTTGCCCTCATTAGACTCCCCTCTGGAAGCGCTTTCACTGCAAGCTGCAGATTCCCTCCTAAAAGCAAGCTTTAGGATAGGGTACTGAATTGTAAATTACTTTCGCCTAATAATGCGATTTTGGCAAAGAGAGAATCACCCGCAGGGAAGCTGCTACCATCAAATGTTTGCCCTCGTTAGACTCCCCTCTGGAAGCGCTTTCACTGCAAGCTGCAGATTCCCTCCTAACAGCAAGCTTTAGGATAGTGTACTGAATTGTAACTTACTTTCGCCTAATAATGCGATTTTGGCAAAGAGAGTATCTCCCGCAGGGAAGCTGCTACCATCAAATGTTTGCCCTCATTAGACTCCCCTCTGGAAGCGCTTTCACTGCAAGCTGCAGATTCCCTCCTAACAGCAAGCTTTAGGATAGGGTACTGAATTGTAAATTACTTTCGCCTATAATGCGATTTTGGCAAAGAGAGAATCACCCGCAGGGAAGCTGCTACCATCAAATGTTTGACCTCGTTAGACTCCCCTCTGGAAGCGCTTTCACTGCAAACTGCAGATTCCCTCCTAACAGCAAGCTTTAGGATAGGGTACTGAATTGTAACTTAACTGCGGCTAATAAGGCGATTATTGCAAAGAGAATATCTCCCGCAGGGAAGCTGCTACCATCAAATGTTTGCCCTCATTAGACTCCCCTCTGGAAGCGCTTTCACTGCAAGCTGCAGATTCCCTCCTAACAGCAAGATTTAGGATAGGGTACTGAATTGTAACTTACTTTCGCCTAATAATGCGATTTTGGCAAAGAGAGTATCTCCCGCAGGGAAGCTGCTACCATCTAATGCTTGCCCTCATTAGACTCCCCTCTGGAAGCGCTTTCACTGCAAGCTGCAGATTCCCTCCTAACAGCAAGCTTTAGGATAGGGTACTGAATTGTAACTTACTTTCGCCTAATAATGCGATTTTGGCAAAGAGAGTATCTCCCGCAGGGAAGCTGCTACCATCAAATGTTTGCCCTCATTAGACTCCCCTCTGGAAGCGCTTTCACTGCAAGCTGCAGATTCCCTCCTAACAGCAAGCTTTAGGATAGGGTACTGAATTGTAACTTCCTTTCGCCTAATAATGCGATTTTGGCAAAGAGAGTATCTCCCGCAGGGAAGCTGCTGCCATCTAATGCTTGCCCTCATTAGACTCCCCTCTGGAAGCGCTTTCACTGCAAGCTGCAGATTCCCTCCTAACAGCAAGCTTTAGGATAGGGTACTGAATTGTAACTTACTTTCGCCTAATAATGCGATTTTGGCAAAGAGAATATCTCCCGCAGGGAAGCTGATACCATCAAATGTTTGCCCTCATTAGTCTCCCCTCTGGAAGGGCTTTCACTGCAAGCTGCAGATTCCCTCCTAACAGCAAGCTGTAGGACAGTATACTGAATTGTAACATAACTGCGGCTAATAAGGCGATTTTGGCAAAGAGAATATCTACCACAGGGAAGCTGCTACCATCAAATGTTTGCCCTCCTTAGACTCCCCTCTGGAAGCGCTTTCACTGCAAGCTGCAGATTCCCTCCTAACAGCAAGCTTTAGGATAGGGTACTGAATTGTATCTTACTTTCGCCTAATAATGCGATTATGGAAAAGAGACTATCTCCCGCAGGGAAGCTGCTACCATCAAATGTTTGCCCTCATTAGACTCCCCTCTGGAAGCGCTTTCACTGCAAGCTGCAGATTCCCTCCTAAGAGCAAGCTTTAGGATAAGGTACTGAATTGTAACTTACTTTCGCATAATAATGCGATTTTGGCAAAGAGACTATCTCCCGCAGGGAAGTTGCTACCATCAAATATTTGCCCTCATTAGACTCTCCTCTGGAAGCGCTTTCACTGCAAGCTGCAGATTCCCTCCTAACAGCAAGCTTTAGGATAGGGTACTGAATTGTAACTTACTTTCGCCTAATAATGCGATTTTGGCAAAGAGACTATCTCCCGCAGGGAAGCTGCTACCATCAAATGTTTGCCCTCAGTAGACTCCCCTCTGGAAGCGCTTTCACTGCAAGCTGCAGATTCCCTCCTAACAGCAAGCTTTAGGATAGGGTACTGAATTGTAACTTACTTTCGCCTAATAATGCGATTTTGGCAAAGAGAGTATCTCCCGCAGGGAAGCTGCTACCATCAAATGTTTGCCCTTGTTAGACTACCCTCTGGAAGCGCTTTCACTGCAAGCTGCAGATTCCCTCCTAACAGCAAGCTTTAGGATAGGGTACTGAATTGTATCTTACTTTCGCCTAATAATGCGATTATGGAAAAGAGATTATCTCCCGCAGGGAAGCTGCTACCATCAAATGTTTGCCCTCATTAGACTCCCCTCTGGAAGCGCTTTCACTGCAAGCTGCAGATACCCTCCTAACAGCAAGCTTTAGAATAGGGTACTGAATTGTAACTTACTTTCGCCAAATAATGCGATTTTGGCAAAGAGATTATCTCCCGCAGGGAAGCTGCTACCATCAAATGTTTGCCCTCATTAGACTCCCCTCTGGAAGCGCTTTCACTGCAAGCTGCAGATTCCCTCCTAACAGCAAGCTGTAGGACAGTATACTGAATTGTAACTTAACTGCGGCTAATAAGGCGATTTTGCAAAGAGAGTATCTCCCGAGGGGAAGCTGCTACCATCAAATGTTTGCCCTCATTAGACTCCCCTCTGGAAGCGCTTTCACTGCAAGCTGCAGATTCCCTCCTAACAGCAAGCTTTAGGATAGGGTACTGAATTGTAACTTACTTTCGCCTAATAATGCGATTTTGGCAAAGAGAGTATCTCCCGCAGGGAAGTTGCTACCATCAAATATTTGCCCTCATTAGACTCTCCTCTGGAAGCGCTTTCACTGCAAGCTGCAGATTCCCTCCTAACAGCAAGCTTCAGGATAGGGTACTGAATTGTAACTTACTTTCGCCTAATAATGCGATTTTGGCAAAGAGAGTATCTCCCGCAGGGAAGTTGCTACCATCAGATGTTTGTCCTCAGTAGACTCCCCTCTGGAAGCGCTTTCACTGCAAGCTGCAGATTCCCTCCTAACAGCAAGCTTTAGGATAGGGTACTGAATTGTAACTTACTTTCGCCTAATAATGCGATTTTGGCAAAGAGAGTATCTCCCGCAGGGAAGCTGCTACCATCAAATGTTTGCCCTCATTAGACTCCTCTCTGGAAGCGCTTTCACTGCAAGCTGCAGATTGCCTCCTAACAGCAAGCTTTAGGATAGGGTACTGAAATGTAACTTACTTTCGCCTAATAATGCGATTTTGGCAAAGAGAATATCTCCCGCAGGGAAGCTGATACCATCAAATGTTTGCCCTCATTAGTCTCCCCTCTGGAAGGGCTTTCACTGCAAGCTGCAGATTCCCTCCTAACAGCAAGCTGTAGGACAGTATACTGAATTGTAACATAACTGCGGCTAATAAGGCGATTTTGGCAAAGAGAATATCTACCACAGGGAAGCTGCTACCATCAAATGTTTGCCCTCCTTAGACTCCCCTCTGGAAGCGCTTTCACTGCAAGCTGCAGATTCCCTCCTAACAGCAAGCTTTAGGATAGGGTACTGAATTGTAACTTACTTTCGCCTAATAATGCGATTTTGGCAAAGAGAGTTTCTCCCGCAGGGAAGCTGCTACCATCAAATGTTTGCCCTCATTAGATTCCCCTCTGGAAGCGCTTTCACTGCAAGCTGCAGATTCCCTCCTAACAGCAAGCTTTAGGATAGGGTACTGAATTGTATCTTACTTTCGCCTAATAATGCGATTTTGGCAAAGAGAGTATCTCCCGCAGGGAAGCTGCTACCATCAAATGTTTGCCCTCATTAGACTCCCCTCTGGAAGCGCTTTCACTTCAAGCTGAAGATTCCCTCCTAACAGCAAGCTTTAGGATAAGGTACTGAATTGTAACTTATTTTCGCCTAATAATGCGATTTTGGCAAAGAGATTATCTCCCGCAGGGAAGCTGCTACATTCAAATGTTTGCCCTCATTACACTCCCCTCTGGAAGCGCTTTCACTGCAAGCTGCAGATTCCCTCCTAACAGCAAGCTGTAGGACAGTATACTGAATTGTAACTTAACTGCGGCTAATAAGGCGATTTTGGCAAAGAGAATATCTCCCGCAGGGAAGCTGCTACCATCAAATGTTTGCCCTCATTAGACTCCCCTCTGGAAGCGCTTTCACTGCAAGCTGCAGATTCCCTCCTAACAGCAAGCTTTAGGATATGGTACTGAATTGTAACTTACTTTCGCCTAATAATGCGATTTTTGGCAAAGAGAGTATCTCCCGCAGGGAAGCTGCTACCATCAAATATTTGCCCTCATTAGACTCTCCTCTGGAATCACTTTCACTGCAAGCTGCAGATTCCCTCCTAACAGCAAGCTTTAGGATAGGGTACTGAATTGTAACTTACTTTCGCCTAATAATGCGATTTTGGCAAAGAGAGTATCTCCCGCAGGGAAGCTGTTACCATCAAATGTTTGCCCTCGTTAGACTACCCTCTGGAAGCGCATTCACTTCAAGCTGCAGATTCCCTCCTAACAGCAAGCTTTAGGATAGGGTACTGAATTGTAACTTACTTTCGCCTAATAATGCGATTTTGGCAAAGAGAGTATCTCCAGCAGGGAAGCTGCTACCATCAAATGTTTGCCCTCATTAGACTCCCCTCTGGAAGCGCTTTCACTGCAAGCTGCAGATTCCCTCCTAACAGCAAGCTTTAGGATAGGGTACTGAATTGTATCTTACTTTCGCCTAATAATGCGATTTTGGCAAAGAGACTATCTCCCGCAGGGAAGCTGCTACCATCAAATGTTTGCCCTCATTAGACTCCCCTCTGGAAGCGCTTTCACTGCAAGCTGCAGATTCCATCCTAACAGCAAGCTTTAGGATAAGGTACTGAATTGTAACTTACTTTCGCCTAATAATGCGATTTTGGCAAAGAGAGTATCTCCCGCAGGGAAGCTGCTACCATCAAATGCTTGCCCTCATTAGACTCCCCTCTGGAAGCGCTTTCACTGCAAGCTGCAGATTCCCTCCTAACAGCAAGCTTTAGGATAGGGTACTGAATTGTAACTTCCTTTCGCATAATAATGCGATTTTGGCAAAGAGACTATCTCCCGCAGGGAAGCTGCTACCATCAAATGTTTCCCCTCATTAGACTCCCCTCTGGAAGCGCTTTCACTGCGAGCTGCAAATTCCCTCCTAACAGCAAGCTTTAGGATAGGGTACTGAATTGTAAATTACTTTCGCCTAATAATGCGATTTTGGCAAAGAGAGAATCACCCGCAGGGAAGCTGCTACCATCAAATGTTTGCCCTCGTTAGACTCCCCTCTGGAAGCGCTTTCACTGCAAGCTGCAGATTCCCTCCTAACAGCAAGCTTTAGGATAGGGTACTGAATTGTAACTTAACTGCGGCTAATAAGGCTATTATGGCAAAGAGACTATCTCCCGCAGGGAAGCTGCTACCATCAAATGTTTGCCCTCATTAGACTCCCCTCTGGAAGCGCTTTCACTGCAAGCTGCAGATTCCCTCCTAACAGCAAGATTTAGGATAGGGTACTGAATTGTAACTTACTTTCGCCTAATAATGCGATTTTGGCAAAGAGAGTATCTCCCGCAGGGAAGCTGCTACCATCTAATGCTTGCCCTCATTAGACTCCCCTCTGGAAGCGCTTTCACTGCAAGCTGCAGATTCCCTCCTAACAGCAAGCTTTAGGATAGGGTACTGAATTGTAACTTACTTTCGCCTAATAATGCGATTTTGGCAAAGAGACTATCTCCAGCAGGGAAGCTGCTACCATCAAATGTTTGCCCTCATTAGACTCCCCTCTGGAAGCGCTTTCACTGCAAGCTGCAGATTCCCTCCTAACAGCAAGCTTTAGGATAGGGTACTGAATTGTATCTTACTTTCGCCTAATAATGCGATTTTGGCAAAGAGAGTATCTCCCGCAGGGAAGCTGCTACCATCAAACGTTTGCCCTCCTTAGACTCCCCTCTGGAAGTGCTTTCACTGCAAACTGCAGATTCCCTCCTAACAGCAAGCTTTAGGATAGGGTACTGAATTGTAACTTACTTTCGCCTAATAATGCGATTTTGGAAAAGAGACTATCTCCCGCAGGGAAGCTGCTACCATCAAATGCTTCCCCTCATTAGACTCCCCTCTGGAAGCGCTTTCACTGCAAGCTGCAGATTCCCTCCTAACAGCAAGCTTTAGGATAGGGTACTGAATTGTAACTTACTTTCGCCTAATAATGCGATATTGGCAAATAGAGTATCTCCCGCAGGGAAGCTGCTACCATCAAATGTTTGCCCTCATTAGACTCCCCTCTGGAAGCGCTTTCACTGCAAGCTGCAGATTCCCTCCTAACAGCAAGCTTTAGGATAGGGTACTGAATTGTAACTTACTTTCGCCTAATAATGCGATTTTGGCAAAGAGAGTATCTCCCGCAGGGAAGCTGCTACCATCAAATGTTTGCCCTCATTAGACTCCCCTCTGGAAGCGCTTTCACTGCAAGCTGCAGATTCCCTCCTAACAGCAAGCTTTAGGATAGGGTACTGAATTGTAACTTACTTTCGCCTAATAATGCGATTTTGGCAAAGAGAGTATCTCCCGCAGGGAAGCTGCTACCATCAAATGTTTGCCCTCCTTAGACTCCCCTCTAGAAGCGCTTTCACTGCAAGCTGCAGATTCCCTCCTAACAGCAAGCTTTAGGATAGGGTACTGAATTGTATCTTACTTTCGCCTAATAATGCGATTTTGGCAAAGAGACTATCTCCCGCAGGGAAGCTGCTACCATCAAACGTTTCCCCTCATTAGACTCCCCTCTGGAAGTGCTTTCACTGCAAACTGCAGATTCCCTCCTAACAGCAAGCTTTAGGATAGGGTACTGAATTGTAACTTACTTTCGCCTAATAATGCGATTTTGGAAAAGAGACTATCTCCCGCAGGGAAGCTGCTACCATCAAATGCTTGCCCTCATTAGACTCCCCTCTGGAAGCGCTTTCACTGCAAGCTGCAGATTCCCTCCTAACAGCAAGCTTTAGGATAGGGTACTGAATTGTAACTTACTTTCGCCTAATAATGCGATTTTGGCAAATAGAGTATCTCCCGCAGGGAAGCTGCTACCATCAAATGTTTGCCCTCATTAGACTCCCCTCTGGAAGTGCTTTCACTGGAAGCTGCAGATTCCCTCCTAACAGCAAGCTTTAGGATAGGGTACTGAATTGTATCTTACTTTCGCCTAATAATGCGATTTTGGCAAAGAGAGTATCTCCCGCAGGGAAGCTGCTACCATCAAATATTTGCCCTCATTAGACTCTCCTCTGGAAGCGCTTTCACTTCAAGCTGCAGATTCCCTCCTAACAGCAAGCTGTAGGACAGTATACTGAATTGTAACTTAACTGCGGCTAATAAGGCGATTTGGGCAAAGAAAATATCTCCCGCAGGGAAGCTGCTACCATCAAATATTTGCCCTCATTAGACTCCCCTCTGGAAACGCTTTCACTGCAAGCTGCAGATTCCCTCCTAACAGCAAGCTTTAGGATAGGGTACTGAATTGTAACTTACTTTCGCCTAATAATGCGATTTTGGCAAAGAGAGTATCTCCCGCAGGGAAGCTGCTACCATCAAATGTTTGCCCTCATTAGACTCCCCTCTGGAAGCGCTTTCACTGCAAGCTGCAGATTCCCTCCTAACAGCAAGCTTTAGGATAGGGTACTGAATTGTAACTTACTTTCGCCTAATAATGCGATTTTGGCAAAGAGACTATCTCCCGCAGGGAAGCTGCTACCATCAAATGTTTGCCCTCATTAGACTCCCCTCTGGAAGCGCTTTCACTGCAAGCTGCAGATTCCCTCCTAACAGCAAGCTTCAGGATAGGGTACTGAATTGTAACTTACTTTCGCCTAATAATGCGATTTTGGCAAAGAGACTATCTCCCGCAGGGAAGCTGCTACCATCAAATGTTTGCCCTCATTAGACTCCCCTCTGGAAGCGCTTTCACCGCAAGCTGCAGATTCCCTCCTAACAGCAAGCTTTAGGATAGGGTACTGAATTGTAACTTAACTGCGGCTAATAAGGCGATATTGGCAAAGAGAGTATCTCCCGCAGGGAAGCTGCTACCATCAAATGTTTGCCCTCATTAGACTCCCCTCTGGAAGCGCTTTCACTGCAAGCTGCAGATTCCCTCCTAACAGCAAGCTTTAGGATAGGGTACTGAATTGTAACTTCCTTTCGCCTAATAATGCGATTTTGGCAAAGAGAGTATCTCCCGCAGGGAAGCTGCTACCATCAAATGTTTGCCCTCATTAGACTCCCCTCTGGAAGCACTTTCACTGCAAGCTGCAGATTCCCTCCTAACAGCAAGCTTTAGGATAGGGTACTGAATTGTAACTTACTTTCGCCTAATAATGCGATTTTGGCAAAGAGAGTATCACCCGCAGGGAAGCTGATACCATCAAATGTTTGCCCTCATTAGACTCCCCTCTGGAAGCGCTTTCACTGCAAGCTGCAAATTCCCTCCTAACAGCAAGCTTTAGGATAGGGTACTGAATTGTAACTTACTTTCGCCTAATAATGCGATTTTGGCAAAGAGAGAATCACCCGCAGGGAAGCTGCTACCATCAAATGTTTGCCCTCGTTAGACTCCCCTCTGGAAGCGCTTTCACTGCAAGCTGC
Source organism: Phaenicophaeus curvirostris (assembly GCF_032191515.1). NCBI lineage: Eukaryota > Metazoa > Chordata > Aves > Cuculiformes > Cuculidae > Phaenicophaeus > Phaenicophaeus curvirostris. The sequence continues at coordinate 226,410 of NW_027206762.1, read as the reverse complement.
AGATTCCCTCCTAACAGCAAGCTTTAGGATAGGGTACTGAATTGTAACTTAACTGCGGCTAATAAGGCGATTATGGCAAAGAGACTATCTCCCGCAGGGAAGCTGCTACCATCAAATGTTTGCCCTCATTAGACTCCCCTCTGGAAGCGCTTTCACTGCAAGCTGCAGATTCCCTCCTAACAGCAAGATTTAGGATAGGGTACTGAATTGTAACTTACTTTCGCCTAATAATGCGATTTTGGCAAAGAGAGTATCTCCCGCAGGGAAGCTGCTACCATCTAATGCTTGCCCTCATTAGACTCCCCTCTGGAAGCGCTTTCACCGCAAGCTGCAGATTCCCTCCTAACAGCAAGCTTTAGGATAGGGTACTGAATTGTAACTTAACTGCGGCTAATAAGGCGATATTGGCAAAGAGAGTATCTCCCGCAGGGAAGCTGCTACCATCAAATGTTTGCCCTCATTAGACTCCCCTCTGGAAGCGCTTTCACTGCAAGCTGCAGATTCCCTCCTAACAGCAAGCTTTAGGATAGGGTACTGAATTGTAACTTCCTTTCGCCTAATAATGCGATTTTGGCAAAGAGAGTATCTCCCGCAGGGAAGCTGCTACCATCAAATGTTTGCCCTCATTAGACTCCCCTCTGGAAGCACTTTCACTGCAAGCTGCAGATTCCCTCCTAACAGCAAGCTTTAGGATAGGGTACTGAATTGTAACTTACTTTCGCCTAATAATGCGATTTTGGCAAAGAGAGTATCACCCGCAGGGAAGCTGATACCATCAAATGTTTGCCCTCATTAGACTCCCCTCTGGAAGCGCTTTCACTGCAAGCTGCAAATTCCCTCCTAACAGCAAGCTTTAGGATAGGGTACTGAATTGTAACTTACTTTCGCCTAATAATGCGATTTTGGCAAAGAGAGAATCACCCGCAGGGAAGCTGCTACCATCAAATGTTTGCCCTCGTTAGACTCCCCTCTGGAAGCGCTTTCACTGCAAGCTGCAGATTCCCTCCTAACAGCAAGCTTTAGGATAGGGTACTGAATTGTAACTTAACTGCGGCTAATAAGGCGATTATGGCAAAGAGACTATCTCCCGCAGGGAAGCTGCTACCATCAAATGTTTGCCCTCATTAGACTCCCCTCTGGAAGTGCTTTCACTGCAAGCTGCAGATTCCCTCCTAACAGCAAGCTTTAGGATAGGGTACTGAATTGTAACTTACTTTCGCCTAATAATGCGATTATGGCAAAGAGACTATCTCCAGCAGGGAAGCTGCTACCATCAAATGTTTGCCCTCATTAGACTCCCCTCTGGAAGCGCTTTCACTGCAAGCTGCAGATTCCCTCCTAACAGCAAGCTTTAGGATAGGGTACTGAATTGTATCTTACTTTCGCCTAATAATGCGATTTTGGCAAAGAGAGTATCTCCCGCAGGGAAGCTGCTACCATCAAACGTTTCCCCTCATTAGACTCCCCTCTGGAAGTGCTTTCACTGCAAACTGCAGATTCCCTCCTAACAGCAAGCTTTAGGATAGGGTACTGAATTGTAACTTACTTTCGCCTAATAATGCGATTTTGGAAAAGAGACTATCTCCCGCAGGGAAGCTGCTACCATCAAATGCTTCCCCTCATTAGACTCCCCTCTGGAAGCGCTTTCACTGCAAGCTGCAGATTCCCTCCTAACAGCAAGCTTTAGGATAGGGTACTGAATTGTAACTTACTTTCGCCTAATAATGCGATTTTGGCAAATAGAGTATCTCCCGCAGGGAAGCTGCTACCATCAAATGTTTGCCCTCATTAGACTCCCCTCTGGAAGCGCTTTCACTGCAAGCTGCAGATTCCCTCCTAACAGCAAGCTTTAGGATAGGGTACTGAATTGTAACTTACTTTCGCCTAATAATGCGATTTTGGCAAAGAGAGTATCTCCCGCAGGGAAGCTGCTACCATCAAATGTTTGCCCTCATTAGACTCCCCTCTGGAAGCGCTTTCACTGCAAGCTGCAGATTCCCTCCTAACAGCAAGCTTTAGGATAGGGTACTGAATTGTAACTTACTTTCGCCTAATAATGCGATTTTGGCAAAGAGAGTATCTCCCGCAGGGAAGCTGCTACCATCAAATGTTTGCCCTCCTTAGACTCCCCTCTAGAAGCGCTTTCACTGCAAGCTGCAGATTCCCTCCTAACAGCAAGCTTTAGGATAGGGTACTGAATTGTATCTTACTTTCGCCTAATAATGCGATTTTGGCAAAGAGACTATCTCCCGCAGGGAAGCTGCTACCATCAAACGTTTCCCCTCATTAGACTCCCCTCTGGAAGTGCTTTCACTGCAAACTGCAGATTCCCTCCTAACAGCAAGCTTTAGGATAGGGTACTGAATTGTAACTTACTTTCGCATAATAATGCGATTTTGGCAAAGAGACTATCTCCCGCAGGGAAGCTGCTACCATCAAATGTTTGCCCTCAGTAGACTCCCCTCTGGAAGCGCTTTCACTGCAAGCTGCAGATTCCCTCCTAACAGCAAGCTTTAGGATAGGGTACTGAATTGTAACTTACTTTCGCCTAATAATGCGATTATGGAAAAGAGATTATCTCCCGCAGGGAAGCTGCTACCATCAAATGTTTGCCCTCATTAGACTCCCCTCTGGAAGCGCTTTCACTGCAAGCTGCAGATTCCCTCCTAACAGCAAGCTTTAGGATAGGGTACTGAATTGTAACTTACTTTCGCCAAATAATGCGATTTTGGCAAAGAGATTATCTCCCGCAGGGAAGCTGCTACCATCAAATGTTTGCCCTCATTAGACTCCCCTCTGGAAGCGCTTTCACTGCAAGCTGCAGATTCCCTCCTAACAGCAAGCTGTAGGACAGTATACTGAATTGTAACTTAACTGCGGCTAATAAGGCGATTTTGCAAAGAGAGTATCTCCCGAGGGGAAGCTGCTACCATCAAATGTTTGCCCTCATTAGACTCCCCTCTGGAAGCGCTTTCACTGCAAGCTGCAGATTCACTCCTAACAGCAAGCTTTAGGATAGGATACTGAATTGTAACTTACTTTCGCATAATAATGCGATTTTGGCAAAGAGAGTATCTCCCGCAGGGAAGCTGCTACCATCAAATATTTGCCCTCATTAGACTCTCCTCTGGAAGCGCTTTCACTGCAAGCTGCAGATTCCCTCCTAACAGCAAGCTTCAGGATAGGGTACTGAATTGTAACTTACTTTCGCCTAATAATGCGATTTTGGCAAAGAGAGTATCTCCCGCAGGGAAGTTGCTACCATCAAATGTTTGTCCTCATTAGACTCCCCTCTGGAAGCGCTTTCACTGCAAGCTGCAGATTCCCTCCTAACAGCAAGCTTTAGAATAGGGTACTGAATTGTAACTTACTTTCGCCTAATAATGCGATTTTGGCAAAGAGAGTATCTCCCGCAGGGAAGCTGCTACCATCAAATGTTTGCCCTCATTAGACTCCCCTCTGGAAGCGCTTTCACTGCAAGCTGCAGATTCCCTCCTAACAGCAAGCTTTAGGATAGGGTACTGAATTGTAACTTAACTGCGGCTAATAAGGCGATTTTGGCAAAGAGAATATCTCCCGCAGGGAAGCTGCTACCATCAAATGTTTGCCCTCATTAGACTCCCCTCTGGAAGCGCTTTCACTGCAAGCTGCAGATTCCCTCCTAACAGCAAGCTTTAGGATAGGGTACTGAAATGTAACTTACTTCCGCCTAATAATGCGATTTTGGCAAAGAGAATATCGCCCGCAGGGAAGCTGATACCATCAAATGTTTGCCCTCATTAGTCTCCCCTCTGGAAGGGCTTTCACTGCAAGCTGCAGATTCCCTCCTAACAGCAAGCTGTAGGACAGTATACTGAATTGTAACATAACTGCGGCTAATAAGGCGATTTTGGCAAAGAGAATATCTACCACAGGGAAGCTGCTACCATCAAATGTTTGCCCTCCTTAGACTCCCCTCTGGAAGCGCTTTCACTGCAAGCTGCAGATTCCCTCCTAACAGCAAGCTTTAGGATAGGGTACTGAATTGTAACTTACTTTCGCCTAATAATGCGATTTTGGCAAAGAGAGTTTCTCCCGCAGGGAAGCTGCTACCATCAAATGTTTGCCCTCATTAGATTCCCCTCTGGAAGCGCTTTCACTGCAAGCTGCAGATTCCCTCCTAACAGCAAGCTTTAGGATAGGGTACTGAATTGTATCTTACTTTCGCCTAATAATGCGATTTTGGCAAAGAGAGTATCTCCCGCAGGGAAGCTGCTACCATCAAATGTTTGCCCTCATTACACTCCCCTCTGGAAGCGCTTTCACTGCAAGCTGAAGATTCCCTCCTAACAGCAAGCTTTAGGATAAAGTACTGAATTGTAACTTACTTTCGCCTAATAATGCGATTTTGGCAAAGAGATTATCTCCCGCAGGGAAGCTGCTACATTCAAATGTTTGCCCTCATTACACTCCCCTCTGGAAGCGCTTTCACTGCAAGCTGCAGATTCCCTCCTAACAGCAAGCTGTAGGACAGTATACTGAATTGTAACTTAACTGCGGCTAATAAGGCGATTTTGCAAAGAGAATATCTCCCGCAGGGAAGCTGCTACCATCAAATGTTTGCCCTCATTAGACTCCCCTCTGGAAGCGCTTTCACTGCAAGCTGCAGATTCCCTCCTAACAGCAAGCTTTAGGATATGGTACTGAATTGTAACTTACTTTCGCCTAATAATGCGATTTTTGGCAAAGAGAGTATCTCCCGCAGGGAAGCTGCTACCATCAAATATTTGCCCTCATTAGACTCTCCTGTGGAATCACTTTCACTGCAAGCTGCAGATTCCCTCCTAACAGCAAGCTTTAGGATAGGGTACTGAATTGTAACTTACTTTCGCCTAATAATGCGATTTTGGCAAAGAGACTATCTCCCGCAGGGAAGCTGCTACCATCAAATGTTTGCCCTCATTAGACTCCCCTCTGGAAGCGCTTTCACTGCAAGCTGCAGATTCCCTCCTAACAGCAAGCTTTAGGAAAAGGTACTGAATTGTAACTTACTTTCGCCTAATAATGCGATTTTGGCAAAGAGATTATCTCCCGCAGGGAAGCTGCTACCATCAAATATTTGCCCTCTTTAGACTCCCCTCTGGAAGCGCTTTCAGTGCAAGCTGCAGATTCCCTCCTAACAGCAAGCTTTAGGATAGGGTACTGAATTGTATCTTACTTTCGCCTAATAATGCGATTTTGGCAAAGAGAGTATCTCCCGCAGGGAAGCTGTTACCATCAAATGTTTCCCCTCGTTAGACTACCCTCTGGAAGCGCATTAACTTCAAGCTGCAGATTCCCTCCTAACAGCAAGCTTTACGATAGTGTACTGAATTGTAACTTACTTTCGCCTTATAATGCGATTTTGCAAAGAGAGTATCTCCCGCAGGGAAGCTGCTACCATCAAATGTTTGCCCTCATTAGACTCCCCTCTGGAAGCGCTTTCACTGCAAGCTGCAGATTCCCTCCTAACAGCAAGCTTTAGGATAGGGTACTGAATTGTAACTTAACTGCGGCTAATAATGCGATTTTGGCAAAGAGAGTATCTCCCGCAGGGAAGCTGCTACCATCAAATGTTTGCCCTCATTAGACTCCCCTCTGGAAGCGCTTTCACTGCAAGCTGCAGATTCCCTCCTAACAGCAAGCTTTAGGATAGGGTACTGAAATGTAACTTACTTCCGCCTAATAATGCGATTTTGGCAAAGAGAATATCGCCCGCAGGGAAGCTGATACCATCAAATGTTTGCCCTCATTAGTCTCCCCTCTGGAAGGGCTTTCACTGCAAGCTGCAGATTCCCTCCTAACAGCAAGCTGTAGGACAGTATACTGAATTGTATCATAACTGCGGCTAATAAGGCGATTTTGGCAAAGAGAATATCTACCACAGGGAAGCTGCTACCATCAAATGCTTGCCCTCATTAGACTCCCCTCTGGAAGCGCTTTCACTGCAAGCTGCAGATTCCCTCCTAACAGCAAGCTTTAGGATAGGGTACTGAATTGTAACTTACTTTCGCCTAATAATGCGATTTTGGCAAAGAGAGTTTCTCCCGCAGGGAAGCTGCTACCATCAAATGTTTGCCCTCATTAGATTCCCCTCTGGAAGCGCTTTCACTGCAAGCTGCAGATTCCCTCCTAACAGCAAGCTTTAGGATAGGGTACTGAATTATATCTTACTTTCGCCTAATAATGCGATTTTGGCAAAGAGAGTATCTCCCGCAGGGAAGCTGCTACCATCAAATGTTTGCCCTCATTAGACTCCCCTCTGGAAGCGCTTTCACTGCAAGCTGAAGATTCCCTCCTAACAGCAAGCTTTAGGATAAGGTACTGAATTGTAACTTACTTTCGCCTAATAATGCGATTTTGGCAAAGAGATTATCTCCCGCAGGGAAGCTGCTACATTCAAATGTTTGCCCTCATTACACTCCCCTCTGGAAGCGCTTTCACTGCAAGCTGCAGATTCCCTCCTAACAGCAAGCTGTAGGACAGTATACTGAATTATAACTTAACTGCGGCTAATAAGGCGATTTTGCAAAGAGAATATCTCCCGCAGGGAAGCTGCTACCATCAAATGTTTGCCCTCATTAGACTCCCCTCTGGAAGCGCTTTCACTGCAAGCTGCAGATTCCCTCCTAACAGCAAGCTTTAGGATATGGTACTGAATTGTAACTTACTTTCGCCTAATAATGCGATTTTTGGCAAAGAGAGTATCTCCCGCAGGGAAGCTGCTACCATCAAATATTTGCCCTCATTCTACTCTCCTCTGGAATCACTTTCACTGCAAGCTGCAGATTCCCTCCTAACAGCAAGCTTTAGGATAAGGTACTGAATTGTAACTTACTTTCGCCTAATAATGCGATTTTGGCAAAGAGACTATCTCCCGCAGGGAAGCTGCTACCATCAAATGTTTGCCCTCATTAGACTCCCCTCTGGAAGCGCTTTCACTGCAAGCTGCAGATTCCCTCCTAACAGCAAGCTGTAGGACAGTATACTGAATTGTAACTTACTTTCGCCTAATAATGCGATTTTGGCAAAGAGATTATCTCCCGCAGGGAAGCTGCTACCATCAAATATTTGCCCTCTTTAGACTCCCCTCTGGAAGCGCTTTCACTGCAAGCTGCAGATTCCCTCCTAACAGCAAGCTTTAGGATAGGGTACTGAATTGTATCTTACTTTCGCATAATAATGCGATTTTGGCAAAGAGAGTATCTCCCGCAGGGAAGCTGTTACCATCAAATGTTTGCCCTCGTTAGACTACCCTCTGGAAGCGCATTAACTTCAAGCTGCAGATTCCCTCCTAACAGCAAGCTTTAGGATAGGGTACTGAATTGTAACTTACTTTCGCCTAATAATGCGATTTTGCAAAGAGAGTATCTCCAGCAGGGAAGCTGCTACCATCAAATGTTTGCCCTCATTAGACTCCCCTCTGGAAGCGCTTTCACTGCAAGCTGCAGATTCCCTCCTAACAGCAAGCTTTAGGATAGTGTACTGAATTGTAACTTACTTTCGCCTAATAATGCGATTTTGGCAAAGAGAGTATCTCCCGCAGGGAAGCTGCTACCATCAAATGTTTGCCCTCCTTAGACTCCCCTCTGGAAGCGCTTTCACTGCAAGCTGCAGATTCCCTCCTAACAGCAAGCTTTAGGATAGGGTACTGAATTGTAACTTACTTTCGCCTAATAATGCGATTTTGGCAAAGAGAGTATCTCCCGCAGGGAAGCTGCTACCATCAAATGTTTGCCCTCATTAGATTCCCCTCTGGAAGCGCTTTCACTGCAAGCTGCAGATTCCCTCCTAACAGCAAGCTTTAGGATAGGGTACTGAATTGTATCTTACTTTCGCCTAATAATGCGATTTTGGCAAAGAGACTATCTCCCGCAGGGAAGCTGCTACCATCAAATGTTTGCCCTCATTAGACTCCCCTCTGGAAGCGCTTTCACTGCAAGCTGCAGATTCCCTCCTAACAGCAAGCTTTAGGATAAGGTACTGAATTGTAACTTACTTTCGCCTAATAATGCGATTTTGGCAAAGAGAGTATCTCCCGCAGGGAAGCTGCTACCATCAAATGCTTGCCCTCATTAGACTCCCCTCTGGAAGCGCTTTCAGTGCAAGCTGCAGATTCCCTCCTAACAGCAAGCTTTAGGATAGGGTACTGAATTGTATCTTACTTTCGCCTAATAATGCGATTTTGGCAAAGAGAGTATCTCCCGCAGGGAAGCTGTTACCATCAAATGTTTGCCCTCGTTAGACTACCCTCTGGAAGCGCATTAACTTCAAGCTGCAGATTCCCTCCTAACAGCAAGCTTTACGATAGTGTACTGAATTGTAACTTACTTTCGCCTAATAATGCGATTTTGCAAAGAGAGTATCTCCCGCAGGGAAGCTGCTACCATCAAATGTTTGCCCTCATTAGACTCCCCTCTGGAAGCGCTTTCACTGCAAGCTGCAGATTCCCTCCTAACAGCAAGCTTTAGGATAGGGTACTGAATTGTAACTTAACTGCGGCTAATAATGCGATTTTGGCAAAGAGAGTATCTCCCGCAGGGAAGCTGCTACCATCAAATGTTTGCCCTCATTAGACTCCCCTCTGGAAGCGCTTTCACTGCAAGCTGCAGATTCCCTCCTAACAGCAAGCTTTAGGATATGGTACTGAAATGTAACTTACTTTCGCCTAATAATGCGATTTTGGCAAAGAGAATATCGCCCGCAGGGAAGCTGATACCATCAAATGTTTGCCCTCATTAGTCTCCCCTCTGGAAGGGCTTTCACTGCAAGCTGCAGATTCCCTCCTAACAGCAAGCTGTAGGACAGTATACTGAATTGTATCATAACTGCGGCTAATAAGGCGATTTTGGCAAAGAGAATATCTACCACAGGGAAGCTGCTACCATCAAATGCTTGCCCTCATTAGACTCCCCTCTGGAAGCGCTTTCACTGCAAGCTGCAGATTCCCTCCTAACAGCAAGCTTTAGGATAGGGTACTGAATTGTAACTTACTTTCGCCTAATAATGCGATTTTGGCAAAGAGAGTTTCTCCCGCAGGGAAGCTGCTACCATCAAATGTTTGCCCTCATTAGATTCCCCTCTGGAAGCGCTTTCACTGCAAGCTGCAGATTCCCTCCTAACAGCAAGCTTTAGGATAGGGTACTGAATTATATCTTACATTCACCTAATAATGCGATTTTGGCAAAGAGAGTATCTCCCGCAGGGAAGCTGCTACCATCAAATGTTTGCCCTCATTAGACTCCCCTCTGGAAGCGCTTTCACTGCAAGCTGAAGATTCCCTCCTAACAGCAAGCTTTAGGATAAGGTACTGAATTGTAACTTACTTTCGCCTAATAATGCGATTTTGGCAAAGAGATTATCTCCCGCAGGGAAGCTGCTACATTCAAATGTTTGCCCTCATTACACTCCCCTCTGGAAGCGCTTTCACTGCAAGCTGCAGATTCCCTCCTAACAGCAAGCTGTAGGACAGTATACTGAATTATAACTTAACTGCGGCTAATAAGGCGATTTTGCAAAGAGAATATCTCCCGCAGGGAAGCTGCTACCATCAAATGTTTGCCCTCATTAGACTCCCCTCTGGAAGCGCTTTCACTGCAAGCTGCAGATTCCCTCCTAACAGCAAGCTTTAGGATATGGTACTGAATTGTAACTTACTTTCGCCTAATAATGCGATTTTTGGCAAAGAGAGTATCTCCCGCAGGGAAGCTGCTACCATCAAATATTTGCCCTCATTCTACTCTCCTCTGGAATCACTTTCACTGCAAGCTGCAGATTCCCTCCTAACAGCAAGCTTTAGGATAAGGTACTGAATTGTAACTTACTTTCGCCTAATAATGCGATTTTGGCAAAGAGACTATCTCCCGCAGGGAAGCTGCTACCATCAAATGTTTGCCCTCATTAGACTCCCCTCTGGAAGCGCTTTCACTGCAAGCTGCAGATTCCCTCCTAACAGCAAGCTGTAGGACAGTATACTGAATTGTAACTTACTTTCGCCTAATAATGCGATTTTGGCAAAGAGATTATCTCCCGCAGGGAAGCTGCTACCATCAAATATTTGCCCTCTTTAGACTCCCCTCTGGAAGCGCTTTCACTGCAAGCTGCAGATTCCCTCCTAACAGCAAGCTTTAGGATAGGGTACTGAATTGTATCTTACTTTCGCATAATAATGCGATTTTGGCAAAGAGAGTATCTCCCGCAGGGAAGCTGTTACCATCAAATGTTTGCCCTCGTTAGACTACCCTCTGGAAGCGCATTAACTTCAAGCTGCAGATTCCCTCCTAACAGCAAGCTTTAGGATAGGGTACTGAATTGTAACTTACTTTCGCCTAATAATGCGATTTTGCAAAGAGAGTATCTCCAGCAGGGAAGCTGCTACCATCAAATGTTTGCCCTCATTAGACTCCCCTCTGGAAGCGCTTTCACTGCAAGCTGCAGATTCCCTCCTAACAGCAAGCTTTAGGATAGTGTACTGAATTGTAACTTACTTTCGCCTAATAATGCGATTTTGGCAAAGAGAGTATCTCCCGCAGGGAAGCTGCTACCATCAAATGTTTGCCCTCCTTAGACTCCCCTCTGGAAGCGCTTTCACTGCAAGCTGCAGATTCCCTCCTAACAGCAAGCTTTAGGATAGGGTACTGAATTGTAACTTACTTTCGCCTAATAATGCGATTTTGGCAAAGAGAGTATCTCCCGCAGGGAAGCTGCTACCATCAAATGTTTGCCCTCATTAGATTCCCCTCTGGAAGCGCTTTCACTGCAAGCTGCAGATTCCCTCCTAACAGCAAGCTTTAGGATAGGGTACTGAATTGTATCTTACTTTCGCCTAATAATGCGATTTTGGCAAAGAGACTATCTCCCGCAGGGAAGCTGCTACCATCAAATGTTTGCCCTCATTAGACTCCCCTCTGGAAGCGCTTTCACTGCAAGCTGCAGATTCCCTCCTAACAGCAAGCTTTAGGATAAGGTACTGAATTGTAACTTACTTTCGCCTAATAATGCGATTTTGGCAAAGAGAGTATCTCCCGCAGGGAAGCTGCTACCATCAAATGCTTGCCCTCATTAGACTCCCCTCTGGAAGCGCTTTCACTGCAAGCTGCAGATTCCCTCCTAACAGCAAGCTTTAGGATAGGGTACTGAATTGTAACTTCCTTACGACTAATAATGCGATTTTGGCAAAGAGACTATCTCCCGCAGGGAAGCTGCTACCATCAAATGTTTGCCCTCATTAGACTCCCCTCTGGAAGCGCTTTCACTGCAAGCTGCAGATTCCCTCCTAAAAGCAAGCTTTAGGATAGGGTACTGAATTGTAAATTACTTTCGCCTAATAATGCGATTTTGGCAAAGAGAGAATCACCCGCAGGGAAGCTGCTACCATCAAATGTTTGCCCTCGTTAGACTCCCCTCTGGAAGCGCTTTCACTGCAAGCTGCAGATCCCCTCCTAACAGCAAGCTTTAGGATAGTGTACTGAATTGTAACTTACTTTCGCCTAATAATGCGATTTTGGCAAAGAGAGTATCTCCCGCAGGGAAGCTGCTACCATCAAATGTTTGCCCTCATTAGACTCCCCTCTGGAAGCGCTTTCACTGCAAGCTGCAGATTCCCTCCTAACAGCAAGCTTTAGGATAGGGTACTGAATTGTAAATTACTTTCGCCTAATAATGCGATTTTGGCAAAGAGAGAATCACCCGCAGGGAAGCTGCTACCATCAAATGTTTGACCTCGTTAGACTCCCCTCTGGAAGCGCTTTCACTGCAAACTGCAGATTCCCTCCTAACAGCAAGCTTTAGGATAGGGTACTGAATTGTAACTTAACTGCGGCTAATAAGGCGATTATTGCAAAGAGAATATCTCCCGCAGGGAAGCTGCTACCATCAAATGTTTGCCCTCATTAGACTCCCCTCTGGAAGCGCTTTCACTGCAAGCTGCAGATTCCCTCCTAACAGCAAGATTTAGGATAGGGTACTGAATTGTAACTTACTTTCGCCTAATAATGCGATTTTGGCAAAGAGAGTATCTCCCGCAGGGAAGCTGCTACCATCTAATGCTTGCCCTCATTAGACTCCCCTCTGGAAGCGCTTTCACTGCAAGCTGCAGATTCCCTCCTAACAGCAAGCTTTAGGATAGGGTACTGAATTGTAACTTACTTTCGCCTAATAATGCGATTTTGGCAAAGAGAGTATCTCCCGCAGGGAAGCTGCTACCATCAAATGTTTGCCCTCATTAGACTCCCCTCTGGAAGCGCTTTCACTGCAAGCTGCAGATTCCCTCCTAACAGCAAGCTTTAGGATAGGGTACTGAATTGTAACTTCCTTTCGCCTAATAATGCGATTTTGGCAAAGAGAGTATCTCCCGCAGGGAAGCTGCTGCCATCTAATGCTTGCCCTCATTAGACTCCCCTCTGGAAGCGCTTTCACTGCAAGCTGCAGATTCCCTCCTAACAGCAAGCTGTAGGACAGTATACTGAATTGTAACATAACTGCGTCTAATAAGGCGATTTTGGCAAAGAGAATATCTACCACAGGGAAGCTGCTACCATCAAATGTTTGCCCTCCTTAGACTCCCCTCTGGAAGCGCTTTCACTGCAAGCTGCAGATTCCCTCCTAACAGCAAGCTTTAGGATAGGGTACTGAATTGTATCTTACTTTCGCCTAATAATGCGATTATGGAAAAGAGACTATCTCCCGCAGGGAAGCTGCTACCATCAAATGTTTGCCCTCATTAGACTCCCCTCTGGAAGCGCTTTCACTGCAAGCTGCAGATTCCCTCCTAAGAGCAAGCTTTAGGATAAGGTACTGAATTGTAACTTACTTTCGCATAATAATGCGATTTTGGCAAAGAGACTATCTCCCGCAGGGAAGTTGCTACCATCAAATATTTGCCCTCATTAGACTCTCCTCTGGAAGCGCTTTCACTGCAAGCTGCAGATTCCCTCCTAACAGCAAGCTTTAGGATAGGGTACTGAATTGTAACTTACTTTCGCCTAATAATGCGATTTTGGCAAAGAGACTATCTCCCGCAGGGAAGCTGCTACCATCAAATGTTTGCCCTCAGTAGACTCCCCTCTGGAAGCGCTTTCACTGCAAGCTGCAGATTCCCTCCTAACAGCAAGCTTTAGGATAGGGTACTGAATTGTAACTTACTTTCGCCTAATAATGCGATTTTGGCAAAGAGAGTATCTCCCGCAGGGAAGCTGCTACCATCAAATGTTTGCCCTCATTAGACTCCCCTCTGGAAGCGCTTTCACTGCAAGCTGCAGATTCCCTCCTAACAGCAAGCTTTAGGATAGGGTACTGAATTGTATCTTACTTTCGCCTAATAATGCGATTATGGAAAAGAGATTATCTCCCGCAGGGAAGCTGCTACCATCAAATGTTTGCCCTCATTAGACTCCCCTCTGGAAGCGCTTTCACTGCAAGCTGCAGATTCCCTCCTAACAGCAAGCTTTAGGATAGGGTACTGAATTGTAACTTACTTTCGCCAAATAATGCGATTTTGGCAAAGAGATTATCTCCCGCAGGGAAGCTGCTACCATCAAATGTTTGCCCTCATTAGACTCCCCTCTGGAAGCGCTTTCACTGCAAGCTGCAGATTCCCTCCTAACAGCAAGCTGTAGGACAGTATACTGAATTGTAACTTAACTGCGGCTAATAAGGCGATTTTGGCAAAGAGAGTATCTCCCGCAGGGAAGCTGCTACCATCAAATGTTTGCCCTCATTAGACTCCCCTCTGGAAGCGCTTTCACTGCAAGCTGCAGATTCCCTCCTAACAGCAAGCTTTAGGATAGGGTACTGAATTGTATCTTACTTTCGCCTAATAATGCGATTATGGAAAAGAGATTATCTCCCGCAGGGAAGCTGCTACCATCAAATGTTTGCCCTCATTAGACTCCCCTCTGGAAGCGCTTTCACTGCAAGCTGCAGATTCCCTCCTAACAGCAAGCTTTAGGATAGGGTACTGAATTGTAACTTACTTTCGCCAAATAATGCGATTTTGGCAAAGAGATTATCTCCCGCAGGGAAGCTGCTACCATCAAATGTTTGCCCTCATTAGACTCCCCTCTGGAAGCGCTTTCACTGCAAGCTGCAGATTCCCTCCTAACAGCAAGCTGTAGGACAGTATACTGAATTGTAACTTAACTGCGGCTAATAAGGCGATTTTGCAAAGAGAGTATCTCCCGAGGGGAAGCTGCTACCATCAAATGTTTGCCCTCATTAGACTCCCCTCTGGAAGCGCTTTCACTGCAAGCTGCAGATTCCCTCCTAACAGCAAGCTTTAGGATAGGGTACTGAATTGTAACTTAATTTCGCCTAATAATGCGATTTTGGCAAAGAGAGTATCTCCCGCAGGGAAGTTGCTACCATCAAATATTTGCCCTCATTAGACTCTCCTCTGGAAGCGCTTTCACTGCAAGCTGCAGATTCCCTCCTAACAGCAAGCTTCAGGATAGGGTACTGAATTGTAACTTACTTTCGCCTAATAATGCGATTTTGGCAAAGAGAGTATCTCCCGCAGGGAAGTTGCTACCATCAGATGTTTGTCCTCAGTAGACTCCCCTCTGGAAGCGCTTTCACTGCAAGCTGCAGATTCCCTCCTAACAGCAAGCTTTAGGATAGGGTACTGAATTGTAACTTACTTTCGCCTAATAATGCGATTTTGGCAAAGAGAGTATCTCCCGCAGGGAAGCTGCTACCATCAAATGTTTGCCCTCATTAGACTCCCCTCTGGAAGCGCTTTCACTGCAAGCTGCAGATTGCCTCCTAACAGCAAGCTTTAGGATAGGGTACTGAAATGTAACTTACTTTCGCCTAATAATGCGATTTTGGCAAAGAGAATATCTCCCGCAGGGAAGCTGATACCATCAAATGTTTGCCCTCATTAGTCTCCCCTCTGGAAGGGCTTTCACTGCAAGCTGCAGATTCCCTCCTAACAGCAAGCTGTAGGACAGTATACTGAATTGTAACATAACTGCGGCTAATAAGGCGATTTTGGCAAAGAGAATATCTACCACAGGGAAGCTGCTACCATCAAATGTTTGCCCTCCTTAGACTCCCCTCTGGAAGCGCTTTCACTGCAAGCTGCAGATTCCCTCCTAACAGCAAGCTTTAGGATAGGGTACTGAATTGTAACTTACTTTCGCCTAATAATGCGATTTTGGCAAAGAGAGTTTCTCCCGCAGGGAAGCAGCTACCATCAAATGTTTGCCCTCATTAGATTCCCCTCTGGAAGCGCTTTCACTGCAAGCTGCAGATTCCCTCCTAACAGCAAGCTTTAGGATAGGGTACTGAATTGTATCTTACTTTCGCCTAATAATGCGATTTTGGCAAAGAGAGTATCTCCCGCAGGGAAGCTGCTACCATCAAATGTTTGCCCTCATTAGACTCCCCTCTGGAAGCGCTTTCACTTCAAGCTGAAGATTCCCTCCTAACAGCAAGCTTTAGGAAAAGGTACTGAATTGTAACTTATTTTCGCCTAATAATGCGATTTTGGCAAAGAGATTATCTCCCGCAGGGAAGCTGCTACATTCAAATGTTTGCCCTCATTACACTCCCCTCTGGAAGCGCTTTCACTGCAAGCTGCAGATTCCCTCCTAACAGCAAGCTGTAGGACAGTATACTGAATTGTAACTTAACTGCGGCTAATAAGGCGATTTTGGCAAAGAGAATATCTCCCGCAGGGAAGCTGCTACCATCAAATGTTTGCCCTCATTAGACTCCCCTCTGGAAGCGCTTTCACTGCAAGCTGCAGATTCCCTCCTAACAGCAAGCTTTAGGATATGGTACTGAATTGTAACTTACTTTCGCCTAATAATGCGATTTTTGGCAAAGAGAGTATCTCCCGCAGGGAAGCTGTTACCATCAAATGTTTGCCCTCGTTAGACTACCCTCTGGAAGCGCATTCACTTCAAGCTGCAGATTCCCTCCTAACAGCAAGCTTTAGGATAGGGTACTGAATTGTAACTTACTTTCGCCTAATAATGCGATTTTGGCAAAGAGAGTATCTCCAGCAGGGAAGCTGCTACCATCAAATGTTTGCCCTCATTAGACTCCCCTCTGGAAGCGCTTTCACTGCAAGCTGCAGATTCCCTCCTAACAGCAAGCTTTAGGATAGGGTACTGAATTGTATCTTACTTTCGCCTAAAAATGCAATTTTGGCAAAGAGACTATCTCCCGCAGGGAAGCTGCTACCATCAAATGTTTGCCCTCATTAGACTCCCCTCTGGAAGCGCTTTCACTGCAAGCTGCAGATTCCCTCCTAACAGCAAGCTTTAGGATAAGGTACTGAATTGTAACTTACTTTCGCCTAATAATGCGATTTTGGCAAAGAGAGTATCTCCCGCAGGGAAGCTGCTACCATCAAATGCTTGCCCTCATTAGACTCCCCTCTGGAAGCGCTTTCACTGCAAGCTGCAGATTCCCTCCTAACAGCAAGCTTTAGGATAGGGTACTGAATTGTAACTTCCTTTCGCATAATAATGCGATTTTGGTAAAGAGACTATCTCCCGCAGGGAAGCTGCTACCATCAAATGTTTGCCCTCATTAGACTCCCCTCTGGAAGCGCTTTCACTGCAAGCTGCAAATTCCCTCCTAACAGCAAGCTTTAGGATAGGGTACTGAATTGTAACTTACTTTCGCCTAATAATGCGATTTTGGCAAAGAGAGAATCACCCGCAGGGAAGCTGCTACCATCAAATGTTTGCCCTCGTTAGACTCCCCTCTGGAAGCGCTTTCACTGCAAGCTGCAGATTCCCTCCTAACAGCAAGCTTTAGGATAGGGTACTGAATTGTAACTTAACTGCGGCTAATAAGGCGATTATGGCAAAGAGACTATCTCCCGCAGGGAAGCTGCTACCATCAAATGTTTGCCCTCATTAGTCTCCCCTCTGGAAGGGCTTTCACTGCAAGCTGCAGATTCCCTCCTAACAGCAAGCTGTAGGACAGTATACTGAATTGTAACATAACTGCGTCTAATAAGGCGATTTTGGCAAAGAGAATATCTACCACAGGGAAGCTGCTACCATCAAATGTTTGCCCTCCTTAGACTCCCCTCTGGAAGCGCTTTCACTGCAAGCTGCAGATTCCCTCCTAACAGCAAGCTTTAGGATAGGGTACTGAATTGTATCTTACTTTCGCCTAATAATGCGATTATGGAAAAGAGACTATCTCCCGCAGGGAAGCTGCTACCATCAAATGTTTGCCCTCGTTAGACTCCCCTCTGGAAGCGCTTTCACTGCAAGCTGCAGATTCCCTCCTAAGAGCAAGCTTTAGGATAAGGTACTGAATTGTAACTTACTTTCGCATAATAATGCGATTTTGGCAAAGAGACTATCTCCCGCAGGGAAGTTGCTACCATCAAATATTTGCCCTCATTAGACTCTCCTCTGGAAGCGCTTTCACTGCAAGCTGCAGATTCCCTCCTAACAGCAAGCTTTAGGATAGGGTACTGAATTGTAACTTACTTTCGCCTAATAATGCGATTTTGGCAAAGAGACTATCTCCCGCAGGGAAGCTGCTACCATCAAATGTTTGCCCTCAGTAGACTCCCCTCTGGAAGCGCTTTCACTGCAAGCTGCAGATTCCCTCCTAACAGCAAGCTTTAGGATAGGGTACTGAATTGTAACTTACTTTCGCCTAATAATGCGATTTTGGCAAAGAGAGTATCTCCCGCAGGGAAGCTGCTACCATCAAATGTTTGCCCTCATTAGACTCCCCTCTGGAAGCGCTTTCACTGCAAGCTGCAGATTCCCTCCTAACAGCAAGCTTTAGGATAGGGTACTGAATTGTATCTTACTTTCGCCTAATAATGCGATTATGGAAAAGAGATTATCTCCCGCAGGGAAGCTGCTACCATCAAATGTTTGCCCTCATTAGACTCCCCTCTGGAAGCGCTTTCACTGCAAGCTGCAGATTCCCTCCTAACAGCAAGCTTTAGGATAGGGTACTGAATTGTAACTTACTTTCGCCAAATAATGCGATTTTGGCAAAGAGATTATCTCCCGCAGGGAAGCTGCTACCATCAAATGTTTGCCCTCATTAGACTCCCCTCTGGAAGCGCTTTCACTGCAAGCTGCAGATTCCCTCCTAACAGCAAGCTGTAGGACAGTATACTGAATTGTAACTTAACTGCGGCTAATAAGGCGATTTTGCAAAGAGAGTATCTCCCGAGGGGAAGCTGCTACCATCAAATGTTTGCCCTCATTAGACTCCCCTCTGGAAGCGCTTTCACTGCAAGCTGCAGATTCCCTCCTAACAGCAAGCTTTAGGATAGGGTACTGAATTGTAACTTACTTTCGCCTAATAATGCGATTTTGGCAAAGAGAGTATCTCCCGCAGGGAAGTTGCTACCATCAAATATTTGCCCTCATTAGACTCTCCTCTGGAAGCGCTTTCACTGCAAGCTGCAGATTCCCTCCTAACAGCAAGCTTCAGGATAGGGTACTGAATTGTAACTTACTTTCGCCTAATAATGCGATTTTGGCAAAGAGAGTATCTCCCGCAGGGAAGTTGCTACCATCAGATGTTTGTCCTCAGTAGACTCCCCTCTGGAAGCGCTTTCACTGCAAGCTGCAGATTCCCTCCTAACAGCAAGCTTTAGGATAGGGTACTGAATTGTAACTTACTTTCGCCTAATAATGCGATTTTGGCAAAGAGAGTATCTCCCGCAGGGAAGCTGCTACCATCAAATGTTTGCCCTCATTAGACTCCCCTCTGGAAGCGCTTTCACTGCAAGCTGCAGATTGCCTCCTAACAGCAAGCTTTAGGATAGGGTACTGAAATGTAACTTACTTTCGCCTAATAATGCGATTTTGGCAAAGAGAATATCTCCCGCAGGGAAGCTGATACCATCAAATGTTTGCCCTCATTAGTCTCCCCTCTGGAAGGGCTTTCACTGCAAGCTGCAGATTCCCTCCTAACAGCAAGCTGTAGGACAGTATACTGAATTGTAACATAACTGCGGCTAATAAGGCGATTTTGGCAAAGAGAATATCTACCACAGGGAAGCTGCTACCATCAAATGTTTGCCCTCCTTAGACTCCCCTCTGGAAGCGCTTTCACTGCAAGCTGCAGATTCCCTCCTAACAGCAAGCTTTAGGATAGGGTACTGAATTGTAACTTACTTTCGCCTAATAATGCGATTTTGGCAAAGAGAGTTTCTCCCGCAGGGAAGCAGCTACCATCAAATGTTTGCCCTCATTAGATTCCCCTCTGGAAGCGCTTTCACTGCAAGCTGCAGATTCCCTCCTAACAGCAAGCTTTAGGATAGGGTACTGAATTGTATCTTACTTTCGCCTAATAATGCGATTTTGGCAAAGAGAGTATCTCCCGCAGGGAAGCTGCTACCATCAAATGTTTGCCCTCATTAGACTCCCCTCTGGAAGCGCTTTCACTTCAAGCTGAAGATTCCCTCCTAACAGCAAGCTTTAGGAAAAGGTACTGAATTGTAACTTATTTTCGCCTAATAATGCGATTTTGGCAAAGAGATTATCTCCCGCAGGGAAGCTGCTACATTCAAATGTTTGCCCTCATTACACTCCCCTCTGGAAGCGCTTTCACTGCAAGCTGCAGATTCCCTCCTAACAGCAAGCTGTAGGACAGTATACTGAATTGTAACTTAACTGCGGCTAATAAGGCGATTTTGGCAAAGAGAATATCTCCCGCAGGGAAGCTGCTACCATCAAATGTTTGCCCTCATTAGACTCCCCTCTGGAAGCGCTTTCACTGCAAGCTGCAGATTCCCTCCTAACAGCAAGCTTTAGGATATGGTACTGAATTGTAACTTACTTTCGCCTAATAATGCGATTTTTGGCAAAGAGAGTATCTCCCGCAGGGAAGCTGTTACCATCAAATGTTTGCCCTCGTTAGACTACCCTCTGGAAGCGCATTCACTTCAAGCTGCAGATTCCCTCCTAACAGCAAGCTTTAGGATAGGGTACTGAAATGTAACTTACTTTCGCCTAATAATGCGATTTTGGCAAAGAGAGTATCTCCAGCAGGGAAGCTGCTACCATCAAATGTTTGCCCTCATTAGACTCCCCTCTGGAAGCGCTTTCACTGCAAGCTGCAGATTCCCTCCTAACAGCAAGCTTTAGGATAGGGTACTGAATTGTATCTTACTTTCGCCTAAAAATGCGATTTTGGCAAAGAGACTATCTCCCGCAGGGAAGCTGCTACCATCAAATGTTTGCCCTCATTAGACTCCCCTCTGGAAGCGCTTTCACTGCAAGCTGCAGATTCCCTCCTAACAGCAAGCTTTAGGATAAGGTACTGAATTGTAACTTACTTTCGCCTAATAATGCGATTTTGGCAAAGAGAGTATCTCCCGCAGGGAAGCTGCTACCATCAAATGCTTGCCCTCATTAGACTCCCCTCTGGAAGCGCTTTCACTGCAAGCTGCAGATTCCCTCCTAACAGCAAGCTTTAGGATAGGGTACTGAATTGTAACTTCCTTTCGCATAATAATGCGATTTTGGTAAAGAGACTATCTCCCGCAGGGAAGCTGCTACCATCAAATGTTTGCCCTCATTAGACTCCCCTCTGGAAGCGCTTTCACTGCAAGCTGCAAATTCCCTCCTAACAGCAAGCTTTAGGATAGGGTACTGAATTGTAAATTACTTTCGCCTAATAATGCGATTTTGGCAAAGAGAGAATCACCCGCAGGGAAGCTGCTACCATCAAATGTTTGCCCTCGTTAGACTCCCCTCTGGAAGCGCTTTCACTGCAAGCTGCAGATTCCCTCCTAACAGCAAGCTTTAGGATAGGGTACTGAATTGTAACTTAACTGCGGCTAATAAGGCGATTATGGCAAAGAGACTATCTCCCGCAGGGAAGCTGCTACCATCAAATGTTTGCCCTCATTAGACTCCCCTCTGGAAGCGCTTTCACTGCAAGCTGCAGATTCCCTCCTAACAGCAAGATTTAGGATAGGGTACTGAATTGTAACTTACTTTCGCCTAATAATGCGATTTTGGCAAAGAGAGTATCTCCCGCAGGGAAGCTGCTACCATCTAATGCTTGCCCTCATTAGACTCCCCTCTGGAAGCGCTTTCACTGCAAGCTGCAGATTCCCTCCTAACAGCAAGCTTTAGGATAAGGTACTGAATTGTAACTTACTTTCGCCTAATAATGCGATTTTGGCAAAGAGACTATCTCCCGCAGGGAAGCTGCTACCATCAAATGTTTGCCCTCATTAGACTCCCCTCTGGAAGTGCTTTCACTGCAAGCTGCAGATTCCCTCCTAACAGCAAGCTTTAGGATAGGGTACTGAATTGTAACTTACTTTCGCCTAATAATGCGATTTTGGCAAAGAGACTATCTCCAGCAGGGAAGCTGCTACCATCAAATGTTTGCCCTCATTAGACTCCCCTCTGGAAGCGCTTTCACTGCAAGCTGCAGATTCCCTCCTAACAGCAAGCTTTAGGATAGGGTACTGAATTGTATCTTACTTTCGCCTAATAATGCGATTTTGGCAAAGAGACTATCTCCCGCAGGGAAGCTGCTACCATCAAACGTTTCCCCTCATTAGACTCCCCTCTGGAAGTGCTTTCACTGCAAACTGCAGATTCCCTCCTAACAGCAAGCTTTAGGATAGGGTACTGAATTGTAACTTACTTTCGCCTAATAATGCGATTTTGGAAAAGAGACTATCTCCCACAGGGAAGCTGCTACCATCAAATGCTTCCCCTCATTAGACTCCCCTCTGGAAGCGCTTTCACTGCAAGCTGCAGATTCCCTCCTAACAGCAAGCTTTAGGATAGGGTACTGAATTGTAACTTACTTTCGCCTAATAATGCGATTTTGGCAAATAGAGTATCTCCCGCAGGGAAGCTGCTACCATCAAATGTTTGCCCTCATTAGACTCCCCTCTGGAAGCGCTTTCACTGCAAGCTGCAGATTCCCTCCTAACAGCAAGCTTTAGGATAGGGTACTGAATTGTAACTTACTTTCGCCTAATAATGCGATTTTGGCAAAGAGAGTATCTCCCGCAGGGAAGCTGCTACCATCAAATGTTTGCCCTCATTAGACTCCCCTCTGGAAGCGCTTTCACTGCAAGCTGCAGATTCCCTCCTAACAGCAAGCTTTAGGATAGGGTACTGAATTGTAACTTACTTTCGCCTAATAATGCGATTTTGGCAAAGAGAGTATCTCCCGCAGGGAAGCTGCTACCATCAAATGTTTGCCCTCCTTAGACTCCCCTCTAGAAGCGCTTTCACTGCAAGCTGCAGATTCCCTCCTAACAGCAAGCTTTAGGATAGGGTACTGAATTGTATCTTACTTTCGCCTAATAATGCGATTTTGGCAAAGAGACTATCTCCCGCAGGGAAGCTGCTACCATCAAACGTTTCCCCTCATTAGACTCCCCTCTGGAAGTGCTTTCACTGCAAACTGCAGATTCCCTCCTAACAGCAAGCTTTAGGATAGGGTACTGAATTGTAACTTACTTTCGCCTAATAATGCGATTTTGGAAAAGAGACTATCTCCAGCAGGGAAGCTGCTACCATCAAATGCTTGCCCTCATTAGACTCCCCTCTGTAAGCGCTTTCACTGCAAGCTGCAGATTCCCTCCTAACAGCAAGCTTTAGGATAGGGTACTGAATTGTAACTTACTTTCGCCTAATAATGCGATTTTGGCAAATAGAGTATCTCCCGCAGGGAAGCTGCTACCATCAAATGTTTGCCCTCATTAGACTCCCCTCTGGAAGCGCTTTCACTGGAAGCTGCAGATTCCCTCCTAACAGCAAGCTTTAGGATAGGGTACTGAATTGTATCTTACTTTCGCCTAATAATGCGATTTTGGCAAAGAGAGTATCTCCCGCAGGGAAGCTGCTACCATCAAATATTTGCCCTCATTAGACTCTCCTCTGGAAGCGCTTTCACTTCAAGCTGCAGATTCCCTCCTAACAGCAAGCTGTAGGACAGTATACTGAATTGTAACTTAACTGCGGCTAATAAGGCGATTTGGGCAAAGAAAATATCTCCCGCAGGGAAGCTGCTACCATCAAATATTTGCCCTCATTAGACTCCCCTCTGGAAACGCTTTCACTGCAAGCTGCAGATTCCCTCCTAACAGCAAGCTTTAGGATAGGGTACTGAATTGTAACTTACTTTCGCCTAATAATGCGATTTTGGCAAAGAGAGTATCTCCCGCAGGGAAGCTGCTACCATCAAATGTTTGCCCTCATTAGACTCCCCTCTGGAAGCGCTTTCACTGCAAGCTGCAGATTCCCTCCTAACAGCAAGCTTTAGGATAGGGTACTGAATTGTAACTTACTTTCGCCTAATAATGCGATTTTGGCAAAGAGACTATCTCCCGCAGGGAAGCTGCTACCATCAAATGTTTGCCCTCATTAGACTCCCCTCTGGAAGCGCTTTCACTGCAAGCTGCAGATTCCCTCCTAACAGCAAGCTTTAGGATAGGGTACTGAATTGTAACTTACTTTCGCCTAATAATGCGATTTTGGCAAAGAGACTATCTCCCGCAGGGAAGCTGCTACCATCAAATGTTTGCCCTCATTAGACTCCCCTCTGGAAGCGCTTTCACCGCAAGCTGCAGATTCCCTCCTAACAGCAAGCTTTAGGATAGGGTACTGAATTATAACTTAACTGTGGCTAATAAGGCGATATTGGCAAAGAGAGTATCTCCCGCAGGGAAGCTGCTACCATCAAATGTTTGCCCTCATTAGACTCCCCTCTGGAAGCGCTTTCACTGCAAGCTGCAAATTCCCTCCTAACAGCAAGCTTTAGGATAGGGTACTGAATTGTAAATTACTTTCGCCTAATAATGCGATTTTGGCAAAGAGAGTATCACCCGCAGGGAAGCTGATACCATCAAATGTTTGCCCTCATTAGACTCCCCTCTGGAAGCGCTTTCACTGCAAGCTGCAAATTCCCTCCTAACAGCAAGCTTTAGGATAGGGTACTGAATTGTAAATTACTTTCGCCTAATAATGCGATTTTGGCAAAGAGAGAATCACCCGCAGGGAAGCTGCTACCATCAAATGTTTGCCCTCGTTAGACTCCCCTCTGGAAGCGCTTTCACTGCAAGCTGCAGATTCCCTCCTAACAGCAAGATTTAGGATAGGGTACTGAATTGTAACTTACTTTCGCCTAATAATGCGATTTTGGCAAAGAGAGTATCTCCCGCAGGGAAGCTGCTACCATCTAATGCTTGCCCTCATTAGACTCCCCTCTGGAAGCGCTTTCACTGCAAGCTGCAGATTCCCTCCTAACAGCAAGCTTTAGGATAGGGTACTGAATTGTAACTTACTTTCGCCTAATAATGCGATTTTGGCAAAGAGACTATCTCCCGCAGGGAAGCTGCTACCATCAAATGTTTGCCCTCATTAGACTCCCCTCTGGAAGTGCTTTCACTGCAAGCTGCAGATTCCCTCCTAACAGCAAGCTTTAGGATAGGGTACTGAATTGTAACTTACTTTCGCCTAATAATGCGATTTTGGCAAAGAGACTATCTCCCGCAGGGAAGCTGCTACCATCAAATGTTTGCCCTCATTAGACTCCCCTCTGGAAGCGCTTTCACTGCAAGCTGCAGATTCCCTCCTAACAGCAAGCTTTAGGATAGGGTACTGAATTGTATCTTACTTTCGCCTAATAATGCGATTTTGGCAAAGAGAGTATCTCCCGCAGGGAAGCTGCTACCATCAAACGTTTCCCCTCATTAGACTCCCCTCTGGAAGTGCTTTCACTGCAAAGTGCAGATTCCCTCCTAACAGCAAGCTTTAGGATAGGGTACTGAATTGTAACTTACTTTCGCCTAATAATGCGATTTTGGAAAAGAGACTATCTCCCGCAGGGAAGCTGCTACCATCAAATGCTTCCCCTCATTAGACTCCCCTCTGGAAGCGCTTTCACTGCAAGCTGCAGATTCCCTCCTAACAGCAAGCTTTAGGATAGGGTACTGAATTGTAACTTACTTTCGCCTAATAATGCGATTTTGGCAAATAGAGTATCTCCCGCAGGGAAGCTGCTACCATCAAATGTTTGCCCTCATTAGACTCCCCTCTGGAAGCGCTTTCACTGCAAGCTGCAGATTCCCTCCTAACAGCAAGCTTTAGGATAGGGTACTGAATTGTAACTTACTTTCGCCTAATAATGCGATTTTGGCAAAGAGAGTATCTCCCGCAGGGAAGCTGCTACCATCAAATGTTTGCCCTCATTAGACTCCCCTCTGGAAGCGCTTTCACTGCAAGCTGCAGATTCCCTCCTAACAGCAAGCTTTAGGATAGGGTACTGAATTGTAACTTACTTTCGCCTAATAATGCGATTTTGGCAAAGAGAGTATCTCCCGCAGGGAAGCTGCTACCATCAAATGTTTGCCCTCCTTAGACTCCCCTCTAGAAGCGCTTTCACTGCAAGCTGCAGATTCCCTCCTAACAGCAAGCTTTAGGATAGGGTACTGAATTGTATCTTACTTTCGCCTAATAATGCGATTTTGGCAAAGAGACTATCTCCCGCAGGGAAGCTGCTACCATCAAACGTTTCCCCTCATTAGACTCCCCTCTGGAAGTGCTTTCACTGCAAACTGCAGATTCCCTCCTAACAGCAAGCTTTAGGATAGGGTACTGAATTGTAACTTACTTTCGCCTAATAATGCGATTTTGGAAAAGAGACTATCTCCCGCAGGGAAGCTGCTACCATCAAATGCTTGCCCTCATTAGACTCCCCTCTGTAAGCGCTTTCACTGCAAGCTGCAGATTCCCTCCTAACAGCAAGCTGTAGGACAGTATACTGAATTGTAACTTAACTGCGGCTAATAAGGCGATTTGGGCAAAGAAAATATCTCCCGCAGGGAAGCTGCTACCATCAAATATTTGCCCTCATTAGACTCCCCTCTGGAAACGCTTTCACTGCAAGCTGCAGATTCCCTCCTAACAGCAAGCTTTAGGATAGGGTACTGAATTGTAACTTACTTTCGCCTAATAATGCGATTTTGGCAAAGAGAGTATCTCCCGCAGGGAAGCTGCTACCATCAAATGTTTGCCCTCATTAGACTCCCCTCTGGAAGCGCTTTCACTGCAAGCTGCAGATTCCCTCCTAACAGCAAGCTTTAGGATAGGGTACTGAATTGTAACTTACTTTCGCCTAATAATGCGATTTTGGCAAAGAGACTATCTCCCGCAGGGAAGCTGCTACCATCAAATGTTTGCCCTCATTAGACTCCCCTCTGGAAGCGCTTTCACTGCAAGCTGCAGATTCCCTCCTAACAGCAAGCTTTAGGATAGGGTACTGAATTGTAACTTACTTTCGCCTAATAATGCGATTTTGGCAAAGAGACTATCTCCCGCAGGGAAGCTGCTACCATAAAATGTTTGCCCTCATTAGACTCCCCTCTGGAAGCGCTTTCACCGCAAGCTGCAGATTCCCTCCTAACAGCAAGCTTTAGGATAGGGTACTGAATTGTAACTTATTTTCGCCTAATAATGCGATTTTGGAAAAGAGAGTATCTCCCGCAGGGAAGCTGCTACCATCAAATGTTTGCCCTCATTAGACTCCCCTCTGGAAGCGCTTTCACTGCAAGCTGCAGATTCCCTCCTAACAGCAAGCTTTAGGATAGGGTACTGAATTGTAACTTCCTTTCGCCTAATAATGCGATTTTGGCAAAGAGAGTATCTCCCGCAGGGAAGCTGTTACCATCAAATGTTTGCCCTCGTTAGACTCCCCTCTGGAAGCGCTTTCACTGCAAGCTGCAGATTCCCTCCTAACAGAAAGCTTTAGGATAGGGTACTGAATTGTAACTTACTTTCACCTAATAATGCGATTTTGGCAAAGAGAGTATCTCCCGCAGGGAAGCTGTTACCATCAAATATTTGCCCTCATTAGACTCCCCTCTGGAAGCGCTTTCACCGCAAGCTGCAGATACCCTCCTAACAGCAAGCTTTAGGATAGGGTACTGAATTGTAACTTACTTTCGCCTAATAATGCGATTTTGGAAAAGAGAGTATCTCCCGCAGGGAAGCTGCTACCATCAAATGTTTGCCCTCATTAGACTCCCCTCTGGAAGCGCTTTCACTGCAAGCTGCAGATTCCCTGCTAAGAGCAAGCTTTAGGATAGGGTACTGAATTGTATCTTACTTTCGCCTAATAATGCGATTTTGGCAAAGAGACTATCTCCCGCAGGGAAGCTGCTACCATCAAATCTTTGCCCTCATTAGACTCCCCTCTGGAAGCGCTTTCACTGCAAGCTGCAGATTCCCTCCTAACAGCAAGCTTTAGGATAGGGTACTGAATTGTAACTTACTTTCGCCTAATAATGCGATTTTGGCAAAGAGACTATCTCCCGCAGGGAAGCTGCTACCATAAAATGTTTGCCCTCATTAGACTCCCCTCTGGAAGCGCTTTCACCGCAAGCTGCAGATTCCCTCCTAACAGCAAGCTTTAGGATAGGGTACTGAATTGTAACTTATTTTCGCCTAATAATGCGATTTTGGAAAAGAGAGTATCTCCCGCAGGGAAGCTGCTACCATCAAATGTTTGCCCTCATTAGACTCCCCTCTGGAAGCGCTTTCACTGCAAGCTGCAGATTCCCTCCTAACAGCAAGCTTTAGGATAGGGTACTGAATTGTAACTTCCTTTCGCCTAATAATGCGATTTTGGCAAAGAGAGTATCTCCCGCAGGGAAGCTGTTACCATCAAATGTTTGCCCTCGTTAGACTCCCCTCTGGAAGCGCTTTCACTGCAAGCTGCAGATTCCCTCCTAACAGAAAGCTTTAGGATAGGGTACTGAATTGTAACTTACTTTCACCTAATAATGCGATTTTGGCAAAGAGAGTATCTCCCGCAGGGAAGCTGTTACCATCAAATATTTGCCCTCATTAGACTCCCCTCTGGAAGCGCTTTCACCGCAAGCTGCAGATACCCTCCTAACAGCAAGCTTTAGGATAGGGTACTGAATTGTAACTTACTTTCGCCTAATAATGCGATTTTGGAAAAGAGAGTATCTCCCGCAGGGAAGCTGCTACCATCAAATGTTTGCCCTCATTAGACTCCCCTCTGGAAGCGCTTTCACTGCAAGCTGCAGATTCCCTGCTAAGAGCAAGCTTTAGGATAGGGTACTGAATTGTATCTTACTTTCGCCTAATAATGCGATTTTGGCAAAGAGACTATCTCCCGCAGGGAAGCTGCTACCATCAAATGTTTGCCCTCATTAGACTCCCCTCTGGAAGTGCTTTCACTGCAAGCTGCAGATTCCCTCCTAACAGCAAGCTTTAGGATAGTGTACTGAATTGTAACTTTCTTTCGCCTAATAATGCGATTTTGGCAAAGAGAGTATCTCCCGCAGGGAAGCTGCTACCATCAAATGTTTGCCCTCATTAGACTCCCCTCTAGAAGCGCTTTCACTGCAAGCTGCAGATTCCCTCCTAACAGCAAGCTTTAGGATAGGGTACTGAATTGTATCTTACTTTCGCCTAATAATGCGATTTTGGCAAAGAGACTATCTCCCGCAGGGAAGCTGCTACCATCAAATGTTTGCCCTCATTAGACTCCCCTCTGGAAGCGCTTTCACTGGAAGCTGCAGATTCCCTCCTAACAGCAAGCTTTAGGATAGGGTACTGAATTGTAACTTACTTTCGCCTAATAATGCGATTTTGGCAAAGAGAGTATCTCCCGCAGGGAAGCTGCTACCATAAAATATTTGCCCTCGTTAGACTCTCCTCTGGAAGCGCTTTCACTGCAAGCTGCAGATTCCCTCCTAACAGCAAGCTTTAGGATAGGGTACTGAATTGTAACTTACTTTCGCCTAATAATGCGATTTTTGCAAAGAGAGTATCTCCCGCAGGGAAGCTGCTACCATCAAATGTTTGCCCTCATTGGACTCCCCTCTGGAAGCGCTTTAACTGCAAGCTGCAGATTCCCTCCTAACAGCAAGCTTTAGGATAGGGTACTGAATTGTAACTTACTTTTGCCTAATAATGCGATATTGGCAAAGGAGACTATCTCCCGCAGGGAAGCTGCTACCATCAAATGTTTGCCCTCATTAGACTCCCCTCTGGAAGCGCTTTCACTGCAAGCTGCAGATTCCCTCCTAACAGCAAGCTTTAGGATAGTGTACTGAATTGTAACTTACTTTCGCCTAATAATGCGATTTTGGCAAAGAGAGTATCTCCCGCAGGGAAGCTGCTACCATCAAATGTTTGCCCTCATTAGACTCCCCTCTGGAAGCGCTTTCACTGCAAGCTGCAGATTCCCTCCTAACAGCAAGCTTTAGGATAAGGTACTGAATTGTAACTTACTTTCGCCTAATAATGCGATTTTGGCAAAGAGAGTATCTCCAGCAGGGAAGCTGCTACCATCAAATGTTTGCCCTCCTTAGACTCCCCTCTGGAAGCGCTTTCTCTGCAAGCTGCAGATTCCCTCCTAACAGCAAGCTTTAGGATAGGGTACTGAATTGTAACTTCCTTTCGCCTAATAATGCGATTTTGGCAAAGAGAGTATCTCCCGCAGGGAAGCTGCTACCATCAAATCTTTGCCCTCATTAGACTCCCCTCTGGAAGCACTTTCACTGCAAGCTGCAGATTCCCTCCTAACAGCAAGCTTTAGGATAGGGTACTGAATTGTAACTTACTTTCGCCTAATAATGCGATTTTGGCAAAGAGAGTATCTCCCGCAGAGAAGCTGCTACCATCAAATGTTTGCCCTCATTAGACTCCCCTCTGGAAGTGCTTTCACTGCAAGCTGCAGATTCCCTCCTAACAGCAAGCTTTAGGATAGGGTACTGAATTGTAACTTACTTTCGCCTAATAATGCGATTTTGGCAAAGAGAGTATCTCCCGCAGGGAAGCTGTTACCATCAAATGTTTGCCCTCTTTAGACTACCCCTCTGGAAGCGCTTTCACTGCAAGCTGCAGATTCCCTCCTAACAGCAAGCTTTAGGATAGGGTACTGAATTGTAACTTACTTTCACCTAATAATGCGATTTTGGCAAAGAGAGGTATCTCCCGCAGGGAAGCTGTTACCATCAAATATTTTCCCTCATTAGACTCCCCTCTGGAAGCGCTTTCACCGCAAGCTGCAGATTCCCTCCTAACAGCAAGCTTTAGGATAGGGTACTGAAGTGTAGCTTAACTGCGGCTAATAAGGCGATTATGGCAATAGAATATCTCACGCAGGGAAGCTGCTACCATCAAATGTTTGCCCTCATTAGACTCCCCTCTGGAAGCGCTTTCACTGCAAGCTGCAGATTCCCTCCTAACAGCAAGCTTTAGGATAGGGTACTGAATTGTAACTTACTTTCGCCTAATAATGCGATTTTGGAAAAGAGAGTATCTCCCGCAGGGAAGCTGCTACCATCAAATGTTTGCCCTCATTAGACTCCCCTCTGGAAGCGCTTTCACTGCAAGCTGCAGATTCCCTCCTAACAGCAAGCTTTAGGATAGGGTACTGAATTGTAACTTACTTTCGCCTAATAATGCGATTTTGGCAAAGAGACTATCTCCCGCAGGGAAGCTGCTACCATCAAATGTTTGCCCTCCTTAGACTCCCCTCTGGAAGTGCTTTCACTGCAAGCTGCAGATTCCCTCCTAACAGCAAGCTTTAGGATAGTGTACTGAATTGTAACTTACTTTCGCCTAATAATGCGATTTTGGCAAAGAGAGTATCTCCCGCAGGGAAGCTGCTACCATCAAATGTTTGCCCTCATTAGACTCCCCTCTAGAAGCGCTTTCACTGCAAGCTGCAGATTCCCTCCTAACAGCAAGCTTTAGGATAGGGTACTGAATTGTAACTTACTTTCGCCTAATAATGCGATTTTGGCAAAGAGAGTATCTCCCGCAGGGAAGCTGCTACCATCAAATATTTCCCTCATTAGACTCCCCTCTGGAAGCGCTTTCACTGCAAGCTGCAGATTCCCTCCTAACAGCAAGCTTTAGGATAGGGTACTGAATTGTAACTTACTTTCGCCTAATAATGCGATTTTGGAAAAGAGACTATCTCCCGCAGGGAAGCTGCTACCATCAAATGTTTGCCCTCATTAGACTCCCCTCTGGAAGCGCTTTCACTGCAAGCTGCAGATTCCCTCCTAACAGCAAGCTGTAGGACAGTATACTGAATTGTAACTTAACTGCGGCTAATAAGGCGATTTTTGGCAAAGAGAATATCTCCCGCAGGGAAGCTGCTACCATCAAATATTTGCCCTCATTAGACTCCCCTCTGGAAGCGCTTTCACTGCAAGCTGCAGATTCCCTCCTAACAGCAAGCTTTAGGAAAGGATACTGAATTGTAACTTACTTTCGCCTAATAATGCGATTTTGGCAAAGAGAGTATCTCCCGCAGGGAAGCTGCTACCATCTAATGCTTGCCCTCATTAGACTCCCCTCTGGAAGCGCTTTTACTGCAAGCTGCAGATTCCCTCCTAACAGCAAGCTTTAGGATAGGGTACTGAATTGTAACTTACTTTCGCCTAATAATGCGATTTTGGCAAAGAGAGTATCTCCCGAAGGGAAGCTGCTACCATCAAATGTTTGCCCTCATTAGACTCCCCTCTGGAAGCGCTTTCACTGCAAGCTGCAGATTCCCTCCTAACAGCAAGCTTTAGGATAGGGTACTGAATTGTAACTTACTTTCGCCTAATAATGCGATTTTGGCAAAGAGACTATCTCCCGCAGGGAAGCTGCTACCATCAAATGTTTGCCCTCATTAGACTCCCCTCTGGAAGCGCTTTCACTGCAAGCTGCAGATTCCCTCCTAACAGCAAGCTTTAGGATAGTGTACTGAATTGTAACTTACTTTCGCCTAATAATGCGATTTTGGAAAAGAGACTATCTCCCGCAGGGAAGCTGCTACCGTCAAATGCTTGCCCTCATTAGACTCCCCTCTGGAAGCGCTTTCACTGCAAGCTGCAGATTCCCTCCTAACAGCAAGCTTTAGGATAGGGTACTGAAATGTAACTTAGTTTCGCCTAATAATGCGATTTTGGCAAAGAGAGTATCTCCCGCAGGGAAGCTGCTACCATCAAATGTTTGCCCTCATTAGACTCCCCTCTGGAAGCGCTTTCACTGCAAGCTGCAGATTCCATCCTAACAGCAAGCTTTAGGATAGAGTACTGAATTGTAACTTAACTGCGGCTAATAAGGCGATAATGGCAAAGAGACTATCTCCCGCAGGGAAGCTGCTACCATCAAATGTTTGCCCTCATTAGACTCCCCTCTGGAAGCGCTTTTACTGCAAGCTGCAGATTCCCTCCTAACAGCAAGCTTTAGGATAGGGTACTGAATTGTAACTTACTTTCGCCTAATAATGCGATTTTGGCAAAGAGAGTATCTACCGCAGGGAAGCTGCTACCATCAAATGTTTGCCCTCATTAGACTCCCCTCTGGAAGCGCTTTCACTGCAAGCTGCAGATTCCCTCCTAACAGCAAGCTTTAGGATAGGGTACTGAATTGTAACTTACTTTCACCTAATAATGCGATTTTGGCAAAGAGAATATCTCCCGCATGGAAGCTGTTACCATCAAATATTTTCCCTCATTAGACTCCCCTCTGGAAGCGCTTTCACCGCAAGCTGCAGATTCCCTCCTAACAGCAAGCTTTAGGATAGGGTACTGAAGTGTAGCTTAACTGCGGCTAATAAGGCGATTATGGCAATAGAATATCTCACGCAGGGAAGCTGCTACCATCAAATGTTTGCCCTCATTAGACTCCCCTCTGGAAGCGCTTTCACTGCAAGCTGCAGATTCCCTCCTAACAGCAAGCTTTAGGATAGGGTACTGAATTGTAACTTACTTTCGCCTAATAATGCGATTTTGGAAAAGAGAGTATCTCCCGCAGGGAAGCTGCTACCATCAAATGTTTGCCCTCATTAGACTCCCCTCTGGAAGCGCTTTCACTGCAAGCTGCAGATTCCCTCCTAACAGCAAGCTTTAGGATAGGGTACTGAATTGTAACTTACTTTCGCCTAATAATGCGATTTTGGCAAAGAGACTATCTCCCGCAGGGAAGCTGCTACCATCAAATGTTTGCCCTCCTTAGACTCCCCTCTGGAAGTGCTTTCACTGCAAGCTGCAGATTCCCTCCTAACAGCAAGCTTTAGGATAGTGTACTGAATTGTAACTTACTTTCGCCTAATAATGCGATTTTGGCAAAGAGAGTATCTCCCGCAGGGAAGCTGCTACCATCAAATGTTTGCCCTCATTAGACTCCCCTCTAGAAGCGCTTTCACTGCAAGCTGCAGATTCCCTCCTAACAGCAAGCTTTAGGATAGGGTACTGAATTGTAACTTACTTTCGCCTAATAATGCGATTTTGGCAAAGAGAGTATCTCCCGCAGGGAAGCTGCTACCATCAAATATTTCCCTCATTAGACTCCCCTCTGGAAGCGCTTTCACTGCAAGCTGCAGATTCCCTCCTAACAGCAAGCTTTAGGATAGGGTACTGAATTGTAACTTACTTTCGCCTAATAATGCGATTTTGGAAAAGAGACTATCTCCCGCAGGGAAGCTGCTACCATCAAATGTTTGCCCTCATTAGACTCCCCTCTGGAAGCGCTTTCACTGCAAGCTGCAGATTCCCTCCTAACAGCAAGCTGTAGGACAGTATACTGAATTGTAACTTAACTGCGGCTAATAAGGCGATTTTGGCAAAGAGAATATCTCCCGCAGGGAAGCTGCTACCATCAAATATTTGCCCTCATTAGACTCCCCTCTGGAAGCGCTTTCACTGCAAGCTGCAGATTCCCTCCTAACAGCAAGCTTTAGGAAAGGATACTGAATTGTAACTTACTTTCGCCTAATAATGCGATTTTGGCAAAGAGAGTATCTCCCGCAGGGAAGCTGCTACCATCTAATGCTTGCCCTCATTAGACTCCCCTCTGGAATCGCTTTTACTGCAAGCTGCAGATTCCCTCCTAACAGCAAGCTTTAGGATAGGGTACTGAATTGTAACTTACTTTCGCCTAATAATGCGATTTTGGCAAAGAGAGTATCTCCCGAAGGGAAGCTGCTACCATCAAATGTTTGCCCTCATTAGACTCCCCTCTGGAAGCGCTTTCACTGCAAGCTGCAGATTCCCTCCTAACAGCAAGCTTTAGGATAGGGTACTGAATTGTAACTTACTTTCGCCTAATAATGCGATTTTGGCAAAGAGACTATCTCCCGCAGGGAAGCTGCTACCATCAAATGTTTGCCCTCATTAGACTCCCCTCTGGAAGCGCTTTCACTGCAAGCTGCAGATTCCCTCCTAACAGCAAGCTTTAGGATAGTGTACTGAATTGTAACTTACTTTCGCCTAATAATGCGATTTTGGAAAAGAGACTATCTCCCGCAGGGAAGCTGCTACCGTCAAATGCTTGCCCTCATTAGACTCCCCTCTGGAAGCGCTTTCACTGCAAGCTGCAGATTCCCTCCTAACAGCAAGCTTTAGGATAGGGTACTGAAATGTAACTTAGTTTCGCCTAATAATGCGATTTTGGCAAAGAGAGTATCTCCCGCAGGGAAGCTGCTACCATCAAATGTTTGCCCTCATTAGACTCCCCTCTGGAAGCGCTTTCACTGCAAGCTGCAGATTCCATCCTAACAGCAAGCTTTAGGATAGAGTACTGAATTGTAACTTAACTGCGGCTAATAAGGCGATAATGGCAAAGAGACTATCTCCCGCAGGGAAGCTGCTACCATCAAATGTTTGCCCTCATTAGACTCCCCTCTGGAAGCGCTTTTACTGCAAGCTGCAGATTCCCTCCTAACAGCAAGCTTTAGGATAGGGTACTGAATTGTAACTTACTTTCGCCTAATAATGCGATTTTGGCAAAGAGAGTATCTACCGCAGGGAAGCTGCTACCATCAAATGTTTGCCCTCATTAGACTCCCCTCTGGAAGCGCTTTCACTGCAAGCTGCAGATTCCCTCCTAACAGCAAGCTTTAGGATAGGGTACTGAATTGTAACTTACTTTCGCCTAATAATGCGATTTTGGCAAAGAGAGTATCTCCCGCAGGGAAGCTGCTACCATCAAATGTTTGCCCTCATTAGACTCCCCTCTGGAAGTGCTTTCACTGCAAGCTGCAGATTCCCTCCTAACAGCAAGCTTTAGGATAGGGTACTGAATTGTAACTTACTTTCGCCTAATAATGCGATTTTGGCAAAGAGAGTATCTCCCGCAGGGAAGCTGCTACCATCAAATGTTTGCCCTCATTAGACTCCCCTCTGGAAGCGCTTTCACTGCAAGCTGCAGATTCCCTCCTAACAGCAAGCTTTAGGATAGGGTACTGAATTGTAACTTACCTTTGCCTAATAATGCGATTTTGGCAAAGAGAGTATCTCCCGCAGGGAAGCTGATACCATCATATATTTGCCCTCATTACACTCCCCTCTGGAAGCGCTTTCACTGCAAGCTGCAGATTCCCTCCTAACAGCAAGCTTTAGGATAGGGTACTGAATTGTAACTTAACTGCGGCTAATAAGGCGATTTTGGCAAAGAGAATATCTCCCGCAGGGAAGCTGCTACCATCAAATGCTTGCCCTCCTTAGACTCCCCTCTGGAAGCGCTTTCACTGCAAGCTGCAGATTCCCTCCTAACAGCAAGCTTTAGGATAGGGTACTGAAATGTAACTTACTTTCGCCTAATAATGCGATTTTGGCAAAGAGAATATCTCCCGCAGGGAAGCTGATACCATCAAATGTTTGCCCTCATTAGTCTCCCCTCTGGAAGGGCTTTAACTGCAAGCTGCAGATTCCCTTCTAACAGCAAGCTGTAGGACAGTATACTGAATTGTATCTTAACTGCGGCTAATAAGGCGATTATGGCAAAGAGATTATCTCCCGCAGGGAAGCTGCTACCATCAAATGTTTGCCCTCATTAGACTCCCCTCTGGAAGCGCTTTCACTGCAAGCTGCAGATTCCCTCCTAACAGCAAGCTGTAGGACAGTATACTGAATTGTAACTTAACTGCGGCTAATAAGGCGAATTTCAAAGAGAATATCTCCCGCAGGGAAGCTGCTACCATCAAATGTTTGCCCTCATTAGACTCCCCTCTGGAAGCGCTTTCACTGCAAGCTGCAGATTCCCTCCTAACAGCAAGCTTTAGGATAGGGTACTGAATTGTAACTTACTTTCGCCTAATAATGCGATTTTTGGCAAAGAGAGTATCTCCCGCAGGGAAGCTGCTACCATCAAATGTTTGCCCTCGTTAGACTACCCTCTGGAAGCGCATTCACTTCAAGCTGCAGATTCCCTCCTAACAGCAAGCTTTAGGATAGGGTACTGAATTGTAACTTACTTTCGCCTAATAATGCGATTTTGGCAAAGAGAGTATCTCCAGCAGGGAAGCTGCTACCATCAAATGTTTGCCCTCATTAGACTCCCCTCTGGAAGCGCTTTCACTGGAAGCTGCAGATTCCCTCCTAACAGCAAGCTTTAGGATAGGGTACTGAATTGTAACTTACTTTCGCCTAATAATGCGATTTTGGAAAAGAGAGTATCTCCCGCAGGGAAGCTGCTACCATCAAATGTTTGCCCTCATTAGACTCCCCTCTGGAAGCGCTTTCACTGCAAGCTGCAGATTCCCTCCTAACAGCAAGCTTTAGGATAGGGTACTGAATTGTAACTTAACTGCGGCTAAAAAGGCGATTTTGTCAAAGAGACTATCTCCCGCAGGGAAGCTGCTACCATCAAATGTTTGCCCTCATTAGACTCCCCTCTGGAAGCGCTTTCACTGCAAGCTGCAGATTCCCTCCTAACAGCAAGCTTTAGGATAGGGTACTGAATTGTAACTTACTTTCGCCTAATAATGCGATTTTGGCAAAGAGAGTATCACCCGCAGGGAAGCTGCTACCATCAAATGTTTGCCCTCATTAGACTCCCCTCTGGAAGCGCTTTCACTGCAATCTGCAGATTCCCTCCTAACAGTAAGCTGTAGGACAGTATACTGAATTGTAACTTAACTGCGGCTAATAAGGGGATTTTGGCAAAGAGAATATCTCCCGCAGGGAAGCTACTGCCATCAAATGCTTGACCTCGTTAGACTCCCCTCTGGAAGCGCTTTCACTGCAAGCTGCAGATTCCCTCCTAACAGCAAGCTTTAGGATAGGGTACTGAATTGTAACTTACTTTCGCCTAACAATGCGATTATGGCAAAGAGAGTATCTCCCGCAGGGAAGCTGCTACCATCAAATGTTTGCCCTCATTAGACTCCCCTCTGGAAGCGCTTTCACTGCAAGCTGCAGATTCCCTCCTAAGAGCAAGCTTTAGGATAGGGTACTGAATTGTAACTTACTTTCGCATAATAATGCGATTTTGGCAAAGAGACTATCTCCCGCAGGGAAGTTGCTACCATCAAATATTTGCCCTCATTAGACTCCCCTCTGGAAGCGCTTTCACTGCAAGCTGCAGATTCCCTCCTAACAGCAAGCTTTAGGATAGGGTACTGAATTGTAACTTACTTTCGCCTAATAATGCGATTTTGGCAAAGAGAGTATCTCCCGCAGGGAAGCTGCTACCATCAAATGTTTGCCCTCATTAGACTCCCCTCTGGAAGCGCTTTCACTGCAAGCTGCAGATTCCCTCCTAACAGCAAGCTTTAGGATAGGGTACTGAATTGTAACTTACTTTCGCCTAATAATGCGATTTTGGCAAAGAGATTATCTCCCGCAGGGAAGCTGCTACATTCAAATGTTTGCCCTCATTACACTCCCCTCTGGAAGCGCTTTCACTGCAAGCTGCAGATTCCCTCCTAACAGCAAGCTTTAGGATAGGGTACTGAATTGTAACTTAACTGCGGCTAATAAGGCGATTTTGGCAAAGAGAATATCTCCCGCAGGGAATCTGCTACCATCAAATGTTTGCCCTCATTAGACTCCCCTCTGGAAGCGCTTTCACTGCAAGCTGCAGATTCCCTCCTAACAGCAAGCTTTAGGATAGGGTACTGAATTGTAACTTACTTTCGCATAATAATGCGATTTTGGCAAAGAGAGTATCTCCCGCAGGGAAGCTGCTACCATCAAATGTTTGCCCTCATTAGACTCCCCTCTGGAAGCGCTTTCACTGCAAGCTGCAGATTCCCTCCTAACAGCAAGCTTTAGGATAGGGTACTGAATTGTAACTTACTTTCGCCTAATAATGCGATTTTGGCAAAGAAAGTATCTCCCGCAAGGAAGCTGCTACCATCAAATGTTTCCCCTCATTAGACTCCCCTCTGGAAGCGCTTTCACTGCAATCTGCAGATTCCCTCCTAACAGCAAGCTGTAGGACAGTATACTGAATTGTAACTTAACTGTGGCTAATAAGACGATTTTGGCAAAGAGAATATCTCCAGCAGGGAAGCTGCTACCATCAAATGCTTGCCCTCATTAGACTCCCCTCTGGAAGCACTTTCACTGCAAGCTGCAGATTCCCTCCTAACAGCAAGCTTTAGGATAAGGTACTGAATTGTAACTTACTTTCGCCTAATAATGCGATTTTGGCAAAGAGAATATCTCCCGCAGGGAAGCTGCTACCATCAAATGTTTGCCCTCATTAGACTCCCCTCTGGAAGCGCTTTCACTGCAAGCTGCAGATTCCCTCCTAACAGCAAGCTTTAGGATAGGGTACTGAATTGTAACTTACTTTCACCTAATAATGCGATTTTGGCAAAGAGAGTATCTCCCGCAGGGAAGCTGCTACCATCAAATGCTTGCCCTCCTTAGACTCCCCTCTGGAAGCGCTTTCACTGCAAGCTGCAGATTCCCTCCTAACAGCAAGCTTTAGGATAGTGTACTGAATTGTAACTTACTTTCGCCTAATAATGCGATTTTGGCAAAGAGAGTATCTCCCGCAGGGAAGCTGCTACCATCAAATGTTTGCCCTCAGTAGACTCCCCTCTGGAAGCGCTTTCACTGCAAGCTGCAGATTCCCTCCTAACAGCAAGCTTTAGGATAGTGTACTGAATTGTATCTTACTTTCGCCTAATAATGCGATTTTGGCAAAGAGACTATCTCCCGCAGGGAAGCTGCTACCATCAAATGTTTGCCCTCATTAGACTCCCCTCTGGAAGCGCTTTCACTGCAAGCAGCAGATTCCCTCCTAACAGCAAGCTTTAGGATAAGGTACTGAATTGTAACTTACTTTCGCCTAATAATGCGATTTTGGCAAAGAGAGTATCACCCTCAGGGAAGCTGCTACCATCAAATGTTTGCCCTCATTAGACTCCCCTCTGGAAGTGCTTTCACTGCAAGCTGCAGATTCCCTCCTAACAGCAAGCTTTAGGATAGGGTACTGAATTGTAACTTAACTGCGGCTAATAAGGCGATTTTGGCAAAGAGACTATCTCCCGCAGGGAAGCTGCTACCATCAAATGTTTGCCCTCATTAGACTCCCCTCTGGAAGCGCTTTCACTGCAAGCTGCAGATTCCCTCCTAACAGCAAGCTTTAGGATAGGGTACTGAATTGTAACTTACTTTCACCTAATAATGCGATTTTGGCAAAGAGAGTATCTCCCGCAGGGAAGCTGCTACCATCAAATGCTTGCCCTCCTTAGACTCCCCTCTGGAAGCGCTTTCACTGCAAGCTGCAGATTCCCTCCTAACAGCAAGCTTTAGGATAGGGTACTGAATTGTAACTTACTTTCGCCTAATAATGCGATTTTGGCAAAGAGAGTATCTCCCACAGGGAAGCTGCTACCATCAAATGTTTGCCCTCATTAGACTCCCCTCTGGAAGCGCTTTCACTGCAAGCTGCAGATTCCCTCCTAACAGCAAGCTTTAGGATAGGGTACTGAAATGTAACTTACTTTCGCCTAATAATGCGATTTTGGCAAAGAGACTATCTCCCGCAGGGAAGCTGATACCATCAAATGTTTACCCTCATTAGTCTCCCCTCTGGAAGGGCTTTCACTGCAAGCTGCAGATTCCCTCCTAACAGCAAGCTGTAGGACAGTATACTTAATTGTAACTTAACTGCGGCTAATAAAGCGATTTTGGCAAAGAGAATATCTCCCGCAGGGAAGCTGCTACCATCAAATGCTTGCCCTCATTAGACTCCCCTCTGGAAGCGCTTTCACTGCAAGCTGCAGATTCCCTCCTAACAGCAAGCTTTAGGATAGGGTACTGAATTGTAACTTACTTTCGCCTAATAATGCGATTTTGGCAAAGAGACTATCTCCCGCAGGGAAGTTTCTACCATCAAATATTTGACCTCATTAGACTCCCCTCTGGAAGCGCTTTCACTGCAAGCTGCAGATTCCCTCCTAACAGCAAGCTTTAGGATAGGGTACTGAATTGTAACTTACTTTCGCCTAATAATGCGATTTTGGCAAAGAGAGTATCTCCCGCAGGGAAGCTGCTACCATCAAATGTTTCCCTCAGTAGACTCCCCTCTGGAAGCGCTTTCACTGCAAGCTGCAGATTCCCTCCTAACAGCAAGCTTTAGGATAGGGTACTGAATTGTAACTTACTTTCACCTAATAATGCGATTTTGGCAAAGAGAGTATCTCCCGCAGGGAAGCTGCTACCATCAAATGTTTGCCCTCATTAGACTCCCCTCTGGAAGCGCTTTCACTGCAAGCTGCAGATTCCCTCCTAACAGCAAGCTTTAGGATAGGGTACTGAATTGTATCTTACTTTCGCCTAATAATGCGATTTTGGCAAAGAGAGTATCTCCCGCAGGGAAGCTGTTACCATCAAATGTTTGCCCTCGTTAGACTACCCTCTGGAAGCGCATTCACTTCAAGCTGCAGATTCCCTCCTAACAGCAAGCTTTAGGATAGGGTACTGAATTGTAACTTACTTTCGCATAATAATGCGATTTTGGCAAAGAGAGTATCTCCAGCAGGGAAGCTGCTACCATCAAATGTTTGCCCTCATTAGACTCCCCTCTGGCAGCGCTTTCACTGCAAGCTGCAGATTCCCTCCTAACAGCAAGCTTTAGGATAGGGTACTGAATTGTATCTTACTTTCGCCTAATAATGCGATTTTGGCAAAGAGACTATCTCCCGCAGGGAAGCTGCTACCATCAAATGTTTGCCCTCATTAGACTCCCCTCTGGAAGCGCTTTCACTGCAAGCTGCAGATTCCCTCCTAACAGCAAGCTGTAGGACATTATACTGAATTGTAACTTAACTGCGGCTAATAAGGCGATTTTGGCAAAGAGAGTATCTCCCGCAGGGAAGCTGCTACCATCTAATGCTTGCCCTCATTAGACTCCCCTCTGGAAGCGCTTTCACTGCAAGCTGCAGATTCCCTCCTAACAGCAAGCTTTAGGATAGGGTACTGAATTGTA
This sequence comes from Phaenicophaeus curvirostris, assembly GCF_032191515.1. Lineage (NCBI taxonomy): Eukaryota > Metazoa > Chordata > Aves > Cuculiformes > Cuculidae > Phaenicophaeus > Phaenicophaeus curvirostris. The sequence continues at coordinate 185,203 of NW_027206762.1, read as the reverse complement.
ACTTACTTTCGCCTAATAATGCGATTTTGGCAAAGAGACTATCTCCCGCAGGGAAGCTGCTACCATCAAATGTTTGCCCTCATTAGACTCCCCTCTGGAAGCGCTTTCACTGCAAGCTGCAGATTCCCTCCTAACAGCAAGCTTTAGGATAGGGTACTGAATTGTAACTTACTTTCGCCTAATAATGCGATTTTGGCAAAGAGACTATCTCCCGCAGGGAAGCTGCTACCATCAAATGCTTGCCCTCCTTAGACTCCCCTCTGGAAGCGCTTTCACTGCAAGCTGCAGATTCCCTCCTAACAGCAAGCTTTAGGATAGGGTACTGAATTGTAACTTCCTTTCGCCTAATAATGCGATTTTGGCAAAGAGACTATCTCCCGCAGGGAAGCTGCTACCATCAAATGTTTGCCCTCATTAGACTCCCCTCTGGAAGCGCTTTCACTGCAAGCTGCAGATTCCCTCCTAACAGCAAGCTTTAGGATAGGGTACTGAATTGTAACTTACTTTCGCCTAATAATGCGATTTTGGCAAAGAGAGTATCTCCCGCAGGGAAGCTGCTACCATCAAATGTTTGCCCTCATTAGACTCCCCTCTGGAAGCGCTTTCGCTGCAAGCTGCAGATTCCATCCTAACAGCAAGATTTAGGATAGGGTACTGAATTGTAACTTAACTGCGGCTAATAAGGCGATATTGGCAAAGAGAGTATCTCCCGCAGGGAAGCTGCTACCATCAAATGTTTGCCCTCCTTAGACTCCCCTCTGGAAGCGCTTTCACTGCAAGCTGCAGATTCCCTCCTAACAGCAAGCTTTAGGATAGGGTACTGAATTGTAACTTACTTTCGCCTAATAATGCGATTTTGGCAAAGAGAGTATCTCCCGCAGGGAAGCTGCTACCATCAAATATTTGCCCTCATTAGACTCTCCTCTGGAAGCGCTTTCACTGCAAGCTGCAGATTCCCTCCTAACAGCAAGCTTTAGGATAGTGTACTGAATTGTAACTTACTTTCGCCTAATAATGCGATTTTGGCAAAGAGAGTATCTCACGCAGGGAAGCTGCTACCATCAAATGTTCGCCCTCATTACACTCCCTTCTGGATGCGCTTTCACTGCAAGCTGCAGATTCCCTCCTAACAGCAAGCTTTAGGATAGGGTACTGAATTGTAACTTAACTGCGGCTAATAAGGCGATTTTGGTAAAGAGAATATCTCCCGCAGGGAAGCTGCTACCATCAAATGTTTGCCCTCATTAGACTCCCCTCTGGAAGCGCTTTCACTGCAAGCTGCAGATTCCCTCCTAACAGCAAGCTGTAGGACAGTATCCTGAATTGTAACTTAACTGCGGCTAATAAGGCGATTTTGGCAAAGAGACTATCTCCCACAGGGAAGCTGCTACCATCAAATATTTGCCCTCATTAGACTCCCCTCTGGAAGCGCTTTCGCTGCAAGCTGCAGATTCCCTCCTAACAGCAAGCTTTAGGATAGGGTACTGAATTGTAACTTACTTTCGCCTAATAATGCGATTTTGGCAAAGAGACTATCTCCCGCAGGGAAGCTGCTACCATCAAATGTTTGCCCTCATTAGACTCCCCTCTGGAAGCGCTTTCACTGCAAGCTGCAGATTCCCTCCTAACAGCAAGCTTTAGGATAGGGTACTGAATTGTAACTTACTTTCGCCTAATAATGCGATTTTGGCAAAGAGACTATCTCGCGCAGGGAAGCTGCTACCATCAAATGTTTGCCCTCATTAGACTCCCCTCTGGAAGCGCTTTCACTGCAAGCTGCAGATTCCCTCCTAACAGTAAGCTGTAGGACAGTATACTGAATTGTAACTTAACTGCGGCTAATAAGGCGATTTTGGCAAAGAGAATATCTCCCGCAGGGAAGCTACTGCCATCAAATGCTTGACCTCGTTAGACTACCCTCTGGAAGCGCTTTCACTGCAAGCTGCAGATTCCCTCCTAACAGCAAGCTTTAGGATAGGGTACTGAATTGTAACTTACTTTCGCCTAACAATGCGATTATGGCAAAGAGAGTATCTCCCGCAGGGAAGCTGCTACCATCAAATATTTGCCCTCATTAGACTCCCCTCTGGAAGCGCTTTCACTGCAAGCTGCAGATTCCCTCCTAACAGCAAGCTTTAGGATAGGGTACTGAATTGTAACTTACTTTCGCCTAATAATGCGATTTTGGCAAAGAGAGTATCTCCCGCAGGGAAGCTGCTACCATCAAATGTTTGCCCTCATTAGACTCCCCTCTGGAAGCGCTTTCACTGCAAGCTGCAGATTCCCTCCTAACAGCAAGCTTTAGGATAGGGTACTGAATTGTAACTTACTTTCGCCTAATAATGCGATTTTTGCAAAGAGATTATCTCCCGCAGGGAAGCTGCTACATTCAAATGTTTGCCCTCATTACACTCCCCTCTGGAAGCGCTTTCACTGCAAGCTGCAGATTCCCTCCTAACAGCAAGCTTTAGGATAGGGTACTGAATTGTAACTTAACTGCGGCTAATAAGGCGATTCTGGCAAAGAGAATATCTACCGCAGGGAAGCTGCTACCATCAAATGTTTGCCCTCATTAGACTCCCCTCTGGAAGCGCTTTCACTGCAAGCTGCAGATTCCCTCCTAACAGCAAGCTTTAGGATAGTGTACTGAATTGTATCTTACTTTCGCCTAATAATGCGATTTTGGCAAAGAGACTATCTCCCGCAGGGAAGCTGCTACCATCAAATGTTTGCCCTCATTAGACTCCCCTCTGGAAGCGCTTTCACTGCAAGCAGCAGATTCCCTCCTAACAGCAAGCTTTAGGATAAGGTACTGAATTGTAACTTACTTTCGCCTAATAATGCGATTTTGGCAAAGAGAGTATCACCCTCAGGGAAGCTGATACCATCAAATGTTTGCCCTCATTAGACTCCCCTCTGGAAGTGCTTTCACTGCAAGCTGCAGATTCCCTCCTAACAGCAAGCTTTAGGATAGGGTACTGAATTGTAACTTAACTGCGGCTAATAAGGCGATTTTGGCAAAGAGAATATCTCCCGCAGGGAAGCTGCTACCATCAAATGTTTGCCCTCATTAGACTCCCCTCTGGAAGCGCTTTCACTGCAAGCTGCAGATTCCCTCCTAACAGCAAGCTTTAGGATAGGGTACTGAATTGTAACTTACTTTCACCTAATAATGCGATTTTGGCAAAGAGAGTATCTCCCGCAGGGAAGCTGCTACCATCAAATGCTTGCCCTCCTTAGACTCCCCTCTGGATACGCTTTCACTGCAAGCTGCAGATTCCCTCCTAACAGCAAGCTTTAGGATAGGGTACTGAATTGTAACTTACTTTCGCCTAATAATGCGATTTTGGCAAAGAGAGTATCTCCCGCAGGGAAGCTGCTACCATCAAATGTTTGCCCTCATTAGACTCCCCTCTGGAAGCGCTTTCACTGCAAGCTGCAGATTCCCTCCTAACAGCAAGCTTTAGGATAGGGTACTGAATTGTAACTTACTTTCGCCTAATAATGCGATTTTGGCAAAGAGACTATCTCCCGCAGGGAAGCTGCTACCATCAAATGTTTGCCCTCAGTAGACTCCCCTCTGGAAGCGCTTTCACTGCAAGCTGCAGATTCCCTCCTAACAGCAAGCTTTAGGATAGGGTACTGAATTGTAACTTACTTTCACCTAATAATGCGATTTTGGCAAAGAGAGTATCTCCCGCAGGGAAGCTGCTACCATCAAATGTTTGCCCTCATTAGACTCCCCTCTGGAAGCGCTTTCACTGCAAGCTGCAGATTCCCTCCTAACAGCAAGCTTTAGGATAGGGTACTGAATTGTATCTTACTTTCGCCTAATAATGCGATTTTGGCAAAGAGAGTATCTCCCGCAGGGAAGCTGTTACCATCAAATGTTTGCCCTCGTTAGACTACCCTCTGGAAGCGCATTCACTTCAAGCTGCAGATTCCCTCCTAACAGCAAGCTTTAGGATAGGGTACTGAATTGTAACTTACTTTCGCCTAATAATGCGATTTTGGCAAAGAGACTATCTCCAGCAGGGAAGCTGCTACCATCAAATGTTTGCCCTCATTAGACTCCCCTCTGGAAGCGCTTTCACTGCAAGCTGCAGATTCCCTCCTAACAGCAAGCTTTAGGATAGGGTACTGAATTGTATCTTACTTTCGCCTAATAATGCGATTTTGGCAAAGAGACTATCTCCCGCAGGGAAGCTGCTACCATCAAATGTTTGCCCTCATTAGACTCCCCTCTGGAAGCGCTTTCACTGCAAGCTGCAGATTCCCTCCTAACAGCAAGCTGTAGGACGTTATACTGAATTGTAACTTAACTGCGGATAATAAGGCGATTTTGGCAAAGAGAGTATCTCCCGCAGGGAAGCTGCTACCATCTAATGCTTGCCCTCATTAGACTCCCCTCTGGAAGCGCTTTCACTGCAAGCTGCAGATTCCCTCCTAACAGCAAGCTTTAGGATAGGGTACTGAATTGTAACTTACTTTCGCCTAATAATGCGATTTTGGCAAAGAGAGTATCTCCCGCAGGGAAGCTGCTACCATCAAATGTTTGCCCTCCTTAGACTCCCCTCTGGAAGCGCTTTCACTGCAAGCTGCAGATTCCCTCCTAACAGCAAGCTTTAGGATAGGGTACTGAATTGTAACTTACTTTCGCCTAATAATGCGATTTTGGCAAAGAGAGTATCTCCCGCAGGGAAGCTGCTACCATCAAATATTTGCCCTCATTAGACTCTCCTCTGGAAGCGCTTTCACTGCAAGCTGCAGATTCCCTCCTAACAGCAAGCTTTAGGATAGGGTACTGAATTGTAACTTACTTTCGCCTAATAATGCGATTTTGGCAAAGAGAGTATCTCACGCAGGGAAGCTGCTACCATCAAATGTTTGCCCTCATTACACTCCCTTCTGGATGCGCTTTCACTGCAAGCTGCAGATTCCCTCCTAACAGCAAGCTTTAGGATAGGGTACTGAATTGTAACTTAACTGCGGCTAATAAGGCGATTTTGGTAAAGAGAATATCTCCCGCAGGGAAGCTGCTACCATCAAATGTTTGCCCTCATTAGACTCCCCTCTGGAAGCGCTTTCACTGCAAGCTGCAGATTCCCTCCTAACAGCAAGCTGTAGGACAGTATACTGAATTGTAACTTAACTGCGGCTAATAAGGCGATTTTGGCAAAGAGACTATCTCCCGCAGGGAAGCTGCTACCATCAAATGTTTGCCCTCATTAGATTCCCCTCTGGAAGCGCTTTCACTGCAAGCTGCAGATTCCATCCTAACAGCAAGCTTTAGGATAGGGTACTGAATTGTAACTTAACTGCAGCTAATAAGGCGATATTGGCAAAGAGAGTATCTCCCGCAGGGAACCTGCTACCATCAAATGTTTGCCCTCATTAGACTCCCCTCTGGAAGCGCTTTCACTGCAAGCTGCAGATTCCCTCCTAACAGCAAGCTTTAGGATAGGGTACTGAATTGTATCTTACTTTCGCCTAATAATGCGATTTTGGCAAAGAGAGTATCTCCCGCAGGGAAGCTGCTACCATCAAATGTTTGCCCTCATTAGACTCCCCTCTGGAAGCGCTTTCACTGCAAGCTGCAGATTCCCTCCTAACAGCAAGCTTTAGGATAGGGTACTGAATTGTAACTTACTTTCACCTAATAATGCGATTTTGGCAAAGAGAATATCTCCCGCAGGGAAGCTGATACCATCAAATGTTTGCCCTCATTAGACTCCCCTCTGGAAGCGCTTTCACTGCAAGCTGCAGATTCCCTCCTAACAGCAAGCTGTAGGACAGTATACTGAATTGTAACTTAACTGCGGCTAATAAGGCGATTTTGGCAAAGAGAATATCTACCGCAGGGAAGCTGCTACCATCAAATGCTTGCCCTCCTTAGACTCCCCTCTGGAAGCGCTTTCACTGCAAGCTGCAGATTCTCTCCTAACAGCAACTTTAGGATAGGGTACTGAATTGTAACTTACTTTCACCTAATAATGCGATTTTGGCAAAGAGACTATCTCCCGCAGGGAAGTTGCTACCATCAAATATTTGCCCTCATTAGACTCTCCTCTGGAAGCGCTTTCACTGCAAGCTGCAGATTCCCTCCTAACAGCAAGCTTTAGGATAGGGTACTGAATTGTAACTTACTTTCGCCTAATAATGCGATTTTGGCAAAGAGACTATCTCCCGCAGGGAAGCTGCTACCATCAAATGTTTGCCCTCATTAGACTCCCCTCTGGAAGCACTTTCACTGCAAGCTGCAGATTCCCTCCTAACAGCAAGCTTTAGGATAGGGTACTGAATTGTATCTTACTTTCGCCTAATAATGCGATTTTGGCAAAGAGACTATCTCCCGCAGGGAAGCTGCTACCATCAAATGTTTGCCCTCATTAGACTCCCCTCTGGAAGCGCTTTCACTGCAAGCTGCAGATTCCCTCCTAACAGCAAGCTTTAGGATAGGGTACTGAATTGTAACTTAACTGCGGCTAATAAGGCGATTTTGGCAAAGAGAATATCTCCCGCAGGGAAGCTGCTACCATCAAATGTTTGCCCTCATTAGACTCCCCTCTGGAAGCGCTTTCACTGCAAGCTGCAGATTCCCTCCTAACAGCAAGCTTTAGGATAGGGTACTGAAATGTAACTTACTTTCGCCTAATAATGCGATTTTGGCAAATAGAGTATCTCCCGCAGGGAAGCTGCTACCATCAAATGTTTGCCCTCATTAGACTCCCCTCTGGAAGCGCTTTCACTGCAAGCTGCAGATTCCCTCCTAACAGCAAGCTTTAGGATAGTGTACTGAATTGTATCTTACTTTCGCCTAATAATGCGATTTTGGCAAAGAGACTATCTCCCGCAGGGAAGCTGCTACCATCAAATGTTTGCCCTCATTAGACTCCCCTCTGGAAGCGCTTTCACTGCAAGCTACAGATTCCCTCCTAACAGCAAGCTTTAGGATAAGGTACTGAATTGTAACTTACTTTCGCCTAATAATGCGATTTTTGCAAAGAGACTATCTCCCGCAGGGAAGCTGCTACGATCAAATGTTTGCCCTCATTAGACTCCCCTCTGGAAGCGCTTTCACTGCAAGCTGCAGATTCCCTCCTAACAGCAAGCTTTAGGATAAGGTACTGAATTGTAACTTACTTTCGCCTAATAATGCGATTTTGGCAAAGAGAGTATCACCCTCAGGGAAGCTGATACCATCAAATGTTTGCCCTCATTAGACTCCCCTCTGGAAGTGCTTTCACTGCAAGCTGCAGATTCCCTCCTAACAGCAAGCTTTAGGATAGGGTACTGAATTGTAACTTAACTGCGGCTAATAAGGCGATTTTGGCAAAGAGAATATCTCCCGCAGGGAAGCTGCTACCATCAAATGTTTGCCCTCATTAGACTCCCCTCTGGAAGCGCTTTCACTGCAAGCTGCAGATTCCCTCCTAACAGCAAGCTTTAGGATAGGGTACTGAATTGTAACTTACTTTCACCTAATAATGCGATTTTGGCAAAGAGAGTATCTCCCGCAGGGAAGCTGCTACCATCAAATGCTTGCCCTCCTTAGACTCCCCTCTAGAAGCGCTTTCACTGCAAGCTGCAGATTCCCTCCTAACAGCAAGCTTTAGGATAGGGTACAGAATTGTAACTTACTTTCGCCTAATAATGCGATTTTGGCAAAGAGAGTATCTCCCGCAGGGAAGCTGCTACCATCAAATGTTTGCCCTCATTAGACTCCCCTCTGGAAGCGCTTTCACTGCAAGCTGCAGATTCCCTCCTAACAGCAAGCTGTAGGACAGTATACTTAATTGTAACTTAACTGCGGCTAATAAAGCGATTTTGGCAAAGAGAATATCTCCCGCAGGGAAGCTGCTACCATCAAATGTTTGCCCTCCTTAGACTCCCCTCTGGAAGCGCTTTCACTGCAAGCTGCAGATTCCCTCCTAACAGCAAGCTTTAGGATAGGGTACTGAATTGTAACTTACTTTCGCCTAATAATGCGATTTTGGCAAAGAGAGTATCTCCCGCAGGGAAGCTGCTACCATCAAATGTTTGCCCTCATTAGACTCCCCTCTGGAAGCGCTTTCACTGCAAGCTGCAGATTCCCTCCTAACAGCAAGCTTTAGAATAGGGTACTGAATTGTAACTTACTTTCGCCTAATAATGCGATTTTGGCAAAGAGACTATCTCCCGCAGGGAAGCTGCTACCATCAAATGCTTGCCCTCATTAGACTCCCCTCTGGAAGCGCTTTCACTGCAAGCTGCAGATTCCCTCCTAACAGCAAGCTTTAGGATAGTGTACTGAATTGTAACTTCCTTTCGCCTAATAATGCGATTTTGGCAAAGAGACTATCTCCCGCAGGGAAGCTGCTACCATCAAATGTTTGCCCTCATTAGACTCCCCTCTGGAAGCGCTTTCACTGCAAGCTGCAGATTCCCTCCTAACAGCAAGCTTTAGGATAGGGTACTGAATTGTAACTTACTTTCGCCTAATAATGCGATTTTGGCAAAGAGAGTATCTCCCGCAGGGAAGCTGCTACCATAAAATGTTTGCCCTCATTAGACTCCCCTCTGGAAGCGCTTTCACTGCAAGCTGCGATTCCATCCTAACAGCAAGATTTAGGATAGGGTACTGAATTGTAACTTAACTGCGGCTAATAAGGCGATATTGGCAAAGAGAGTATCTCCCGCAGGGAAGCTGCTACCATCAAATGTTTGCCCTCATTAGACTCCCCTCTGGAAGCGCTTTCACTGCAAGCTGCAGATTCCCTCCTAACAGCAAGCTTTAGGATAGGGTACTGAATTGTAACTTACTTTCGCCTAATAATGCGATTTTGGCAAAGAGAGTATCTCACGCAGGGAAGCTGCTACCATCAAATGTTTGCCCTCATTACACTCCCTTCTGGATGCGCTTTCACTGCAAGCTGCAGATTCCCTCCTAACAGCAAGCTTTAGGATAGGGTACTGAATTGTAACTTAACTGCGTCTAATAAGGCAATTTTGGTAAAGAGAATATCTCCCGCAGGGAAGCTGCTACCATCAAATGTTTGCCCTCATTAGACTCCCCTCTGGAAGCGCTTTCACTGCAAGCTGCAGATTCCCTCCTAACAGCAAGCTGTAGGACAGTATACTGAATTGTAACTTAACTGCGGCTAATAAGGCGATTTTGCAAAGAGAATATCTCCCGCAGGGAAGCTGCTACCATCAAATGTTTGCCCTCATTAGATTCCCCTCTGGAAGCGCTTTCACTGCAAGCTGCAGATTCCATCCTAACAGCAAGCTTTAGGATAGGGTACTGAATTGTAACTTAACTGCAGCTAATAAGGCGATATTGGCAAAGAGAGTATCTCCCGCAGGGAAGCTGCTACCATCAAATGTTTGCCCTCATTAGACTCCCCTCTGGAAGCGCTTTCACTGCAAGCTGCAGATTCCCTCCTAACAGCAAGCTTTAGGATAGGGTACTGAATTGTATCTTACTTTCGCCTAATAATGCGATTTTGGCAAAGAGAGTATCTCCCGCAGGGAAGCTGCTACCATCAAATCTTTGCCCTCATTAGACTCCCCTCTGGAAGCACTTTCACTGCAAGCTGCAGATTCCCTCCTAACAGCAAGCTTTAGGATAGGGTACTGAATTGTAACTTACTTTCGCCTAATAATGCGATTTTGGCAAAGAGAATATCTCCCGCAGAGAAGCTGCTACCATCAAATGTTTGCCCTCATTAGACTCCCCTCTGGAAGCGCTTTCACTGCAAGCTGCAGATTCCCTCCTAACAGCAAGCTGTAGGACAGTATACTGAATTGTAACTTAACTGCGGCTAATAAGGCGATTTTGCAAAGAGAATATCTCCCGCAGGGAAGCTGCTACCATCAAATGTTTGCCCTCATTAGACTCCCCTCTGGAAGCGCTTTCACTGCAAGCTGCAGATTCCCTCCTAACAGCAAGCTTTAGGATATGGTACTGAATTGTAACTTACTTTCGCCTAATAATGCGATTTTGGCAAAGAGAGTATCTCCCGCAGGGAAGCTGCTACCATCTAATCTTTGCCCTCATTAGACTCCCCTCTGGAAGCGCTTTCACTGCAAGCTGCAGATTCCATCCTAACAGCAAGCTTTAGGATAGGGTACTGAATTGTATCTTAACTGCGGTTAATAAGGCGATATTGTCAAAGAGAGTATCTCCCGCAGGGAAGCTGCTACCATCAAATGTTTGCCCTCATTAGACTCCCCTCTGGATACGCTTTCACTGCAAGCTGCAGATTCCCTCCTAACAGCAAGCTTTAGGATATGGTACTGAATTGTAACTTACTTTCGCCTAATAATGCGATTTTGGCAAAGAGACTATCTCCCGCAGGGAAGCTGCTACCATCAAATGTTTGCCCTCATTAGACTCCCCTCTGGAAGCGCTTTCACTGCAAGCTGCAGATTCCCTCCTAACAGCAAGCTTTAGGATAGGGTACTGAATTGTAACTTACTTTCGCCTAATAATGCGATTTTGGCAAAGAGACTATCTCCCGCAGGGAAGCTGCTACCATCAAATGTTTGCCCTCATTAGACTCCCCTCTGGAAGCGCTTTCACTGCAAGCTGCAGATTCCCTCCTAACAGCAAGCTTTAGGATAGGGTACTGAATTGTATCTTAACTGCGGCTAATAATGCGATTTTGGCAAAGAGAATATCTCCCGCAGGGAAGCTGATACCATCAAATGTTTGCCCTCATTAGACTCCCCTCTGGAAGCGCTTTCACTGCAAGCTGCAGATTCCCTCCTAACAGCAAGCTTTAGGATAGGGTACTGAATTGTAACTTACTTTCGCCTAATAATGCGATTTTGGCAAAGAGAATATCTCCCGCAGGGAATCTGCTACCATCAAATGTTTGCCCTCATTAGACTCCCCTCTGGAAGCGCTTTCACTGCAAGCTGCAGATTCCCTCCTAACAGCAAGCTGTAGGACAGTATACTGAATTGTACCTTAACTGCGGCTAATAAGGCGATTTTGGCAAAGAGAATATCTACCGCAGGGAAGCTGCTACCATCAAAGGCTTGCCCTCCTTAGACTCCCCTCTGGAAGCGCTTTCACTGCAAGCTGCAGATTCTCTCCTAACAGCAAGCTTTAGGATAGGGTACTGAATTGTAACTTACTTTCACCTAATAATGCGATTTTGGCAAAGAGACTATCTCCCGCAGGGAAGTTGCTACCATCAAATATTTGCCCTCATTAGACTCTCCTCTGGAAGCGCTTTCACTGCAAGCTGCAGATTCCCTCCTAACAGCAAGCTTTAGGATAGTGTACTGAATTGTAACTTACTTTCGCCTAATAATGCGATTGTGGCAAAGAGAGTATCTCCCGCAGGGAAGCTGCTACCATCAAATGTTTGCCCTCATTAGACTCCCCTCTGGAAGCGCTTTCACTGCAAGCTGCAGATTCCCTCCTAACAGCAAGCTTTAGGATAGGGTACTGAATTGTATCTTACTTTCGCCTAATAATGCGATTTTGGCAAAGAGACTATCTCCCGCAGGGAAGCTGCTACCATCAAATGTTTGCCCTCATTAAACTCCCCTCTGGAAGCGCTTTCACTGCAAGCTTCAGATTCCCTCCTAACAGCAAGCTTTAGGATAGGGTACTGAATTGTAACTTACTTTCGCCTAATAATGCGATTTTGGCAAAGAGAATATCTCCCGCAGAGAAGCTGCTACCATCAAATGTTTGCCCTCATTAGACTCCCCTCTGGAAGCGCTTTCACTGCAAGCTGCAGATTCCCTCCTAACAGCAAGCTGTAGGACAGTATACTGAATTGAAACTTAACTGCGGCTAATAAGGCGATTTTGCAAAGAGACTATCTCCCGCAGGGAAGCTGCTACCATCAAATGTTTGCCCTCATTAGACTCCCCTCTGGAAGCGCTTTCACTGCAAGCTGCAGATTCCCTCCTAACAGCAAGCTTTAGGATATGGTACTGAATTGTAACTTACTTTCGCCTAATAATGCGATTTTGGCAAAGAGACTATCTCCCGCAGGGAAGCTGCTACCATCAAATGTTTGCCCTCATTAGACTCCCCTCTGGAAGCGCTTTCACTGCAAGCTGCAGATTCCCTCCTAACAGCAAGCTTTAGGATAGGGTACTGAATTGTAACTTACTTTCGCCTAATAATGCGATTTTGGCAAAGAGACTATCTCCCGCAGGGAAGCTGCTACTATCAAATGTTTGCCCTCATTAGACTCCCCTCTGGAAGCGCTTTCACTGCAAGCTGCAGATTCCCTCCTAACAGCAAGCTTTAGGATAGGGTACTGAATTGTATCTTAACTGCGGATAACAATGCGATTTTGGCAAAGAGACTATCTCCCGCAGGGAAGCTGCTACCATCAAATGTTTGCCCTCATTAGACTCCCCTCTGGAAGCGCTTTCACTGCAAGCTGCAGATTCCCTCCTAACAGCAAGCTTTAGGATAGGGTACTGAATTGTAACTTACTTTCGCCTAATAATGCGATTTTGGCAAAGAGAATATCTCCCGCAGGGAAGCTGATACCATCAAATGTTTGCCCTCATTAGACTCCCCTCTGGAAGCGCTTTCACTGCAAGCTGCAGATTCCCTCCTAACAGCAAGCTGTAGGACAGTATGCTGAATTGTAACTTAACTGCGGCTAATAAGGCGATTTTGGCAAAGAGAATATCTACCGCAGGGAAGCTGCTACCAACAAATGCTTGCCCTCCTTAGACTCCCCTCTGGAAGCGCTTTCACTGCAAGCTGCAGATTCTCTCCTAACAGCAAGCTTTAGGATAGGGTACTGAATTGTAACTTACTTTCACCTAATAATGCGATTTTGGCAAAGAGACTATCTCCCGCAGGGAAGTTGCTACCATCAAATATTTGCCCTCATTAGACTCTCTTCTGGAAGCGCTTTCACTGCAAGCTGCAGATTCCCTCCTAACAGCAAGCTTTAGGATAGGGTACTGAATTGTAACTTAATTTCGCCTAATAATGCGATTTTGGCAAAGAGACTATCTCCCGCAGGGAAGCTGCTACCATCAAATGTTTGCCCTCATTAGACTCCCCTCTGGAAGCACTTTCACTGCAAGCTGCAGATTCCCTCCTAACAGCAAGCTTTAGGATAGGGTACTGAATTGTATCTTACTTTCGCCTAATAATGCGATTTTGGCAAAGAGAGTAGCTCCCGCAGGGAAGCTGCTACCATCAAATGTTTGCCCTCATTAGACTCCCCTCTGGAAGCGCTTTCACTGCAAGCTGCAGATTCCCTCCTAACAGCAAGCTATAGAATAGTGTACTGAATTGTAACTTAACTGCGGCTAATAAGGCGATTTTGCAAAGAGAATATCTCCCGCAGGGAAGCTGCTACCATCAAATGTTTGCCCTCATTAGACTCCCCTCTGGAAGCGCTTTCACTGCAAGCTGCAGATTCCCTCCTAACAGCAAGCTTTAGGATAAGGTACTGAATTGTAACTTACTTTCGCCTAATAATGCGATTTTGGCAAAGAGATTATCTCCCGCAGAGAAGCTGCTACCATCAAATGTTTGCCCTCATTAGACTCCCCTCTGGAAGCGCTTTCACTGCAAGCTACAGATTCCCTCCTAACAGCAAGCTTTAGGATAAGGTACTGAATTGTAACTTACTTTCGCCTAATAATGCGATTTTGGCAAAGAGATTATCTCCCGCAGGGAAGCTGCTACCATCAAATGTTTGCCCTCATTAGACTCCCCTCTGGAAGCGCTTTCACTGCAAGCTGCAGATTCCCTCCTAACAGCAAGCTTTAGGATAGGGTACTGAATTGTAACTTAACTGTGGCTAATAAGGCGATTTTGCAAAGAGAATATCTCCCGCAGGGAAGCTGCTACCATCAAATGTTTGCCCTCATTAGACTCCCCTCTGGAAGCGCTTTCACTGCAAGCTGCAGATTCCCTCCTAACAGCAAGCTTTAGGATAGGGTACTGAATTGTAACTTACTTTCGCCTAATAATGCGATTTTGGCAATGAGAATATCTCCCGCAGGGAAGCTGCTACCATCAAATGTTTGCCCTCATTAGACTCCCCTCTGGAAGCGCTTTCACTGCAAGCTGCAGATTCCCTCCTAACAGCAAGCTTTAGGATAAGGTACAGAATTGTAACTTACTTTCGCCTAATAATGCGATTTTGGCAAAGAGAGTATCTCCCGCAGGGAAGCTGCTACCATCAAATGTTTGCCCTCGTTAGACTCCCCTCTGGAAGCGCTTTCACTGCAAGCTGCAGATTCCCTCCTAACAGCAAGCTTTAGGATAGGGTACTGAATTGTAACTTAACTGCGGCTAATAAGGCGATTATGGCAAAGAGAATATCTCCCGCAGGGAAGCTGCTACCATCAAATCTTTGCCCTCATTAGACTCCCCTCTGGAAGCGCTTTCACTGCAAGCTGCAGATTCCCTCCTAACAGCAAGCTTTAGGATAGGGTACTGAATTGTAACTTACTTTCGCCTAATAATGCGATTTTGGCAAAGAGACTATCAGCCGCAGGGAAGCTGCTACCATCAAATGTTTGCCCTCATTAGACTCCCCTCTGGAAGCGCTTTCACTGCAAGCTGCAGATTCCCTCCTAACAGCAAGCTGTAGGATAGTGTACTGAATTGTAACTTAACTGCGGCTAATAAGGCGATTTTGGCAAAGAGAATATCTCCCGCAGGGAAGCTGTTACCATCAAATGTTTGCCCTCATTAGACTCCCCTCTGGAAGCGCTTTCACTGCAAGCTGCAGATTCCCTCCTAACAGCAAGCTTTAGGATAGGGTACTGAATTGTATCTTACTTTCGCCTAATAATGCGATTTTGGCAAAGAGAGTATCACCCGCAGGGAAGCTGATACCATCAAATGTTTGCCCTCATTAGACTCCCCTCTGGAAGCGCTTTCACTGCAAGCTGCAGATTCCCTCCTAACAGCAAGCTGTAGGACAGTATACTGAATTGTAACTTAACTGTGGCTAATAAGACGATTTTGGCAAAGAGAATATCTCCCGCAGGGAAGCTGCTACCATCAAATGCTTGCCCTCATTAGACTCCCCTCTGGAAGCGCTTTCACTGCAAGCTGCAGATTCCCTCCTAACAGCAAGCTTTAGGATAGGGTACTGAATTGTAACTTACTTTCGCCTAATAATGCGATTTTGGCAAAGAGACTATCTCCCGCAGGGAAGCTGCTACTATCAAATGTTTGCCCTCATTAGACTCCCCTCTGGAAGCGCTTTCACTGCAATCTGCAGATTCCCTCCTAACAGCAAGCTTTAGGATAAGGTACTGAATTGTAACTTTCTTTCGCCTAATAATGCGATTTTGGCAAAGAGAGTATCTCTCGCAGGGAAGCTGCTACCATCAAATGTTTGGCCTCATTAGACTCCCCTCTGGAAGCGCTTTCACTGCAAGCTGCAGATTCCCTCCTAACAGCAAGCTTTAGGATAGGGTACTGAATTGTATCTTAACTGCGGCTAATAATGCGATTATGGCAAAGAGAATATCTCCCGCAGGGAAGCTGCTACCATCAAATGTTTGCCCTCATTAGACTCCCCTCTGGAAGCGCTTTCACTGCAAGCTGCAGATTCCCTCCTAACAGCAAGCTTTAGGATAGGGTACTGAATTGTATCTTAACTGCGGCTAAAAAGGCGATTTTGGCAAAGAGAGTATCTCCCGCAGGGAAGCTGCTACCATCAAATGTTTGCCCTCATTAGACTCCCCTCTGGAAGCGCTTTCACTGCAAGCTGCAGATTCCCTCCTAACAGCAAGCTTTAGGATAGGGTACTGAATTGTAACTTACTTTAGCCTAATAATGCGATTTTGGCAAAGAGAGTATCTCCCGCAGGGAAGCTGCTACCATCTAATCTTTGCCCTCATTAGACTCCCCTCTGGAAGCGCTTTCACTGCAAGCTGCAGATTCCATCCTAAGAGCAAGCTTTAGGATAGGGTACTGAATTGTAACTTACTTTTGCATAATAATGCGATTTTGGCAAAGAGACTATCTCCCGCAGGGAAGTTGCTACCATCAAATATTTGCCCTCATTAGACTCTCCTCTGGAAGCGCTTTCACTGCAAGCTGCAGATTCCCTCCTAACAGCAAGATTTAGGATAGGGTACTGAATTGTATCTTACTTTCGCCTAATAATGCGATTTTGGCAAAGAGAGTATCTCCCGCAGGGAAGCTGCTACCATCAAATGTTTGCCCTCATTAGACTCCCCTCTGGAAGCGCTTTCACTGCAAGCTGCAGATTCCCTCCTAACAGCAAGCTTTAGGATAGTGTACTGAATTGTAACTTACTTTCGCCTAATAATGCGATTTTGGCAAAGAGAGTATCTCCCGCAGGGAAGCTGCTACCATCTAATCTTTGCCCTCATTAGACTCCCCTCTGGAAGCGCTTTCACTGCAAGCTGCAGATTCCCTCCTAACAGCAAGCTTTAGGATAGAGTACTGAATTGTAACTTAACTGCTGCTAATAAGGCGATTATGGCAAAGAGAATATCTCCCGCAGGGAAGCTGTTACCATCAAATGTTTGCCCTCATTAGACTCCCCTCTGGAAGCGCTTTCACTGCAAGCTGCAGATTCCCTCCTAACAGCAAGCTTTAGGATAGGGTACTGAATTGTAACTTACTTTCGCCTAATAATGCGATTTTGGCAAAGAGAGTATCACCCGCAGGGAAGCTGCTACCATCAAATGTTTGCCCTCATTAGACTCCCCTCTTGAAGCGCTTTCACTGCAAGCTGCAGATTCCCTCCTAACAGCAAGCTGTAGGACAGTATACTGAATTGTAACTTAACTGTGGCTAATAAGACGATTTTGGCAAAGAGAATATCTCCCGCAGGGAAGCTGCTACCATCAAATGCTTGCCCTCATTAGACTCCCCTCTGGAAGCGCTTTCACTGCAAGCTGCAGATTCCCTCCTAACAGCAAGCTTTAGGATAAGGTACTGAATTGTAACTTACTTTCGCCTAATAATGCGATTTTGGCAAAGAGAGTATCTCCCGCAGGGAAGCTGCTACCATCAAATGTTTGCCCTCATTAGACTCCCCTCTGGAAGCGCTTTCACTGCAAGCTGCAGATTCCCTCCTAACAGCAAGCTTTAGGATAAGGTACTGAATTGTAACTTACTTTCGCCTAATAATGCGATTTTGTCAATGAGAGTATCTCCCGCAGGGAAGCTGCTACCATCAAATTTTTGCCCTCATTAGACTCCCCTCTGGAAGCGCTTTCACTGCAAGCTGCAGATTCCCTCCTAACAGCAAGCTTTAGGATAGGGTACTGAATTGTATCTTAACTGCGGCTAATAATGCGATTATGGCAAAGAGAATATCTCCCGCAGGGAAGATGCTACCATCAAATGTTTGCCCTCATTAGACCCCCCTCTGGAAGCTCTTTCACTGCAAGCTGCAGATTCCCTCCTAACAGCAAGCTTTAGGATAGGGTACTGAATTGTATCTTACTTTCGCCTAATAATGCGATTTTGGCAAAGAGAGTATCTCCCGCAGGGAAGCTGCTACCATCAAATGTTTGCCCTCATTAGACTCCCCTCTGGAAGCGCTTTCACTGCAAGCTGCAGATTCCCTCCTAACAGCAAGCTTTAGGATAAGGTACTGAATTGTAACTTACTTTCGCCTAATAATGCGATTTTGGCAAAGAGAGTATCTCCCGCAGGGAAGCTGCTACCATCAAATGTTTGCCCTCATTAGACTCCCCTCTGGAAGCGCTTTCACTGCAAGCTGCAGATTCCCTCCTAACAGCAAGCTTTAGGATAAGGTACTGAATTGTAACTTACTTTCGCCTAATAATGCGATTTTGGCAAAGAGAGTATCTCCCGCAGGGAAGCTGCTACCATCAAATGTTTGCCCTCATTAGACTCCCCTCTGGAAGCGCTTTCACTGCAAGCTGCAGATTCCCTCCTAACAGCAAGCTTTAGGATAGTGTACTGAATTGTAACTTACTTTCGCCTAATAATGCGATTTTGGCAAAGAGAGTATCTCCCGCAGGGAAGCTGCTACCATCAAATGTTTGCCCTCATTAGACTCCCCTCTGGAAGCGCTTTCACTGCAAGCTGCAGATTCCCTCCTAACAGCAAGCTTTAGGATAGGGTACTGAATTGTAACTTAACTGCAGCTAATAATGCGATTATGGCAAAGAGAATATCTCCCGCAGGGAAGCTGCTACCATCAAATATTTGCCTTCATTAGACTCCTCTCTGGAAGCGCTTTCACTGCAAGCTGCAGATTCCCTCCTAACAGCAAGCTTTAGGATAGGGTACTGAATTGTAACTTACTTTCGCATAATGATGCGATTATGGCAAAGAGAGTATCTCCCGCAGGGAAGCTGCTACCATCAAATGTTTGCCCTCGTTAGACTCCCCTCTGGAAGCGCTTTCACTGCAAGCTGCAGATTCCCTCCTAACAGCAAGCTTTAGGATAGGGTACTGAATTGTATCTTACTTTCGCCTAATAATGCGATTTTGGCAAAGAGAGTATCTCCCGCAGGGAAGCTGCTACCATCAAATGTTTGCCCTCCTTAGACTCCCCTCTGGAAGCGCTTTCACTGCAAGCTGCAGATTCCCTCCTAACAGCAAGCTTTAGGATAGTGTACTGAATTGTAACTTACTTTCGCCTAATAATGCGATTTTGGCAAAGAGAGTATCTCCCGCAGGGAAGCTGCTACCATCAAATGTTTGCCCTCATTAGACTCCCCTCTGGAAGCGCTTTCACTGCAAGCTGCAGATTCCCTCCTAACAGCAAGCTTTAGGATAAGGTACTGAATTGTAACTTACTTTCGCCTAATAATGCGATTTTGGCAAAGAGAGTATCTCCCGCAGGGAAGTTGCTACCATCAAATATTTGCCCTCATTAGACTCTCCTCTGGAAGCGCTTTCACTGCAAGCTGCAGATTCCCTCCTAACAGCAAGCTTTAGGATAGGGTACTGAATTGTAACTTAACTGCGGCTAATAAGGCGATTTTGGCAAAGAGACTATCTCCCGCAGGGAAGATGCTACCATCAAATGTTTGCCCTCATTAGACTCCCCTCTGGAAGCACTTTCACTGCAAGCTGCAGATTCCCTCCTAACAGCAAGCTTTAGGATAGGGTACTGAATTGTATCTTACTTTCGCCTAATAATGCGATTTTGGCAAAGAGACTATCTCCCGCAGGGAAGCTGCTACCATCAAATGTTTGCCCTCATTAGACTCCCCTCTGGAAGTGCTTTCACTGCAAGCTGCAGATTCCCTCCTAACAGCAAGCTTTAGGATAGGGTACTGAATTGTAACTTACTTTCGCCTAATAATGCGATTTTGGCAAAGAGAGTATCTCCCGCAGGGAAGTTGCTACCATCAAATATTTGCCCTCATTAGACTCTCCTATGGAAGCGCTTTCACTGCAAGCTGCAGATTCCCTCCTAACAGCAAGCTTTAGGATAGGGTACTGAATTGTAACTTACTTTCACATAATAATGCGATTTTGGCAAAGAGACTATCTCCCGCAGGGAAGCTGCTACCATCAAATGTTTGCCCTCATTAGACTCCCCTCTGGAAGCACTTTCACTGCAAGCTGCAGATTCCCTCCTAACAGCAAGCTATAGGACAGTATACTGAATTGTAACTTAACTGCGGCTAATAAGGCGATTTTGCAAAAAGAATATCTCCCGCAGGGAAGCTGCTACCATCAAATGTTTGCCCTCATTAGACTCCCCTCTGGAAGCGCTTTCACTGCAAGCTGCAGATTCCATCCTAACAGCAAGCTTTAGGATAGGGTACTGAATTGTATCTTAACTGCGGCTAATAAGGCGATATTGTCAAAGAGAGTATCTCCCGCAGGGAAGCTGCTACCATCAAATGTTTGCCCTCATTAGACTCCCCTCTGGAAGCGCTTTCACTGCAAGCTGCAGATTCCCTCCTAACAGCAAGCTTTAGGATAGGGTACTGAATTGTAACTTACTTTCGCCTAATAATGCGATTTTGGCAAAGAGACTATCTCCCGCAGGGAAGCTGCTACTATCAAATGTTTGCCCTCATTAGACTCCCCTCTGGAAGCGCTTTCACTGCAAGCTGCAGATTCCCTCCTAACAGCAAGCTTTAGGATAGGGTACTGAATAGTATCTTAACTGCGGCTAATAATGCGATTTTGGCAAAGAGACTATCTCCCGCAGGGAAGCTGCTACCATCAAATGTTTGCCCTCATTAGACTCCCCTCTGGAAGCGCTTTCACTGCAAGCTGCAGATTCCCTCCTAACAGCAAGCTTTAGGATAGGGTACTGAATTGTAACTTACTTTCGCCTAATAATGCGATTTTGGCAAAGAGAATATCTCCCGCAGGGAAGCTGATACCATCAAATGTTTGCCCTCATTAGACTCCCCTCTGGAAGCGCTTTCACTGCAAGCTGCAGATTCCCTCCTAACAGCAAGCTTTAGGATAGGGTACTGAATTGTAACTTAACTGTGGCTAATAAGACGATTTTGGCAAAGAGAATATCTCCCGCAGGGAAGCTGCTACCATCAAATGCTTGCCCTCATTAGACTCCCCTCTGGAAGCGCTTTGACTGCAAGCTGCAGATTCCCTCCTAACAGCAAGCTTTAGGATAGGGTACTGAATTGTAACTTACTTTCGCCTAATACTGCGATTTTGGCAAAGAGAGTATCTCCCGCAGGGAAGCTGCTACCATCAAATGTTTGCCCTCATTAGACTCCCCTCTGGAAGCGCTTTCACTGCAAGCTGCAGATTCCCTCCTAACAGCAAGCTTTAGGATAAGGTACTGAATTGTAACTTACTTTCGCCTAATAATGCGATTTTGGCAAAGAGAGTATCTCCCACAGGGAAGCTGCTACCATCAAATGTTTGCCCTCATTAGACTCCCCTCTGGAAGCGCTTTCACTGCAAGCTGCAGATTCCCTCCTAACAGCAAGCTTTAGGATAGGGTACTGAATTGTAACTTACTTTCGCCTAATAATGCGGTTTTGTCAAAGAGAGAATCACCCGCAGGGAAGCTGCTACCATCAAATGTTTCCCCTCATTAGACTCCCCTCTGGAAGCGCTTTCACTGCAAGCTGCAGATTCCCTCCTAATAGCAATCTGTAGGTTAGGGTACTGAATTGTAACTTAACTGCGGCTAATAATGCGATTATGGCAAAGAGAATATCTCCCGCAGGGAAGCTGCTACCATCAAATGCTTGCCCTCATTAGACTCCCCTCTGGAAGCGCTTTCACTGCAAGCTGCAGATTCCCTCCTAACAGCAAGCTTTAGGATAGGGTACTGAATTGTAACTTAACTGCAGATAATAAGGAGATTTTGGCAAAGAGAATATCTCCCGCAGGGAAGCTGCTACCATCAAATGTTTGCCCTCATTAGACTCCCCTCTGGAAGCACTTTCACTGCAAGCTGCAGATTCCCTCCTAACAGCAAGATGTACGACAGTGTACTGAATTGTAACTTAACTGCGGCTAATAAGGCGATTTTGGCAAAGAGAATATCTCCCGCAGCGAAGCTGCTACCATCAAATATTTGCCCTCATTAGACTCCCCTCTGGAAGCGCTTTCACTGCAAGCTGCAGATTCCCTCCTAACAGCAAGCTTTAGGATAGGGTACTGAATTGTAACTTACTTTCGCCTAATAATGCGATATTGGCAAAGAGAGTATCTCCCGCAGGGAAGCTGCTACCATCTAATGCTTGCCCTCATTAGACTCCCCTCTGGAAGCGCTTTCACTGCAAGCTGCAGATTCCCTCCTAACAGCAAGCTTTAGGATAGGGTACTGAATTGTAACTTACTTTCGCCTAATAATGCGATTTTGGAAAAGAGAGTATCTCCCGCAGGGAAGCTGCTACCATCAAATGTTTGCCCTCATTAGACTCCCCTCTGGAAGCGCTTTCACTGCAAGCTGCAGATTCCCTCCTAACAGCAAGCTTTAGGATAGGGTACTGAATTGTAACTTACTTTCGCATAATAATGCGATTTTGACAAAGAGAGTATCTCCCGCAGGGAAGCTGCTACCATCAAATCTTTGCCCTCATTAGACTCCCCTCTGGAAGCGCTTTCACTGCAAGCTGCAGATTCCCTCCTAACAGCAAGCTTTAGGATAGGGTACTGAATTGTAACTTACTTTCGCCTAATAATGCGATTTTGGCAAAGAGACTATCTCCCTCAGGGAAGCTGCTACCATCAAATCTTTGCCCTCATTAGACTCCCCTCTGGAAGCGCTTTCACTGCAAGCTGCAGATTCCCTCCTAACAGCAAGCTTTAGGATAGGGTACTGAATTGTATCTTACTTTCGCCTAATAATGCGATTTTGGCAAAGAGACTATCTCCCGCAGGGAAGCTGCTACCATAAAATGTTTGCCCTCATTACACTCCCCTCTGGAAGCGCTTTCACTGCAAGCTGCAGATTCCATCCTAACAGCAAGCTTTAGGATAGGGTACTGAATTGTATCTTAACTGCGGCTAATAAGGCGATATTGTCAAAGAGAGTATCTCCCGCAGGGAAGCTGCTACCATCAAATGTTTGCCCTCATTAGACTCCCCTCTGGAAGCGCTTTCACTGCAAGCTGCAGATTCCCTCCTAACAGCAAGCTTTAGGATAGGGTACTGAATTGTAACTTACTTTCGCCTAATAATGCGATTTTGGCAAAGAGAATATCTCCCGCAGGGAAGCTGATACCATCAAATGTTTGCCCTCATTAGACTCCCCTCTGGAAGCGCTTTCACTGCAAGCTGCAGATTCCCTCCTAACAGCAAGCTTTAGGATAGGGTACTGAATTGTAACTTAACTGTGGCTAATAAGACGATTTTGGCAAAGAGACTATCTCCCGCAGGGAAGCTGCTACCATCAAATGCTTGCCCTCATTAGACTCCCCTCTGGAATCGCTTTCACTGCAAGCTGCAGATTCCCTCCTAACAGCAAGCTTTAGGATAGGGTACTGAATTGTAACTTACTTTCGCCTAATAATGCGATTTTGGCAAAGAGAGTATCTCCCGCAGGGAAGCTGCTACCATCAAATGTTTGCCCTCATTAGACTCCCCTCTGGAAGCGCTTTCACTGCAAGCTGCAGATTCCATCCTAAGAGCAAGCTTTAGGATAGGGTACTGAATTGTAACTTACTTTTGCATAATAATGCGATTTTGGCAAAGAGACTATCTCCCGCAGGGAAGTTGCTACCATCAAATATTTGCCCTCATTAGACTCCCCTCTGGAAGCGCTTTCACTGCAAGCTGCAGATTCCCTCCTAACAGCAAGCTTTAGGATAGGGTACTGAATTGTATCTTATTTTCGCCTAATAATGCGATTATGGCAAAGAGACTATCTCCCGCAGGGAAGCTGCTATCATCAAATGTTTGCCCTCATTAGACTCCCCTCTGGAAGCGCTTTCACTGCAATCTGCAGATTCCCTCCTAACAGCAAGCTTTAGGATAAGGTACTGAATTGTAACTTACTTTCGCCTAATAATGCGATTTTGGCAAAGAGAGTATCTCACGCAGGGAAGCTGCTACCATCAAATGTTTGGCCTCATTAGACTCCCCTCTGGAAGCGCTTTCACTGCAAGCTGCAGATTCCCTCCTAACAGCAAGCTTTAGGATAGGGTACTGAATTGTATCTTAACTGCGGCTAATAATGCGATTATGGCAAAGAGAATATCTACCGCAGGGAAGCTGCTACCATCAAATGTTTGCCCTCATTAGACTCCCCTCTGGAAGCGCTTTCACTGCAAGCTGCAGATTCCCTCCTAACAGCAAGCTTTAGGATAGGGTACTGAATTGTAACTTACTTTCGCCTAATAATGCGATTTTGGCAAAGAGAGTATCTCCCGCAGGGAAGCTGCTACCATCAAATGTTTGCCTTCATTAGACTCCCCTCTGGAAGCGCTTTCACTGCAAGCTGCAGATTCCCTCCTAACAGCAAGCTTTAGGATAGGGTACTGAATTGTAACTTACTTTCGCCTAATAATGCGATTTTGGCAAAGAGATTATCTCCCGCAGAGAAGCTGCTACCATCAAATGTTTGCCCTCATTAGACTCCCCTCTGGAAGCGCTTTCACTGCAAGCTACAGATTCCCTCCTAACAGCAAGCTTTAGGATAAGGTACTGAATTGTAACTTACTTTCGCCTAATAATGCGATTTTGGCAAAGAGATTATCTCCCGCAGGGAAGCTGCTACCATCAAATGTTTGCCCTCATTAGACTCCCCTCTGGAAGCGCTTTCACTGCAAGCTGCAGATTCCCTCCTAACAGCAAGCTTTAGGATAGGGTACTGAATTGTAACTTAACTGTGGCTAATAAGGCGATTTTGCAAAGAGAATATCTCCCGCAGGGAAGCTGCTACCATCAAATGTTTGCCCTCATTAGACTCCCCTCTGGAAGCGCTTTCACTGCAAGCTGCAGATTCCCTCCTAACAGCAAGCTTTAGGATAGGGTACTGAATTGTAACTTACTTTCGCCTAATAATGCGATTTTGGCAATGAGAATATCTCCCGCAGGGAAGCTGCTACCATCAAATGTTTGCCCTCATTAGACTCCCCTCTGGAAGCGCTTTCACTGCAAGCTGCAGATTCCCTCCTAACAGCAAGCTTTAGGATAAGGTACAGAATTGTAACTTACTTTCGCCTAATAATGCGATTTTGGCAAAGAGAGTATCTCCCGCAGGGAAGCTGCTACCATCAAATGTTTGCCCTCATTAGACTCCCCTCTGGAAGCGCTTTCACTGCAAGCTGCAGATTCCCTCCTAACAGCAAGCTTTAGGATAGGGTACTGAATTGTAACTTACTTTCGCCTAATAATGCGATTTTGGCAAAGAGAGTATCTCCAGCAGGGAAGCTGCTACCATCAAATGTTTGCCCTCATTAGACTCCCCTCTGGAAGCGCTTTCACTGCAAGCTGCAGATTCCCTCCTAACAGCAAGCTTTAGGATAGAGTACTGAATTGTAACTTAACTGCGGCTAATAAGGCGATTATGGCAAAGAGAATATCTCCCGCAGGGAAGCTGCTACCATCAAATCTTTGCCCTCATTAGACTCCCCTCTGGAAGCGCTTTCACTGCAAGCTGCAGATTCCCTCCTAACAGCAAGCTTTAGGATAGGGTACTGAATTGTAACTTACTTTCGCCTAATAATGCGATTTTGGCAAAGAGAGTATCTCCCGCAGGGAAGCTGTTACCATCAAATGTTTGCCCTCGTTAGACTACCCTCTGGAAGCGCATTCACTTCAAGCTGCGGATTCCCTCCTAACAGCAAGCTTTAGGATAGGGTACTGAATTGTAACTTACTTTCGCCTAATAATGCGATTTTGGCAAAGAAAGTATCTCCCGCAGGGAAGCTGCTACCATCAAATGTTTGCCCTCCTTAGACTCCCCTCTGGAAGCGCTTTCACTGCAAGCTGCAGATTCCCTCCTAACAGCAAGCTTTAGGATAGGGTACTGAATTGTAACTTACTTTCGCCTAATAATGCGATTTTGGCAAAGAGACTATCAGCCGCAGGGAAGCTGCTACCATCAAATGTTTGCCCTCATTAGACTCCCCTCTGGAAGCGCTTTCACTGCAAGCTGCAGATTCCCTCCTAACAGCAAGCTGTAGGATAGGGTACTGAATTGTAACTTAACTGCGGCTAATAAGGCGATTTTGGCAAAGAGAATATCTCCCGCAGGGAAGCTGTTACCATCAAATGTTTGCCCTCATTAGACTCCCCTCTGGAAGCGCTTTCACTGCAAGCTGCAGATTCCCTCCTAACAGCAAGCTTTAGGATAGGGTACTGAATTGTATCTTACTTTCGCCTAATAATGCGATTTTGGCAAAGAGAGTATCACCCGCAGGGAAGCTGATACCATCAAATGTTTGCCCTCATTAGACTCCCCTCTGGAAGCGCTTTCACTGCAAGCTGCAGATTCCCTCCTAACAGCAAGCTGTAGGACAGTATACTGAATTGTAACTTAACTGTGGCTAATAAGACGATTTTGGCAAAGAGAATATCTCCCGCAGGGAAGCTGCTACCATCAAATGCTTGCCCTCATTAGACTCCCCTCTGGAAGCGCTTTCACTGCAAGCTGCAGATTCCCTCCTAACAGCAAGCTTTAGGATAGGGTACTGAATTGTAACTTACTTTCGCCTAATAATGCGATTTTGGCAAAGAGACTATCTCCCGCAGGGAAGCTGCTACTATCAAATGTTTGCCCTCATTAGACTCCCCTCTGGAAGCGCTTTCACTGCAATCTGCAGATTCCCTCCTAACAGCAAGCTTTAGGATAAGGTACTGAATTGTAACTTACTTTCGCCTAATAATGCGATTTTGGCAAAGAGAGTATCTCCCGCAGGGAAGCTGCTACCATCAAATGTTTGGCCTCATTAGACTCCCCTCTGGAAGCGCTTTCACTGCAAGCTGCAGATTCCCTCCTAACAGCAAGCTTTAGGATAGGGTACTGAATTGTATCTTAACTGCGGCTAATAATGCGATTATGGCAAAGAGAATATCTCCCGCAGGGAAGCTGCTACCATCAAATATTTGCCCTCATTAGACTCCCCTCTGGAAGCGCTTTCACTGCAAGCTGCAGATTCCCTCCTAACAGCAAGCTTTAGGATAGGGTACTGAATTGTATCTTAACTGCGGCTAAAAAGGCGATTTTGGCAAAGAGAGTATCTCCCGCAGGGAAGCTGCTACCATCAAATGTTTGCCCTCATTAGACTCCCCTCTGGAAGCGCTTTCACTGCAAGCTGCAGATTCCCTCCTAACAGCAAGCTTTAGGATAGGGTACTGAATTGTAACTTACTTTCGCCTAATAAGGCGATTTTGGCAAGGAGACTATCTCCCGCAGGGAAGCTGATACCATCAAATGTTTGCCCTCATTAGACTTCCCTCTGGAAGCGCTTTCACTGCAAGCTGCAGATTCCCTCCTAACAGCAAGCTTTAGGATAGGGTACTGAATTGTAACTTAACTGTGGCTAATAAGACGATTTTGGCAAAGAGAATATCTCCCGCAGGGAAGCTGCTACCATCAAATGCTTGCCCTCATTAGACTCCCCTCTGGAAGCGCTTTCACTGCAAGCTGCAGATTCCCTCCTAACAGCAAGCTTTAGGATAGGGTACTGAATTGTAACTTACTTTCGCCTAATAATGCGATTGTGGCAAAGAGAGTATCTCCCGCAGGGAAGCTGCTACCATCTAATCTTTGCCCTCATTAGACTCCCCTCTGGAAGCGCTTTCACTGCAAGCTGCAGATTCCATCCTAAGAGCAAGCTTTAGGATAGGGTACTGAATTGTAACTTACTTTTGCATAATAATGAGATTTTGGCAAAGAGACTATCTCCCGCAGGGAAGTTGCTACCATCAAATATTTGCCCTCATTAGACTCTCCTCTGGAAGCGCTTTCACTGCAAGCTGCAGATTCCCTCCTAACAGCAAGCTTTCGGATAGGGTACTGAATTGTATCTTACTTTCGCCTAATAATGCGATTTTGGCAAAGAGAGTATCTCCCGCAGGGAAGCTGCTACCATCAAATGTTTGCCCTCATTAGACTCCCCTCTGGAAGCGCTTTCACTGCAAGCTGCAGATTCCCTCCTAACAGCAAGCTTTAGGATAGTGTACTGAATTGTAACTTACTTTCGCCTAATAATGCGATTTTGGCAAAGAGAGTATCTCCCGCAGGGAAGCTGCTACCATCTAATCTTTGCCCTCATTAGACTCCCCTCTGGAAGCGCTTTCACTGCAAGCTGCAGATTCCCTCCTAACAGCAAGCTTTAGGATAGAGTACTGAATTGTAACTTAACTGCTGCTAATAAGGCGATTATGGCAAAGAGAATATCTCCCGCAGGGAAGCTGTTACCATCAAATGTTTGCCCTCATTAGACTCCCCTCTGGAAGCGCTTTCACTGCAAGCTGCAGATTCCCTCCTAACAGCAAGCTTTAGGATAGGGTACTGAATAGTAACTTACTTTCGCCTAATAATGCGATTTTGGCAAATAGAGTATCACCCGCAGGGAAGCTGCTACCATCAAATGTTTGCCCTCATTAGACTCCCCTCTTGAAGCGCTTTCACTGCAAGCTGCAGATTCCCTCCTAACAGCAAGCTGTAGGACAGTATACTGAATTGTAACTTAACTGTGGCTAATAAGACGATTTTGGCAAAGAGAATATCTCCCGCAGGGAAGCTGCTACCATCAAATGCTTGCCCTCATTAGACTCCCCTCTGGAAGCGCTTTCACTGCAAGCTGCAGATTCCCTCCTAACAGCAAGCTTTAGGATAAGGTACTGAATTGTAACTTACTTTCGCCTAATAATGCGATTTTGGCAAAGAGAGTATCTCCCGCAGGGAAGCTGCTACCATCAAATGTTTGCCCTCATTAGACTCCCCTCTGGAAGCGCTTTCACTGCAAGCTGCAGATTCCCTCCTAACAGCAAGCTTTAGGATAAGGTACTGAATTGTAACTTACTTTCGCCTAATAATGCGATTTTGTCAATGAGAGTATCTCCCGCAGGGAAGCTGCTACCATCAAATGTTTGCCCTCATTAGACTCCCCTCTGGAAGCGCTTTCACTGCAAGCTGCAGATTCCCTCCTAACAGCAAGTTTAGGATAGGGTACTGAATTGTATCTTAACTGCGGCTAATAATGCGATTATGGCAAAGAGAATATCTCCCGCAGGGAAGATGCTACCATCAAATGTTTGCCCTCATTAGACTCCCCTCTGGAAGCTCTTTCACTGCAAGCTGCAGATTCCCTCCTAACAGCAAGCTTTAGGATAGGGTACTGAATTGTATCTTACTTTCGCCTAATAATGCGATTTTGGCAAAGAGAGTATCTCCCGCAGGGAAGCTGCTACCATCAAATGTTTGCCCTCATTAGACTCCCCTCTGGAAGCGCTTTCACTGCAAGCTGCAGATTCCCTCCTAACAGCAAGATTTAGGATAAGGTACTGAATTGTAACTTACTTTCGCCTAATAATGCGATTTTGGCAAAGAGAGTATCTCCCGCAGGGAAGCTGCTACCATCAAATGTTTGCCCTCATTAGACTCCCCTCTGGAAGCGCTTTCACTGCAAGCTGCAGATTCCCTCCTAACAGCAAGCTTTAGGATAAGGTACTGAATTGTAACTTACTTTCGCCTAATAATGCGATTTTGGCAAAGAGAGTATCTCCCGCAGGGAACCTGCTACCATCAAATGTTTGCCCTCATTAGACTCCCCTCTGGAAGCGCTTTCACTGCAAGCTGCAGATTCCCTCCTAACAGCAAGCTTTAGGATAGTGTACTGAATTGTAACTTACTTTCGCCTAATAATGCGATTTTGGCAAAGAGAGTATCTCCCGCAGGGAAGCTGCTACCATCAAATGTTTGCCCTCATTAGACTCCCCTCTGGAAGCGCTTTCACTGCAAGCTGCAGATTCCCTCCTAACAGCAAGCTTTAGGATAGGGTACTGAATTGTAACTTAACTGCAGCTAATAATGCGATTATGGCAAAGAGAATATCTCCCGCAGGGAAGCTGCTACCATCAAATATTTGCCTTCATTAGACTCCTCTCTGGAAGCGCTTTCACTGCAAGCTGCAGATTCCCTCCTAACAGCAAGCTTTAGGATAGGGTACTGAATTGTAACTTACTTTCGCATAATGATGCGATTCTGGCAAAGAGAGTATCTCCCGCAGGGAAGCTGCTACCATCAAATGTTTGCCCTCGTTAGACTCCCCTCTGGAAGCGCTTTCACTGCAAGCTGCAGATTCCCTCCTAACAGCAAGCTTTAGGATAGGGTACTGAATTGTATCTTACTTTCGCCTAATAATGCGATTTTGGCAAAGAGAGTATCTCCCGCAGGGAAGCTGCTACCATCAAATGTTTGCCCTCATTAGACTCCCCTCTGGAAGCGCTTTCACTGCAAGCTGCAGATTCCCTCCTAACAGCAAGCTTTAGGATAGTGTACTGAATTGTAACTTACTTTCGCCTAATAATGCGATTTTGGCAAAGAGAGTATCTCCCGCAGGGAAGCTGCTACCATCAAATGTTTGCCCTCATTAGACTCCCCTCTGGAAGCGCTTTCACTGCAAGCTGCAGATTCCCTCCTAACAGCAAGCTTTAGGATAAGGTACTGAATTGTAACTTACTTTCGCCTAATAAGGCGATTTTGGCAAAGAGAGTATCTCCCGCAGGGAAGCTGCTACCATCAAATGTTTGCCCTCATTACACTCCCCTCTGGAAGCGCTTTCACTGCAAGCTGCAGATTCCCTCCTAACAGCAAGCTTTAGGATAGGGTACTGAATTGTAACTTACTTTCGCCTAATAATGCGATTTTGGCAAAGAGAGTATCTCCCGCAGGGAAGTTGCTACCATCAAATATTTGCCCTCATTAGACTCTCCTCTGGAAGCGCTTTCACTGCAAGCTGCAGATTCCCTCCTAACAGCAAGCTTTAGGATAGGGTACTGAATTGTAACTTAACTGCGGCTAATAAGGCGATTTTGGCAAAGAGACTATCTCCCGCAGGGAAGATGCTACCATCAAATGTTTGCCCTCATTAGACTCCCCTCTGGAAGCACTTTCACTGCAAGCTGCAGATTCCCTCCTAACAGCAAGCTTTAGGATAGGGTACTGAATTGTAACTTACTTTCGCCTAATAATGCGATTTTGGCAAAGAGACTATCTCCCGCAGGGAAGCTGCTACTATCAAATGTTTGCCCTCATTAGACTCCCCTCTGGAAGCGATTTCACTGCAAGCTGCAGATTCCCTCCTAACAGCAAGCTTTAGGATAGGGTACTGAATAGTATCTTAACTGCGGCTAATAATGCGATTTTGGCAAAGAGACTATCTCCCGCAGGGAAGCTGCTACCATCAAATGTTTGCCCTCATTAGACTCCCCTCTGGAAGCGCTTTCACTGCAAGCTGCAGATTCCCTCCTAACAGCAAGCTTTAGGATAGGGTACTGAATTGTAACTTACTTTCGCCTAATAATGCGATTTTGGCAAAGAGAATATCTCCCGCAGGGAAGCTGATACCATCAAATGTTTGCCCTCATTAGACTCCCCTCTGGAAGCGCTTTCACTGCAAGCTGCAGATTCCCTCCTAACAGCAAGCTTTAGGATAGGGTACTGAATTGTAACTTAACTGTGGCTAATAAGACGATTTTGGCAAAGAGAATATCTCCCGCAGGGAAGCTGCTACCATCAAATGCTTGCCCTCATTAGACTCCCCTCTGGAAGCGCTTTGACTGCAAGCTGCAGATTCCCTCCTAACAGCAAGCTTTAGGATAGGGTACTGAATTGTAACTTACTTTCGCCTAATAATGCGATTTTGGCAAAGAGAGTATCTCCCGCAGGGAAGCTGCTACCATCAAATGTTTGCCCTCATTAGACTCCCCTCTGGAAGCGCTTTCACTGCAAGCTGCAGATTCCCTCCTAACAGCAAGCTTTAGGATAAGGTACTGAATTGTAACTTACTTTCGCCTAATAATGCGATTTTGGCAAAGAGAGTATCTCCCACAGGGAAGCTGCTACCATCAAATGTTTGCCCTCATTAGACTCCCCTCTGGAAGCGCTTTCACTGCAAGCTGCAGATTCCCTCCTAACAGCAAGCTTTAGGATAGTGTACTGAATTGTAACTTACTTTCGCCTAATAATGCGATTTTGGCAAAGAGAGTATCTCCCGCAGGGAAGCTGCTACCATCAAATGTTTGCCCTCATTAGACTCCCCTCTGGAAGCGCTTTCACTGCAAGCTGCAGATTCCCTCCTAACAGCAAGCTTTAGGATAGGGTACTGAATTGTAACTTAACTGCGGCTAATAATGCGATTATGGCAAAGAGAATATCTCCCGCAGGGAAGCTGCTACCATCAAATATTTGCCTTCATTAGACTCCTCTCTGGAAGCGCTTTCACTGCAAGCTGCAGATTCCCTCCTAACAGCAAGCTTTAGGATAGGGTACTGAATTGTAACTTACTTTCGCCTAATGATGCGATTTTGGCAAAGAGAGTATCTCCCGCAGGGAAGCTGCTACCATCAAATGTTTGCCCTCATTAGACTCCCCTCTGGAAGCGCTTTCACTGCAAGCTGCAGATTCCCTCCTAACAGCAAGCTATAGGACAGTATACTGAATTGTAACTTAACTGCGGCTAATAAGGCGATTTTGCAAAAAGAATATCTCCCGCAGGGAAGCTGCTACCATCAAATGTTTGCCCTCATTAGACTCCCCTCTGGAAGCGCTTTCACTGCAAGCTGCAGATTCCCTCCTAACAGCAAGCTTTAGGATAGGGTACTGAATTGTAACTTACTTTCGCCTAATAATGCGATTATGGCAAAGAGAGTATCTCCCGCAGGGAAGCTGCTACAATCTAATGCTTGCCCTCATTAGACTCCCCTCTGGAAGCGCTTTCACTGCAAGCTGCAGATTCCCTCCTAACAGCAAGCTTTAGGATAGGGTACTGAATTGTAACTTACTTTCGCATAATAATGCGATTTTGACAAAGAGAGTATCTCCCGCAGGGAAGCTGCTACCATCAAATCTTTGCCCTCATTAGACTCCCCTCTGGAAGCGCTTTCACTGCAAGCTGCAGATTCCCTCCTAACAGCAAGCTTTAGGATAGGGTACTGAATTGTAACTTACTTTCGCCTAATAATGCGATTTTGGCAAAGAGACTATCTCCCGCAGGGAAGCTGCTACCATCAAATCTTTGCCCTCATTAGACTCCCCTCTGGAAGCGCTTTCACTGCAAGCTGCAGATTCCCTCCTAACAGCAAGCTTTAGGATAGGGTACTGAATTGTATCTTACTTTCGCCTAATAATGCGATTATGGCAAAGAGACTATCTCCCGCAGGGAAGCTGCTACCATAAAATGTTTGCCCTCATTACACTCCCCTCTGGAAGCGCTTTCACTGCAAGCTGCAGATTCCATCCTAACAGCAAGCTTTAGGATAGGGTACTGAATTGTATCTTAACTGCGGCTAATAAGGCGATATTGTCAAAGAGAGTATCTCCCGCAGGGAAGCTGCTACCATCAAATGTTTGCCCTCATTAGACTCCCCTCTGGAAGCGCTTTCACTGCAAGCTGCAGATTCCCTCCTAACAGCAAGCTTTAGGATAGGGTACTGAATTGTAACTTACTTTCGCCTAATAATGCGATTTTGGCAAAGAGAATATCTCCCGCAGGGAAGCTGATACCATCAAATGTTTGCCCTCATTAGACTCCCCTCTGGAAGCGCTTTCACTGCAAGCTGCAGATTCCCTCCTAACAGCAAGCTTTAGGATAGGGTACTGAATTGTAACTTAACTGTGGCTAATAAGACGATTTTGGCAAAGAGACTATCTCCCGCAGGGAAGCTGCTACCATCAAATGCTTGCCCTCATTAGACTCCCCTCTGGAATCGCTTTCACTGCAAGCTGCAGATTCCCTCCTAACAGCAAGCTTTAGGATAGGGTACTGAATTGTAACTTACTTTCGCCTAATAATGCGATTTTGGCAAAGAGAGTATCTCCCGCAGGGAAGCTGCTACCATCAAATGTTTGCCCTCATTAGACTCCCCTCTGGAAGCGCTTTCACTGCAAGCTGCAGATTCCATCCTAAGAGCAAGCTTTAGGATAGGGTACTGAATTGTAACTTACTTTTGCATAATAATGCGATTTTGGCAAAGAGACTATCTCCCGCAGGGAAGTTGCTACCATCAAATATTTGCCCTCATTAGACTCCCCTCTGGAAGCGCTTTCACTGCAAGCTGCAGATTCCCTCCTAACAGCAAGCTTTAGGATAGGGTACTGAATTGTATCTTATTTTCGCCTAATAATGCGATTATGGCAAAGAGACTATCTCCCGCAGGGAAGCTGCTATCATCAAATGTTTGCCCTCATTAGACTCCCCTCTGGAAGCGCTTTCACTGCAATCTGCAGATTCCCTCCTAACAGCAAGCTTTAGGATAAGGTACTGAATTGTAACTTACTTTCGCCTAAAAATGCGATTTTGGCAAAGAGAGTATCTCACGCAGGGAAGCTGCTACCATCAAATGTTTGGCCTCATTAGACTCCCCTCTGGAAGCGCTTTCACTGCAAGCTGCAGATTCCCTCCTAACAGCAAGCTTTAGGATAGGGTACTGAATTGTATCTTAACTGCGGCTAATAATGCGATTATGGCAAAGAGAATATCTACCGCAGGGAAGCTGCTACCATCAAATGTTTGCCCTCATTAGACTCCCCTCTGGAAGCGCTTTCACTGCAATCTGCAGATTCCCTCCTAACAGCAAGCTTTAGGATAGGGTACTGAATTGTAACTTACTTTCGCCTAATAATGCGATTTTGGCAAAGAGAGTATCTCCCGCAGGGAAGCTGCTACCATCAAATGTTTGCCTTCATTAGACTCCCCTCTGGAAGCGCTTTCACTGCAAGCTGCAGATTCCCTCCTAACAGCAAGCTTTAGGATAGGGTACTGAATTGTAACTTACTTTCGCCTAATAATGCGATTTTGTCAAAGAGAGTATCTCCCGCAGGGAAGCTGCTACCATCAAATGTTTGCCCTCATTAGACTCCCCTCTGGAAGCGCTTTCACTGCAAGCTGCAGATTCCCTCCTAACAGCAAGCTTTAGGATAAGGTACTGAATTGTAACTTACTTTCGCCTAATAATGCGATTTTGTCAAAGAGAGTATCTCCCGCAGGGAAGCTGCTACCATCAAATGTTTGCCCTCATTAGACTCCCCTCTGGAAGCGCTTACACTGCAAGCGGCAGATTCCCTCCTAACAGCAAGCTTTAGGATAGGGTACTGAATTGTAACTTACTTTCGCCTAATAATGCGATTTTGGCAAAGAGATTATCTCCCGCAGGGAAGCTGCTACCATCAAATGTTTGCCCTCATTAGACTCCCCTCTGGAAGCGCTTTCACTGCAAGCTGCAGATTCCCTCCTAACAGCAAGCTTTAGGATAGAGTACTGAATTGTATCTTAACTGCGGCTAATAAGGCGATTATGGCAAAGAGAATATCTCCCGCAAGGAAGCTGTTACCATCAAATGTTTGCCCTCATTAGACTCCCCTCTGGAAGCGCTTTCACTGCAAGCTGCAGATTCCCTCCTAACAGCAAGCTTTAGGATAGGGTACTGAATTGTATCTTAACTGCGGCTAATAAAGCGATTATGGCAAAGAGAATATCTCCCGCAGGGAAGCTGCTACCATCAAATGTTTGCCCTCATTAGACTCCCCTCTGGAAGCGCTTTCACTGCAAGCTGCAGATTCCCTCCTAACAGCAAGCTTTAGGATAGGGTACTGAATTGTAACTTACTTTCGCCTAATAATGCGATTTTGGCAAAGAGAGTATCTCCCGCAGGGAAGCTGCTACCATCAAATGTTTGCCCTCATTAGACTCCCCTCTGGAAGCGCTTTCACTGCAAGCAGCAGATTCCCTCCTAACAGCAAGCTTTAGGATAAGGTACTGAATTGTAACTTACTTTCGCCTAATAATGCGATTTTGGCAAAGAGAGTATCTCCCGCAGGGAAGCTGCTACCATCAAATGTTTGCCCTCATTAGACTCCCCTCTGGAAGCGCTTTCACTTCAAGCTGCAGATTCCCTCCTAACAGCAAGCTTTAGGATAAGGTACTGAATTGTAACTTACTTTCGCCTAATAATGCGATTTTGGCAAAGAGAGTATCTCCCGCAGGGAAGCTGCTACCATGAAATGTTTGCCCTCATTAGACTCCCCTCTGGAAGCGCTTTCACTGCAAGCTGCAGATTCCCTCCTAACAGCAAGCTTTAGGATAGGGTACTGAATTGTAACTTACTTTCGCCTAATAATGCGATTTTGGCAAAGAGAGTATCTCCCGCAGGGAAGCTGCTACCATCAAATGTTTGCCCTCATTAGACTCCCCTCTGGAAGCGCTTTCACTGCAAGCTGCAGATTCCCTCCTAACAGCAAGCTTTAGGATAGGGTACTGAATTGTAACTTAACTGCGGCTAATAATGCGATTATGGCAAAGAGAATATCTCCCGCAGGGAAGCTGCTACCATCAAATGTTTGCCTTCATTAGACTCCTCTCTGGAAGCGCTTTCACTGCAAGCTGCAGATTCCCTCCTAACAGCAAGCTTTAGGATAGGGTACTGAATTGTAACTTACTTTCGCCTAATGATGCGATTTTGGCAAAGAGAGTATCTCCCGCAGGGAATCTGCTACCATCAAATGTTTGCCCTCGTTAGACTCCCCTCTGGAAGCGCTTTCACTGCAAGCTGCAGATTCCCTCCTAACAGCAAGCTTTAGGATAGGGTACTGAATTGTATCTTACTTTCGCCTAATAATGCGATTTTGGCAAAGAGAGTATCTCCAGCAGGGAAGCTGCTACCATCAAATGTTTGCCCTCATTAGACTCCCCTCTGGAAGCGCTTTCACTGCAAGCTGCAGATTCCCTCCTAACAGCAAGCTTTAGGATAGGGTACTGAATTGTAACTTACTTTCGCCTAATAATGCGATTTTGGCAAAGAGAGTATCTCCCGCAGGGAAGCTGCTACCATCAAATGTTTGCCCTCATTAGACTCCCCTCTGGAAGCGCTTTCACTGCAAGCTGCAGATTCCCTCCTAACAGCAAGCTTTAGGATAGGGTACTGAATTGTATCTTACTTTCGCCTAATAATGCGATTTTGGCAAAGAGAGTATCTCCCGCAGGGAAGCTGCTACCATCAAATGTTTGCCCTCATTAGACTCCCCTCTGGAAGCGCTTTCACTGCAAGCTGCAGATTCCCTCCTAACAGCAAGCTTTAGGATAGGGTACTGAATTGTAACTTACTTTCGCCTAATAATGCGATTTTGGCAAAGAGACTATCTCCCGCAGGGAAGCTGATACCATCAAATGTTTGCCCTCATTAGACTCCCCTCTGGAAGCGCTTTCACTGCAAGCTGCAGATTCCCTCCTAACAGCAAGCAGTAGGACAGTATACTGAATTGTAACTTAACTGCGGCTAATAAGGCGATTTTCCCAAAGAGAATATCTACCGCAGGGAAGCTGCTACCATCAAATGCTTGCCCTCCTTAGACTCCCCTCTGGAAGCGATTTCACTGCAAGCTGCAGATTAACTCCTAACAGCAAGCTTTAGCATAGGGTACTGAATTGTAACTTACTTTCGCCTAATAATGCGATATTGGCAAAGAGACTATCTCCCGCAGGGAAGCTGCTACCATCAAATGTTTGCCCTCATTAGACTCCCCTCTGGAAGCGCTTTCACTGCAAGCTGCAGATTCCCTCCTAACAGCAAGCTTTAGGATAGGGTACTGAATTGTAACTTACTTTCGCCTAATAATGCGATTTTGGCAAAGAGACTATCTCCCGCAGGGAAGCTGCTACCATCAAATGTTTGCCCTCATTAGACTCCCCTCTGGAAGCGCTTTCACTGCAAGCTGCAGATTCCCTCCTAACAGCAAGCTTTAGGATAAGGTACTGAATTGTAACTTACTTTCGCCTAATAATGCGATTTTGGCAAAGAGATTATCTCCCGCAGGGAAGCTGCTACCATCAAATGTTTGCCCTCATTAGACTCCCCTCTGGAAGCGCTTTCACTGCAAGCTGCAGATTCCCTCCTAACAGCAAGCTGTAGGATAGTATACTGAATTGTAACTTAACTGCGGCTAATAAGGCGAATTTGCAAAGAGAATATCTCCCGCAGGGAAGCTGCTACCATCAAATGTTTGCCCTCATTAGACTCCCCTCTGGAAGCGCTTTCACTGCAAGCTGCAGATTCCCTCCTAACAGCAAGCTTTAGGATAGGGTACTGAATTGTAACTTACTTTCGCCTAATAATGCGATTTTGGCAAAGAGAGTATCTCCCGCAGGGAAGCTGCTACCATCAAATATTTGCCCTCATTAGACTCTCCTCTGGAATCGCTTTCACTGCAAGCTGCAGATTCCCTCCTAACAGCAAGCTTTAGGATAAGGTACTGAATTGTAACTTACTTTCGCCTAATAATGCGATTTTGGCAAAGAGAGTATCTCCCGCAGGGAAGCTGCTACCATCAAATGTTTGGCCTCATTAGACTCCCCTCTGGAAGCGCTTTCACTGCAAGCTGCAGATTCCCTCCTAACAGCAAGCTTTAGGATATGGTACTGAATTGTATCTTAACTGGGGCTTATAATGCGATTATGGCAAAGAGAATATCTCCCGCAGGGAAGCTGCTACCATCAAATGTTTGCCCTCATTAGACTCCCCTCTGGAAGCGCTTTCACTGCAAGCTGCAGATTCCCTCCTAACAGCAAGCTTTAGGATAGGGTACTGAATTGTAACTTACTTTCGCCTAATAATGCGATTTTGGCAAAGAGAATATCTCCCGCAGGGAAGCTGCTACCATCAAATGTTTGCCCTCATTAGACTCCCCTCTGGAAGCGCTTTCACTGCAAGCTGCAGATTCCCTCCTAACAGCAAGCTTTAGGATAAGGTACTGAATTGTAACTTACTTTCGCCTAATAATGCGATTGTGGCAAAGAGAGTATCTCCCGCAGGGAAGCTGCTACCATCAAATGCTTGCCCTCATTAGACTCCCCTCTGGAAGCGCTTTCACTGCAAGCTGCAGATTCCCTCCTAACAGCAAGCTTTAGGATAGGGTACTGAATTGTAACTTACTTTCGCCTAATAATGCGATTTTGGCAAAGAAAGTATCTCCCGCAAGGAAGCTGCTACCATCAAATGTTTGCCCTCATTAGACTCCCCTCTGGAAGCGCTTTCACTGCAAGCTGCAGATTCCCTCCTAACAGCAAGCTGTAGGACAGTATACTGAATTGTAACTTAACTGTGGCTAATAAGACGATTTTGGCAAAGAGAATATCTCCCGCAGGGAAGCTGCTACCATCAAATGCTTGCCCTCATTAGACTCCCCTCTGGAAGCACTTTCACTGCAAGCTGCAGATTCCCTCCTAACAGCAAGCTTTAGGATAAGGTACTGAATTGTAACTTACTTTCGCCTAATAATGCGATTTTGGCAAAGAGAGTATCTCCCGCAGGGAAGCTGCTACCATCAAATATTTGCCCTCATTAGACTCCCCTCTGGAAGCGCTTTCACTGCAAGCTGCAGATTCCCTCCTAACAGCAAGCTTTAGGATAGGGTACTGAATTGTATCTTAACTGCGTCTAATAAGGCGATTTTGGCAAAGAGACTATCTCCCGCAGGGAACCTGCTAACATCAAATGTTTGCCCTCATTAGACTCCCCTCTGGAAGCGCTTTCACTGCAAGCTGCAGATTCCCTCCTAACAGCAAGCTTTAGGATAGGGTACTGAATTGTAACTTACTTTCGCCTAATAATGCGATTGTGGCAAAGAGAGTATCACCCGCAGGGAAGCTGATACCATCAAATGTTTGCCCTCATTAGACTCCCCTCTGGAAGCGCTTTCACTGCAAGCTGCAGATTCCCTCCTAACAGCAAGCTGTAGGACAGTATACTGAATTGTAACTTAACTGCGGCTAATAAGGCGATTTTGCCAAAGAGAATATCTACCGCAGGGAAGCTGCTACCATCAAATTCTTGCCCTCCTTAGACTCCCCTCTGGAAGCGCTTTCACTGCAAGCTGCAGATTCCCTCCTAACAGCAAGCTTTAGGATAGGGTACTGAATTGTAACTTACTTTCGCCTAATAATGCGATTTTGGCAACGAGACTATCTCCCGCAGGGAAGCTGCTACTATCAAATGTTTGCCCTCATTAGACTCCCCTCTGGAAGCGCTTTCACTGCAAGCTGCAGATTCCCTCCTAACAGCAAGCTTTAGGATAGGGTAATGAATTGTATCTTAACTGCGGCTAATAAGGCGATTTTGGCAAAGAGACTATCTCCCGCAGGGAAACTGCTACCATCAAATGTTTGCCCTCATTAGACTCCCCTCTGGAAGCGCTTTCACTGCAAGCTGCAGATTCCCTCCTAACAGCAAGCTTTAGGATAGGGTACTGAATTGTAACTTACTTTCGCCTAATAATGCGATTTTGGCAAAGAGAATATCTCCCGCAGGGAAGCTGATACCATCAAATGTTTGCCCTCATTAGACTCCCCTCTGGAAGCGCTTTCACTGCAAGCTGCAGATTCCCTCCTAACAGCAAGCTGTAGGACAGTATACTGAATTGTAACTTAACTGCGGCTAATAAGGCGATTTTGCCAAAGAGAATATCTACCGCAGGGAAGCTGCTACCATCAAATTCTTGCCCTCCTTAGACTCCCCTCTGGAAGCGCTTTCACTGCAAGCTGCAGATTCCCTCCTAACAGCAAGCTTTAGGACAGTATACTGAATTGTAACTTAACTGCGGCTAATAATGCGATTTTGGCAAAGAGACTATCTCCCGCAGGGAAGCTGCTACTATCAAATGTTTGCCCTCATTAGACTCCCCTCTGGAAGCGCTTTCACTGCAAGCTGCAGATTCCCTCCTAACAGCAAGCTTTAGGATAGGGTACTGAATTGTAACTTACTTTCGCCTAATAATGCGATTTTGGCAAAGAGACTATCTCCCGCAGGGAAGCTGCTACCATCAAATGTTTGCCCTCATTAGACTCCCCTCTGGAAGCGCTTTCACTGCAAGCTGCAGATTCCCTCCTAACAGCAAGCTTTAGGATAGGGTACTGAATTGTATCTTAACTGCGGCTAATAAGGCGATTTTGGCAAAGAGACTATCTCCCGCAGGGAAGCTGCTACCATCAAATGTTTGCCCTCATTAGACTCCCCTCTGGAAGCGCTTTCACTGCAAGCTGCAGATTCCCTCCTAACAGCAAGCTTTAGGATAGGGTACTGAATTGTAACTTACTTTCGCCTAATAATGCGATTTTGGCAAAGAGAATATCTCCCGCAGGGAAGCTGATACCATCAAATGTTTGCCCTCATTAGACTCCCCTCTGGAAGCGCTTTCACTGCAAGCTGCAGATTCCCTCCTAACAGCAAGCTTTAGGATAAGGTACTGAATTGTATCTTCACTGCAGCTAATAATGCGATTATGGAAAAGAGAATATCTCCCGCAGGGAAGCTGCTACCATCAAATGTTTGCCCTCATTAGACTCCCCTCTGGAAGCGCTTTCACTGCAAGCTGCAGATTCCCTCCTAACAGCAAGCTTTAGGATAAGGTACTGAATTGTAACTTACTTTCGCCTAATAATGCGATTTTGGCAAAGAGAATATCTCCCGCAGGGAAGCTGATACCATCAAATGTTTGCCCTCATTAGACTCCCCTCTGGAAGCGCTTTCACTGCAAGCTGCAGATTCCCTCCTAACAGCAAGCTTTAGGATAGGGTACTGAATTGTAACTTAACTGTGGCTAATAAGACGATTTTGGCAAAGAGAATATCTCCCGCAGGGAAGCTGCTACCATCAAATGCTTGCCCTCATTAGACTCCCCTCTGGAAGCGCTTTCACTGCAAGCTGCAGATTCCCTCCTAACAGCAAGCTTTAGGATAGGGTACTGAATTGTAACTTACTTTCGCCTAATAATGCGATTTTGGCAAAGAGAGTATCTCCCGCAGGGAAGCTGCTACCATCAAATGTTTGCCCTCATTAGACTTCCCTCTGGAAGCGCTTTCACTGCAAGCTGCAGATTCCATCCTAAGAGCAAGCTTTAGGATAAGGTACTGTATTGTAACTTACTTTCGCCTAATAATGCGATTTTGGCAAAGAGAGTATCTCCCGCAGGGAAGCTGCTACCATCAAATGTTTGCCCTCATTAGACTCCCCTCTGGAAACGCTTTCACTGCAAGCTGCAGATTCCCTCCTAACAGCAAGCTTTAGGATAAGGTACTGAATTGTAACTTACTTTCGCCTAATAATGCGATTTTGGCAAAGAGAGTATCTCCCGCAGGGAAGCTGATACCATCAAATGTTTGCCCTCATTAGACTCCCCTCTGGAAGCGCTTTCACTGCAAGCTGCAGATTCCCTCCTAACAGCAAGCTTTAGGATAGGGTACTGAATTGTAACTTACTTTCGCCTAATAATGCGATTTTGGCAAAGAGAGTATCTCCCGCAGGGAAGCTGCTACCATCAAATGTTTGCCCTCATTAGACTCCCCTCTGGAAGCGCTTTCACTGCAAGCTGCAGATTCCCTCCTAACAGCAAGCTTTAGGATAGGGTACTGAATTGTAACTTACTTTCGCCTAATAATGCGATTTTGGCAAAGAGAGTATCTCCCGCAGGGAAGCTGCTACCATCAAATGTTTGCCCTCATTAGACTCCCCTCTGGAAGCGCTTTCACTGCAAGCTGCAGATTCCCTCCTAACAGCAAGCTTTAGGATAGGGTACTGAATTGTATCTTACTTTCGCCTAATAATGCGATTTTGGCAAAGAGACTATCTCCCGCAGGGAAGCTGCTACCATCAAATGTTTGCCCTCATTAGACTCCCCTCTGGAAGCGCTTTCACTGCAAGCTGCAGATTCCCTCCTAACAGCAAGCTTTAGGATAGGGTACTGAATTGTAACTTACTTTCGCCTAATAATGCGATTTTGGCAAAGAGACTATCTCCCGCAGGGAAGCTGATACCATCAAATGTTTGCCCTCATTAGACTCCCCTCTGGAAGCGCTTTCACTGCAAGCTGCAGATTCCCTCCTAACAGCAAGCTGTAGGACAGTATACTGAATTGTAACTTAACTGCGGCTAATAAGGCTATTTTCCCAAAGAGAATATCTACCGCAGGGAAGCTGCTACCATCAAATGCTTGCCCTCCTTAGACTCCCCTCTGGAAGCGCTTTCACTGCAAGCTGCAGATTAACTCCTAACAGCAAGCTTTAGGATAGGGTACTGAATTGTAACTTACTTTCGCCTAATAATGCGATTTTGGCAAAGAGACTATCTCCCGCAGGGAAGCTGCTACCATCAAATGTTTGCCCTCATTAGACTCCCCTCTGGAAGTGCTTTCACTGCAAGCTGCAGATTCCCTCCTAACAGCAAGCTTTAGGATAAGGTACTGAATTGTAACTTACTTTCGCCTAATAATGCGATTTTGGCAAAGAGAGTATCTCCCGCAGGGAAGCTGCTACCATCAAATGTTTGCCCTCATTAGACTCCCCTCTGGAAGCGCTTTCACTGCAAGCTGCAGATTCCCTCCTAACAGCAAGCTGTAGGACAGTATACTGAATTGTAACTTAACTGCGGCTAATAAGGCGAATTTGCAAAGAGAATATCTCCCGCAGGGAAGCTGCTACCATCAAATGTTTGCCCTCATTAGACTCCCCTCTGGAAGCGCTTTCACTGCAAGCTGCAGATTCCCTCCTAACAGCAAGCTTTAGGATAGGGTACTGAATTGTAACTTACTTTCGCCTAATAATGCGATTTTGGCAAAGAGAGTATCTCCCGCAGGGAAGCTGCTACCATCAAATGTTTGCCCTCATTAGACTCCCCTCTGGAAGCGCTTTCACTGCAAGCTGCAGATTCCCTCCTAACAGCAAGCTTTAGGATATGGTACTGAATTGTATCTTAACTGGGGCTTATAATGCGATTATGGCAAAGAGAATATCTCCCGCAGGGAAGCTGCTACTATCAAATGTTTGCCCTCATTAGACTCCCCTCTGGAAGCGCTTTCACTGCAAGCTGCAGATTCCCTCCTAACAGCAAGCTTTAGGATAGGGTACTGAATTGTAACTTAACTGCGGCTAATAAGGCGATTATGGCAAAGAGAGTATCTCCCGCAGGGAAGCTGCTACCATCAAATGTTTGCCCTCATTAGACTCCCCTCTGGAAGCGCTTTCACTGCAAGCTGCAGATTCCCTCCTAACAGCAAGCTTTAGGATAGGGTACTGAATTGTAACTTACTTTCGCCTAATAATGCGATTTTGGCAAAGAAAGTATCTCCCGCAAGGAAGCTGCTACCATCAAATGTTTGCCCTCATTAGACTCCCCTCTGGAAGCGCTTTCACTGCAAGCTGCAGATTCCCTCCTAACAGCAAGCTGTAGGACAGTATACTGAATTGTAACTTAACTGTGGCTAATAAGACGATTTTGGCAAAGAGAATATCTCCCGCAGGGAAGCTGCTACCATCAAATGCTTGCCCTCATTAGACTCCCCTCTGGAAGCACTTTCACTGCAAGCTGCAGATTCCCTCCTAACAGCAAGCTTTAGGATAAGGTACTGAATTGTAACTTACTTTCGCCTAATAATGCGATTTTGGCAAAGAGAGTATCTCCCGCAGGGAAGCTGCTACCATCAAATATTTGCCCTCATTAGACTCCCCTCTGGAAGCGCTTTCACTGCAAGCTGCAGATTCCCTCCTAACAGCAAGCTTTAGGATAGGGTACTGAATTGTATCTTAACTGCGGCTAATAAGGCGATTTTGGCAAAGAGACTATCTCCCGCAGGGAACCTGCTAACATCAAATGTTTGCCCTCATTAGACTCCCCTCTGGAAGCGCTTTCACTGCAAGCTGCAGATTCCCTCCTAACAGCAAGCTTTAGGATAGGGTACTGAATTGTAACTTACTTTCGCCTAATAATGAGATTATGGCAGAGAGAGTATTACCCGCAGGTAAGCTGATACCATCAAATGTTTGCCCTCATTAGACTCCCCTCTGGAAGCGCTTTCACTGCAAGCTGCAGATTCCCTCCTAACAGCAAGCTGTAGAACAGTATACTGAATTGTAACTTAACTGCGGCTAATAAGGCGATTTTGCCAAAGAGAATATCTACCGCAGGGAAGCTGCTACCATCAAATTCTTGCCCTCCTTAGACTCCCCTCTGGAAGCGCTTTCACTGCAAGCTGCAGATTCCCTCCTAACAGCAAGCTTTAGGATAGGGTACTGAATTGTATC
This sequence comes from Phaenicophaeus curvirostris, assembly GCF_032191515.1. Classification (NCBI taxonomy): domain Eukaryota; kingdom Metazoa; phylum Chordata; class Aves; order Cuculiformes; family Cuculidae; genus Phaenicophaeus; species Phaenicophaeus curvirostris. Next base: position 140,560 of record NW_027206762.1, on the reverse strand, counting down.
TTACTTTCGCCTAATAATGCGATTTTGGCAAAGAGACTATCTCCCGCAGGGAAGCTGCTACTATCAAATGTTTGCCCTCATTAGACTCCCCTCTGGAAGCGCTTTCACTGCAAGCTGCAGATTCCCTCCTGACAGCAAGCTTTAGGATAGGGTAATGAATTGTATCTTAACTGCGGCTAATAAGGCGATTTTGGCAAAGAGACTATCTCCCGCAGGGAAGCTGCTACCATCAAATGTTTGCCCTCATTAGACTCCCCTCTGGAAGCGCTTTCACTGCAAGCTGCAGATTCCCTCCTAACAGCAAGCTTTAGGATAGGGTACTGAATTGTAACTTACTTTCGCCTAATAATGCGATTTTGGCAAAGAGACTATCTCCCGCAGGGAAGCTGATACCATCAAATGTTTGCCCTCATTAGACTCCCCTCTGGAAGCGCTTTCACTGCAAGCTGCAGATTCCCTCCTAACAGCAAGCTGTAGGACAGTATACTGAATTGTAACTTAACTGCGGCTAATAAGGCGATTTTGCCAAAGAGAATATCTACCGCAGGGAAGCTGCTACCATCAAATTCTTGCCCTCCTTAGACTCCCCTCTGGAAGCGCTTTCACTGCAAGCTGCAGATTCCCTCCTAACAGCAAGCTTTAGGATAGGGTACTGAATTGTAACTTACTTTCGCCTAATAATGCGATTTTGGCAAAGAGACTATCTCCCGCAGGGAAGCTGCTACTATCAAATGTTTGCCCTCATTAGACTCCCCTCTGGAAGCGCTTTCACTGCAAGCTGCAGATTCCCTCCTAACAGCAAGCTTTAGGATAGGGTACTGAATTGTAACTTACTTTCGCCTAATAATGCGATTTTGGCAAAGAGAGTATCTCCCGCAGGGAAGCTGCTACCATCAAATGTTTGCCCTCATTAGACTCCCCTCTGGAAGCGCTTTCACTGCAAGCTGCAGATTCCCTCCTAACAGCAAGCTTTAGGATAGGGTACTGAATTGTATCTTAACTGCGGCTAATAAGGCGATTTTGGCAAAGAGACTATCTCCCGCAGGGAAGCTGCTACCATCAAATGTTTGCCCTCATTAGACTCCCCTCTGGAAGCGCTTTCACTGCAAGCTGCAGATTCCCTCCTAACAGCAAGCTTTAGGATAGGGTACTGAATTGTAACTTACTTTCGCCTAATAATGCGATTTTGGCAAAGAGAATATCTCCCGCAGGGAAGCTGATACCATCAAATGTTTGCCCTCATTAGACTCCCCTCTGGAAGCGCTTTCACTGCAAGCTGCAGATTCCCTCCTAACAGCAAGCTTTAGGATAGGGTACTGAATTGTATCTTCACTGCGGCTAATAATGCGATTATGGAAAAGAGAATATCTCCCGCAGGGAAGCTGCTACCATCAAATGTTTGCCCTCATTAGACTCCCCTCTGGAAGCGCTTTCACTGCAAGCTGCAGATTCCCTCCTAACAGCAAGCTTTAGGATAAGGTACTGAATTGTAACTTACTTTCGCCTAATAATGCGATTTTGGCAAAGAGAATATCTCCCGCAGGGAAGCTGCTACCATCAAATGTTTGCCCTCATTAGACTCCCCTCTGGAAGCGCTTTCACTGCAAGCTGCAGATTCCCTCCTAACAGCAAGCTTTAGGATAGGGTACTGAATTGTATCTTACTTTCGCCTAATAATGCGATTTTGGCAAAGAGACTATCTCCCGCAGGGAAGCTGCTACCATCAAATGTTTGCCCTCATTAGACTCCCCTCTGGAAGCGCTTTCACTGCAAGCTGCAGATTCCCTCCTAACAGCAAGTTTAGGATAGGGTACTGAATTGTAACTTACTTTCGCCTAATAATGCGATTTTGGCAAAGAGACTATCTCCCGCAGGGAAGCTGCTACCATCAAATGTTTGCCCTCATTAGACTCCCCTCTGGAAGCGCTTTCACTGCAAGCTGCAGATTCCCTCCTAACAGCAAGCTGTAGGACAGTATACTGAATTGTAACTTAACTGCGGCTAATAAGGCGATTTTCCCAAAGAGAATATCTACCGCAGGGAAGCTGCTACCATCAAATGCTTGCCCTCCTTAGACTCCCCTCTGGAAGCGCTTTCACTGCAAGCTGCAGATTAACTCCTAACAGCAAGCTTTAGGATAGGGTACTGAATTGTAACTTACTTTCGCCTAATAATGCGATATTGGCTAAGAGACTATCTCCCGCAGGGAAGCTGCTACTATCAAATGTTTGCCCTCATTAGACTCCCCTCTGGAAGCGCTTTCACTGCAAGCTGCAGATTCCCTCCTAACAGCAAGCTTTAGGATAGGGTACTGAATTGTAACTTACTTTCGCCTAATAATGCGATTTTGGCAAAGAGACTATCTCCCGCAGGGAAGCTGCTACCATCAAATGTTTGCCCTCATTAGACTCCCCTCTGGAAGCGCTTTCACTGCAAGCTGCAGATTCCCTCTTAACAGCAAGCTGTAGGATAGTATACTGACTTGTAACTTAACTGCGGCTAATAAGGCGAATTTGCAAAGAGAATATCTCCCGCAGGGAAGCTGCTACCATCAAATGTTTGCCCTCATTAGACTCCCCTCTGGAAGCGATTTCACTGCAAGCTGCAGATTCCCTCCTAACAGCAAGCTTTAGGATAGGGTACTGAATTGTAACTTACTTTCGCCTAATAATGCGATTTTGGCAAAGAGACTATCTCCCGCAGGGAAGCTGCTACCATCAAATATTTGCCCTCATTAGACTCTCCTCTGGAATCCCTTTCACTGCAAGCTGCAGATTCCCTCCTAACAGCAAGCTTTAGGATAAGGTACTGAATTGTAACTTACTTTCGCCTAATAATGCGATTTTGGCAAAGAGAGTATCTCCCGCAGGGAAACTGCTACCATCAAATGTTTGGCCTCATTAGACTCCCCTCTGGAAGCGCTTTCACTGCAAGCTGCAGATTCCCTCCTAACAGCAAGCTTTAGGATAGGGTACTGAATTGTAACTTACTTTCGCCTAATAATGCGATTTTGGCAAAGAAAGTATCTCCCGCAAGGAAGCTGCTACCATCAAATGTTTCCCCTCATTAGACTCCCCTCTGGAAGCGCTTTCACTGCAATCTGCAGATTCCCTCCTAACAGCAAGCTGTAGGACAGTATACTGAATTGTAACTTAACTGTGGCTAATAAGACGATTTTGGCAAAGAGAATATCTCCAGCAGGGAAGCTGCTACCATCAAATGCTTGCCCTCATTAGACTCCCCTCTGGAAGCACTTTCACTGCAAGCTGCAGATTCCCTCCTAACAGCAAGCTTTAGGATAAGGTACTGAATTGTAACTTACTTTCGCCTAATAATGCGATTTTGGCAAAGAGAGTATCTCCCGCAGGGAAGCTGCTACCATCAAATGTTTGCCCTCATTAGACTCCCCTCTGGAAGCGCTTTCACTGCAAGCTGCAGATTCCCTCCTAACAGCAAGCTTTAGGATAGGGTACTGAATTGTAACTTACTTTCGCCTAATAATGCGATTTTGGCAAAGAGAGTATCTCCCGCAGGGAAGCTGCTACCATCAAATGTTTGCCCTCATTAGACTCCCCTCTGGAAGCGCTTTCACTGCAAGCTGCAGATTCCCTCCTAACAGCAAGCTTTAGGATAGGGTACTGAATTGTATCTTAACTGCGGCTAATAAGACGATTTTGGCAAAGAGACTATCTCCCGCAGGGAACCTGCTACCATCAAATGTTTGCCCTCATTAGAATCCCCTCTGGAAGCGCTTTCACTGCAAGCTGCAGATTCCCTCCTAACAGCAAGCTTTAGGATAGGGTACTGAATTGTAACTTACTTTCGCCTAATAATGCGATTTTGGCAAAGAGAATATCTCCCGCAGGGAAGCTGATACCATCAAATGTTTGCCCTCATTAGACTCCCCTCTGGAAGCGCTTTCACTGCAAGCTGCAGATTCCCTCCTAACAGCAAGCTGTAGGACAGTATACTGAATTGTAACTTAACTGCGGCTAATAAGGCGATTTTGCAAAGAGAATATCTCCCGCAGGGAAGCTGCTACCATCAAATTCTTGCCCTCCTTAGACTCCCCTCTGGAAGCGCTTTCACTGCAAGCTGCAGATTCCCTCCTAACAGCAAGCTTTAGGATAGGGTACTGAATTGTAACTTACTTTCGCCTAATAATGCGATTTTGGCAAAGAGACTATCTCCCGCAGGGAAGCTGCTACTATCAAATGTTTGCCCTCATTAGACTCCCCTCTGGAAGCGCTTTCACTCCAAGCTGCAGATTCCCTCCTAACAGCAAGCTTTAGGATAGGGTAATGTATTGTATCTTAACTGCGGCTAATAAGGCGATTTTGGCAAAGAGACTATCTCCCGCAGGGAAGCTGCTACCATCAAATGTTTGCCCTCATTAGACTCCCCTCTGGAAGCGCTTTCACTGCAAGCTGCAGATTCCCTCCTAACAGCAAGCTTTAGGATAGGGTACTGAATTGTAACTTACTTTCGCCTAATAATGCGATTTTGGCAAAGAGAGTATCTCCCGCAGGGAAGCTGCTACCATCAAATGTTTGCCCTCATTAGACTCCCCTCTGGAAGCGCTTTCACTGCAAGCTGCAGATTCCCTCCTAACAGCAAGCTTTAGGATAGGGTACTGAATTGTAACTTACTTTCGCCTAATAATGCGATTTTGGCAAAGAGAATATCTCCCGCAGGGAAGCTGATACCATCAAATGTTTGCCCTCATTAGACTCCCCTCTGGAAGCGCTTTCACTGCAAGCTGCAGATTCCCTCCTAACAGCAAGCTTTAGGATAGGGTACTGAATTGTATCTTCACTGCGGCTAATAATGCGATTATGGAAAAGAGAATATCTCCCGCAGGGAAGCTGCTACCATCAAATGTTTGCCCTCATTAGACTCCCCTCTGGAAGCGCTTTCACTGCAAGCTGCAGATTCCCTCCTAACAGCAAGCTTTAGGATAAGGTACTGAATTGTAACTTACTTTCGCCTAATAATGCGATTTTGGCAAAGAGAATATCTCCCGCAGGGAAGCTGCTACCATCAAATGTTTGCCCTCATTAGACTCCCCTCTGGAAGCGCTTTCACTGCAAGCTGCAGATTCCCTCCTAACAGCAAGCTTTAGGATAGGGTACTGAATTGTATCTTACTTTCGCCTAATAATGCGATTTTGGCAAAGAGACTATCTCCCGCAGGGAAGCTGCTACCATCAAATGTTTGCCCTCATTAGACTCCCCTCTGGAAGCGCTTTCACTGCAAGCTGCAGATTCCCTCCTAACAGCAAGTTTAGGATAGGGTACTGAATTGTAACTTACTTTCGCCTAATAATGCGATTTTGGCAAAGAGACTATCTCCCGCAGGGAAGCTGATACCATCAAATGTTTGCCCTCATTAGACTCCCCTCTGGAAGCGCTTTCACTGCAAGCTGCAGATTCCCTCCTAACAGCAAGCTGTAGGACAGTATACTGAATTGTAACTTAACTGCGGCTAATAAGGCGATTTTCCCAAAGAGAATATCTACCGCAGGGAAGCTGCTACCATCAAATGTTTGCCCTCCTTAGACTCCCCTCTGGAAGCGCTTTCACTGCAAGCTGCAGATTAACTCCTAACAGCAAGCTTTAGGATAGGGTACTGAATTGTAACTTACTTTCGCCTAATAATGCGATATTGGCTAAGAGACTATCTCCCGCAGGGAAGCTGCTACTATCAAATGTTTGCCCTCATTAGACTCCCCTCTGGAAGCGCTTTCACTGCAAGCTGCAGATTCCCTCCTAACAGCAAGCTTTAGGATAGGGTACTGAATTGTAACTTACTTTCGCCTAATAATGCGATTTTGGCAAAGAGACTATCTCCCGCAGGGAAGCTGCTACCATCAAATGTTTGCCCTCATTAGACTCCCCTCTGGAAGCGCTTTCACTGCAAGCTGCAGATTCCCTCTTAACAGCAAGCTGTAGGATAGTATACTGAATTGTAACTTAACTGCGGCTAATAAGGCGAATTTGCAAAGAGAATATCTCCCGCAGGGAAGCTGCTACCATCAAATGTTTGCCCTCATTAGACTCCCCTCTGGAAGCGATTTCACTGCAAGCTGCAGATTCCCTCCTAACAGCAAGCTTTAGGATAGGGTACTGAATTGTAACTTACTTTCGCCTAATAATGCGATTTTGGCAAAGAGACTATCTCCCGCAGGGAAGCTGCTACCATCAAATATTTGCCCTCATTAGACTCTCCTCTGGAATCCCTTTCACTGCAAGCTGCAGATTCCCTCCTAACAGCAAGCTTTAGGATAAGGTACTGAATTGTAACTTACTTTCGCCTAATAATGCGATTTTGGCAAAGAGACTATCTCCCGCAGGGAAACTGCTACCATCAAATGTTTGGCCTCATTAGACTCCCCTCTGGAAGCGCTTTCACTGCAAGCTGCAGATTCCCTCCTAACAGCAAGCTTTAGGATAGGGTACTGAATTGTATCTTAACTGGGGCTTATAATGCGATTATGGCAAAGAGAATATCTCCCGCAGGGAAGCTGCTACCATCAAATGTTTGCCCTCATTAGACTCCCCTCTGGAAGCGCTTTCACTGCAAGCTGCAGATTCCCTCCTAACAGCAAGCTTTAGGATAGGGTACTGAATTGTAACTTACATTCGCCTAATAATGCGATTTTGGCAAAGAGAGTATCTCCCGCAGGGAAGCTGCTACCATCAAATGTTTGCCCTCATTAGACTCCCCTCTGGAAGCGCTTTCACTGCAAGCTGCAGATTCCCTCCTAACAGCAAGCTTTAGGATAAGGTACTGAATTGTAACTTACTTTCGCCTAATAATGCGATTTTGGCAAAGAGAGTATCTCCCGCAGGGAAGCTGCTACCATCAAATGTTTGCCCTCATTAGACTCCCCTCTGGAAGCGCTTTCACTACAAGCTGCAGATTCCCTCCTAACAGCAAGCTTTAGGATAGGGTACTGAATTGTAACTTACTTTCGCCTAATAATGCGATTTTGGCAAAGAAAGTATCTCCCGCAAGGAAGCTGCTACCATCAAATGTTTCCCCTCATTAGACTCCCCTCTGGAAGCGCTTTCACTGCAATCTGCAGATTCCCTCCTAACAGCAAGCTGTAGGACAGTATACTGAATTGTAACTTAACTGTGGCTAATAAGACGATTTTGGCAAAGAGAATATCTCCAGCAGGGAAGCTGCTACCATCAAATGCTTGCCCTCATTAGACTCCCCTCTGGAAGCACTTTCACTGCAAGCTGCAGATTCCCTCCTAACAGCAAGCTTTAGGATAAGGTACTGAATTGTAACTTACTTTCGCCTAATAATGCGATTTTGGCAAAGAGAGTATCTCCCGCAGGGAAGCTGCTACCATCAAATGTTTGCCCTCAGTAGACTCCCCTCTGGAAGCGCTTTCACTGCAAGCTGCAGATTCCCTCCTAACAGCAAGCTTTAGGATAGGGTACTGAATTGTAACTTACTTTCGCCTAATAATGCGATTTTGGCAAAGAGAGTATCTCCCGCAGGGAAGCTGCTACCATCAAATGTTTGCCCTCATTAGACTCCCCTCTGGAAGCGCTTTCACTGCAAGCTGCAGATTCCCTCCTAACAGCAAGCTGTAGGACAGTATACTGAATTGTAACTTAACTGCGGCTAATAAGGCGATTTTGCAAAGAGAATATCTCCCGCAGGGAAGCTGCTACCATCAAATTCTTGCCCTCCTTAGACTCCCCTCTGGAAGCGCTTTCACTGCAAGCTGCAGATTCCCTCCTAACAGCAAGCTTTAGGATAGGGTACTGAATTGTAACTTACTTTCGCCTAATAATGCGATTTTGGCAAAGAGACTATCTCCCGCAGGGAAGCTGCTACTATCAAATGTTTGCCCTCATTAGACTCCCCTCTGGAAGCGCTTTCACTCCAAGCTGCAGATTCCCTCCTAACAGCAAGCTTTAGGATAGGGTAATGAATTGTATCTTAACTGCGGCTAATAATGCGATTTTGGCAAAGAGACTATCTCCCGCAGGGAAGCTGCTACCATCAAATGTTTGCCCTCATTAGACTCCCCTCTGGAAGCGCTTTCACTGCAAGCTGCAGATTCCCTCCTAACAGCAAGCTGTAGGACAGTATACTGAATTGTAACTTAACTGCGGCTAATAAGGCGATTTTGCCAAAGAGAATATCTACCGCAGGGAAGCTGCTACCATCAAATTCTTGCCCTCCTTAGACTCCCCTCTGGAAGCGCTTTCACTGCAAGCTGCAGATTCCCTCCTAACAGCAAGCTTTAGGATAGGGTACTGAATTGTAACTTACTTTCGCCTAATAATGCGATATTGGCAAAGAGACTATCTCCCGCAGGGAAGCTGCTACTATCAAATGTTTGCCCTCATTAGACTCCCCTCTGGAAGCGCTTTCACTGCAAGCTGCAGATTCCCTCCTAACAGCAAGCTTTAGGATAGGGTACTGAATTGTAACTTACTTTCGCCTAATAATGCGATTTTGGCAAAGAGAGTATCTCCCGCAGGGAAGCTGCTACCATCAAATGTTTGCCCTCATTAGACTCCCCTCTGGAAGCGCTTTCACTGCAAGCTGCAGATTCCCTCCTAACAGCAAGCTTTAGGATAGGGTACTGAATTGTAACTTACTTTCGCCTAATAATGCGATTTTGGCAAAGAGAATATCTCCCGCAGGGAAGCTGATACCATCAAATGTTTGCCCTCATTAGACTCCCCTCTGGAAGCGCTTTCACTGCAAGCTGCAGATTCCCTCCTAACAGCAAGCTGTAGGACAGTATACTGAATTGTAACTTAACTGCGGCTAATAAGGCGATTTTGCCAAAGAGAATATCTACCGCAGGGAAGCTGCTACCATCAAATTCTTGCCCTCCTTAGACTCCCCTCTGGAAGCGCTTTCACTGCAAGCTGCAGATTCCCTCCTAACAGCAAGCTTTAGGATAGGGTACTGAATTGTAACTTACTTTCGCCTAATAATGCGATATTGGCAAAGAGACTATCTCCCGCAGGGAAGCTGCTACTATCAAATGTTTGCCCTCATTAGACTCCCCTCTGGAAGCGCTTTCACTGCAAGCTGCAGATTCCCTCCTAACAGCAAGCTTTAGGATAGGGTACTGAATTGTAACTTACTTTCGCCTAATAATGCGATTTTGGCAAAGAGAGTATCTCCCGCAGGGAAGCTGCTACCATCAAATGTTTGCCCTCATTAGACTCCCCTCTGGAAGCGCTTTCACTGCAAACTGCAGATTCCCTCCTAACAGCAAGCTTTAGGATAGGGTACTGAATTGTATCTTAACTGCGGCTAATAAGGCGATTTTGGCAAAGAGACTATCTCCCGCAGGGAAGCTGCTACCATCAAATGTTTGCCCTCATTAGACTCCCCTCTGGAAGCGCTTTCACTGCAAGCTGCAGATTCCCTCCTAACAGCAAGCTTTAGGATAGGGTACTGAATTGTAACTTACTTTCGCCTAATAATGCGATTTTGGCAAAGAGAATATCTCCCGCAGGGAAGCTGATACCATCAAATGTTTGCCCTCATTAGACTCCCCTCTGGAAGCGCTTTCACTGCAAGCTGCAGATTCCCTCCTAACAGCAAGCTGTAGGACAGTATACTGAATTGTAACTTAACTGCGGCTAATAAGGCGATTTTGCCAAAGAGAATATCTACCGCAGGGAAGCTGCTACCATCAAATTCTTGCCCTCCTTAGACTCCCCTCTGGAAGCGCTTTCACTGCAAGCTGCAGATTCCCTCCTAACAGCAAGCTTTAGGATAGGGTACTGAATTGTAACTTACTTTCGCCTAATAATGCGATTTTGGCAAAGAGACTATCTCCCGCAGGGAAGCTGCTACTATCAAATGTTTGCCCTCATTAGACTCCCCTCTGGAAGCGCTTTCACTGCAAGCTGCAGATTCCCTCCTAACAGCAAGCTTTAGGATAGGGTACTGAATTGTAACTTACTTTCGCCTAATAATGCGATTTTGGCAAAGAGACTATCTCCCGCAGGGAAGCTGCTACCATCAAATGTTTGCCCTCATTAGACTCCCCTCTGGAAGCGCTTTCACTGCAAGCTGCAGATTCCCTCCTAACAGCAAGCTTTAGGATAGGGTACTGAATTGTAACTTACTTTCGCCTAATAATGCGATTTTTGTCAAAGAGAGTATCTCCCGCAAGGAAGCTGCTACCATCAAATATTTGCCCTCATTAGATTCTCCTCTGGAATCGCTTTCACTGCAAGCTGCAGATTCCCTCCTAACAGCAAGATTTAGGATAAAGTACTGAATTGTAACTTACTTTCGCCTAATAATGCGATTTTGGCAAAGAGACTATCTCCCGCAGGGAAGCTGCTACCATCAAATGTTTGGCCTCATTAGACTCCCCTCTGGAAGCGCTTTCACTGCAAGGTGCAGATTCCCTCCTAAGAGCAAGCTTTAGGATAGGGTACTGAATTGTATCTTAACTGCGGCTAATAATGCGATTATGGCAAAGAGAATATCTCCCGCAGGGAAGCTGCTACCATCAAATGTTTGCCCTCATTAGACTCCCCTCTGGAAGCGCTTTCACTGCAAGCTGCAGATTCCCTCCTAACAGCAAGCTTTAGGATAGTGTACTGAATTGTAACTTACATTCGCCTAATAATGCGATTTTGGCAAAGAGAGTATCTCCCGCAGGGAAGCTGCTACCATCAAATGTTTGCCCTCATTAGACTCCCCTCTGGAAGCGCTTTCACTGCAAGCTGCAGATTCCCTCCTAACAGCAAGCTTTAGGATAAGGTACTGAATTGTATCTTACTTTCGCCTAATAATGCGATTTTGGCAAAGAGACTATCTCCCGCAGGGAAGCTGCTACCATCAAATGTTTGCCCTCATTAGACTCCCCTCTGGAAGCGCTTTCACTGCAAGCTGCAGATTCCCTCCTAACAGCAAGCTTTAGGATAGGGTACTGAATTGTAGCTTAACTGCGGCTAATAAGGCGATTATGGCAAAGAGAATATCTCCCGCAGGGAAGCTGCTACCATCAAATGTATGCCCTCCTTAGACTCCCCTCTGGAAGCGCTTTCACTGCAAGCTGCAGATTCCCTCCTAACAGCAAGCTTTAGGATAGGGTACTGAATTGTAACTTACTTTCGCCTAATAATGCGATTTTGGCAAAGAGAGTATCACCCGCAGGGAAGCTGATACCATCAAATGTTTGCCCTCATTAGACTCCCCTCTGGAAGCGCTTTCACTGCAAGCTGCAGATTCCCTCCTAACAGCAAGCTTTAGGATAGGGTACTGAATTGTATCTTCACTGCGGCTAATAATGCGATTATGGAAAAGAGAATATCTCCCGCAGGGAAGCTGCTACCATCAAATGTTTGCCCTCATTAGACTCCCCTCTGGAAGCGCTTTCACTGCAAGCTGCAGATTCCCTCCTAACAGCAAGCTTTAGGATAAGGTACTGAATTGTAACTTACTTTCGCCTAATAATGCGATTTTGGCAAAGAGAATATCTCCCGCAGGGAAGCTGATACCATCAAGTGTTTGCCCTCATTAGACTCCCCTCTGGAAGCGCTTTCACTGCAAGCTGCAGATTCCCTCCTAACAGCTAGCTGTAGGATAGGGTACTGAATTGTAACTTAACTGTGGCTAATAAGACGATTTTGGCAAAGAGAATATCTCCCGCAGGGAAGCTGCTACCATCAAATGCTTGCCCTCATTAGACTCCCCTCTGGAAGCGCTTTCACTGCAAGCTGCAGATTCCCTCCTAACAGCAAGCTTTAGGATAGGGTACTGAATTGTAACTTACTTTCGCCTAATAATGCGATTTTGGCAAAGAGAGTATCTCCCGCAGGGAAGCTGCTACCATCAAATGTTTGCCCTCATTAGACTCCCCTCTGGAAGCGCTTTCACTGCAAGCTGCAGATTCCCTCCTAACAGCAAGCTTTAGGATAGGGTACTGAATTGTAACTTAACTGCGGCTAATAAGGCGATTATGGCAAAGAGAATATCTCCCGCAGGGAAGCTGCTACCATCAAATATTTGCCTTCATTAGACTCCTCTCTGGAAGCGCTTTCACTGCAAGCTGCAGATTCCATCCTAACAGCAAGCTTTAGGATAGGGTACTGAATTGTAACTTACTTTCGCCTAATAATGCGATTTTTGGCAAAGAGAGTATCTCCCGCAGGGAAGCTGCTACCATCAAATGTTTGCCCTCATTAGACTCCCCTCTGGAAGCGCTTTCACTGCAAGCTGCAGATTCCCTCCTAACAGCAAGCTTTAGGATAGGGTACTGAATTGTAACTTACTTTCGCCTAATAATGCGATTTTGGCAAAGAGAGTATCTCCAGCAGGGAAGCTGCTACCATCAAATGTTTGCCCTCATTAGACTCCCCTCTGGAAGCGTTTTCACTGCAATCTGCAGATTCCCTCCTAACAGCAAGCTTTAGGATAGGGTACTGAATTGTAACTTACTTTCGCCTAATAATGCGATTTTGGCAAAGAGAGTATCTCCCGCAGGGAAGCTGCTACCATCAAATGTTTGCCCTCAGTAGACTCCCCTCTGGAAGCGCTTTCACTGCAAGCTGCAGATTCCCTCCTAACAGCAAGCTTTAGGATAGGGTACTGAATTGTATCTTAACTGCGGCTAATAAGGCGATTTTGGCAAAGAGACTATCTCCCGCAGGGAAGCTGCTACCATCAAATGTTTGCCCTCATTAGACTCCCCTCTGGAAGCGCTTTCACTGCAAGCTGCAGATTCCATCCTAACAGCAAGCTTTAGGATAGGGTACTGAATTGTAACTTACTTTCGCCTAATAATGCGATTTTGGCAAAGAGAATATCTCCCGCAGGGAAGCTGATACCATCAAATGTTTGCCCTCATTAGACTCCCCTCTGGAAGCGCTTTCACTGCAAGCTGCAGATTCCCTCCTAACAGCAAGCTGTAGGACAGTATACTGAATTGTAACTTAACTGCGGCTAATAATGCGATTTTGGCAAAGAGAGTATCTCCCGCAGGGAAGCTGCTACCATCAAATGTTTGCCCTCCTTAGATTCCCCTCTGGAAGCGCTTTCACTGCAAGCTGCAGATTCCCTCCTAACAGCAAGCTTTAGGATAGGGTACTGAATTGTAACTTACTTTCGCCTAATAATGCGATTTTGGCAAAGAGAGTATCTCCCGCAGGGAAGCTGCTACCATCAAATGTTTGCCCTCATTAGACTCCCCTCTGGAAGCGCTTTCACTGCAAGCTGCAGATTCCCTCCTAACAGCAAGCTTTAGGATAGGGTACTGAATTGTAACTTACTTTCGCCTAATAATGCGATTTTGGAAAAGAGAGTATCTCCCGCAGGGAAGCTGCTACCATCAAATGTTTGCCCTCATTAGACTCCCCTCTGGAAGCGCTTTCACTGCAAGCTGCAGATTCCCTCCTAACAGCAAGCTTTAGGATAGGGTACTGAATTGTAACTTACTTTCGCCTAATAATGCGATTTTGGCAAAGAGACTATCTCCCGCAGGGAAGCTGCTACCATCAGATGTTTGCCCTCATTAGACTCCCCTCTGGAAGCGCTTTCACTGCAAGCTGCAGATTCCCTCCTAAAGGCAAGCTTTAGGATAGGGTACTGAATTGTATCTTACTTTCGCCTAATAATGCGATTTTGGCAAAGATACTATCTCCCGCAGGGAAGCTGCTACCATAAAATGTTTGCCCTCATTACACTCCCCTCTGGAAGCGCTTTCACTGCAAGCTGCAGATTCCATCCTAACAGCAAGCTTTAGGATAGGGTACTGAATTGTATCTTAACTGCGGCTAATAAGGCGATATTGGCAAAGAGAGTATCTCCCGCAGGGAAGCTGCTACCATCAAATGTTTGCCCTCATTAGACTCCCCTCTGGAAGCGCTTTCACTGCAAGCTGCAGATTCCCTCCTAACAGCAAGCTTTAGGATAGGGTACTGAATTGTAACTTACTTTCACCTAATAATGCGATTTTGGCAAAGAGACTATCTCCCGCAGGGAAGCTGCTACTATCAAATGTTTGCCCTCATTAGACTCCCCTCTGGAACCGCTTTCACTGCAAGCTGCAGATTCCCTCCTAACAGCAAGCTTTAGGATAGGGTACTGAATTGTATCTTAACTGCGGCTAATAAGGCGATTTTGGCAAAGAGACTATCTCCCGCAGGGAAGCTGCTACCATCAAATGTTTGCCCTCATTAGACTACCCTCTGGAAGCGCTTTCACTGCAAGCTGCAGATTCCCTCCTAACAGCAAGCTTTAGGATAGGGTACTGTATTGTAACTTACTTTCGCATAATAATGCGATTTTGGCAAAGAGAATATCTCCCGCAGGGAAGCTGATACCATCAAATGTTTGCCCTCATTAGACTCCCCTCTGGAAGCGCTTTCACTGCAAGCTGCAGATTCCCTCCTAACAGCAAGCTGTAGGACAGTATACTGAATTGTATCTTAACTGCGGCTAATAAGGCGATTTTGGCAAAGAGAATATCTACCGCAGGGAAGCTGCTACCATCAAATGCTTGCCCTCCTTAGACTCCCCTCTGGAAGCGCTTTCACTGCAAGCTGCAGATTCTCTCCTAACAGCAAGCTTTAGGATAGGGTACTGAATTGTAACTTACTTTCGCCTAATAATGCGATTTTGGCAAGGAGATTATCTCCCACAGGGAAGCTGCTACCATCTAATGCTTGCCCTCATTAGACACCCCTCTGGAAGCGCTTTCACTGCAAGCTGCAGATTCCCTCCTAACAGCAAGCTTTAGGATAGGGTACTGAATTGTAACTTACTTTCGCCTAATAATGCGATTTTGGCAAAGAGAGTATCTCCAGCAGGGAAGCTGCTACCATCAAATGTTTGCCCTCATTAGACTCCCCTCTGGAAGCGTTTTCACTGCAATCTGCAGATTCCCTCCTAACAGCAAGCTTTAGGATAGGGTACTGAATTGTAACTTACTTTCGCCTAATAATGCGATTTTGGCAAAGAGAGTATCTCCCGCAGGGAAGCTGCTACCATCAAATGTTTGCCCTCAGTAGACTCCCCTCTGGAAGCGCTTTCACTGCAAGCTGCAGATTCCCTCCTAACAGCAAGCTTTAGGATAGGGTACTGAATTGTATCTTAACTGCGGCTAATAAGGCGATTTTGGCAAAGAGACTATCTCCCGCAGGGAAGCTGCTACCATCAAATGTTTGCCCTCATTAGACTCCCCTCTGGAAGCCCTTTCACTGCAAGCTGCAGATTCCCTCCTAACAGCAAGCTTTAGGATAGGGTACTGAATTGTAACTTACTTTCGCCTAATAATGCGATTTTGGCAAAGAGAATATCTCCCGCAGGGAAGCTGATACCATCAAATGTTTGCCCTCATTAGACTCCCCTCTGGAAGCGCTTTCACTGCAAGCTGCAGATTCCCTCCTAACAGCAAGCTGTAGGACAGTATACTGAATTGTAACTTAACTGCGGCTAATAAGGCGATTTTGGCAAAGAGAATATCTACCGCAGGGAAGCTGCTACCATCAAATGCTTGCCCTCCTTAGATTCCCCTCTGGAAGCGCTTTCACTGCAAGCTGCAGATTCCCTCCTAACAGCAAGCTTTAGGATAGGGTACTGAATTGTAACTTACTTTCGCCTAATAATGCGATTTTGGCAAAGAGAGTATCTCCCGCAGGGAAGCTGCTACCATCAAATGTTTGCCCTCATTAGACTCCCCTCTGGAAGCGCTTTCACTGCAAGCTGCAGATTCCCTCCTAACAGCAAGCTTTAGGATAGGGTACTGAATTGTAACTTACTTTCGCCTAATAATGCGATATTGGCAAAGAGAGTATCTCCCGCAGGGAAGCTGCTACCATCAAATGTTTGCCCTCATTAGACTCCCCTCTGGAAGCGCTTTCACTGCAAGCTGCAGATTCCCTCCTAACAGCAAGCTTTAGGATAGGGTACTGAATTGTATCTTACTTTCGCCTAATAATGCGATTTTGGCAAAGATACTATCTCCCGCAGGGAAGCTGCTACCATAAAATGTTTGCCCTCATTACACTCCCCTCTGGAAGCGCTTTCACTGCAAGCTGCAGATTCCATCCTAACAGCAAGCTTTAGGATAGGGTACTGAATTGTATCTTAACTGCGGCTAATAAGGCGATTTTGGCAAAGAGAGTATCTCCCGCAGGGAAGCTGCTACCATCAAATGTTTGCCCTCATTAGACTCCCCTCTGGAAGCGCTTTCACTGCAAGCTGCAGATTCCCTCCTAACAGCAAGCTTTAGGATAGGGTACTGAATTGTAACTTACTTTCACCTAATAATGCGATTTTGGCAAAGAGACTATCTCCCGCAGGGAAGCTGCTACTATCAAATGTTTGCCCTCATTAGACTCCCCTCTGGAACCGCTTTCACTGCAAGCTGCAGATTCCCTCCTAACAGCAAGCTTTAGGATAGGGTACTGAATTGTATCTTAACTGCGGCTAATAATGCGATTTTGGCAAAGAGACTATCTCCCGCAGGGAAGCTGCTACCATCAAATGTTTGCCCTCATTAGACTACCCTCTGGAAGCGCTTTCACTGCAAGCTGCAGATTCCCTCCTAACAGCAAGCTTTAGGATAGGGTACTGTATTGTAACTTACTTTCGCATAATAATGCGATTTTGGCAAAGAGAATATCTCCCGCAGGGAAGCTGATACCATCAAATGTTTGCCCTCATTAGACTCCCCTCTGGAAGCGCTTTCACTGCAAGCTGCAGATTCCCTCCTAACAGCAAGCTGTAGGACAGTATACTGAATTGTATCTTAACTGCGGCTAATAAGGCGATTTTGGCAAAGAGAATATCTCCCGCAGGGAAGCTGATACCATCAAATGTTTGCCCTCATTAGACTCCCCTCTGGAAGCGCTTTCACTGCAAGCTGCAGATTCCCTCCTAACAGCAAGCTGTAGGACAGTATACTGAATTGTATCTTAACTGCGGCTAATAATGCGATTTTGGCAAGGAGATTATCTCCCGCAGGGAAGCTGCTACCATCTAATGCTTGCCCTCATTAGACACCCCTCTGGAAGCGCTTTCACTGCAAGCTGCAGATTCCCTCCTAACAGCAAGCTTTAGGATAGGGTACTGAATTGTAACTTACTTTCACCTAATAATGCGATTTTGGCAAAGAGACTATCTCCCGCAGGGAAGTTGCTACCATCAAATATTTGCCCTCATTAGACTCCCCTCTGGAAGCGCTTTCACTACAAGCTGCAGATTCCCTCCTAACAGCAAGCTTTAGGATAGGGTACTGAATTGTAACTTACTTTCGCCTAATAATGCGATTTTGGCAAAGAGAGTATCACCCGCAGGGAAGCTGATACCATCAAATGTTTGCCCTCATTAGACTCCCCTCTGGAAGCACTTTCACTGCAAGCTGCAGATTCCCTCCTAACAGCAAGCTTTAGGATAGGGTACTGAATTGTATCTTACTTTCGCCTAATAATGCGATTTTGGCAAAGAGAGTATCTCCCGCAGGGAAGCTGCTACCATCAAATGTTTGCCCTCGTTAGACTCCCCTCTGGAAGCGCTTTCACTGCAAGCTGCAGATTCCCTCCTATCAGCAAGCTTTAGGATAGGGTACTGAATTGTAACTTACTTTCGCCTAATAATGCGATTTTGGCAAAGAGACTATCTCCCGCAGGGAAGCTGCTACCATCAAATGTTTGCCCTCTTTAGACTCCCCTCTGGAAGCGCTTTCACTGCAAGCTGCAGATTCCATCCTAAGAGCAAGCTTTAGGATAGGGTACTGAATTGTAACTTACTTTCGCATAATAATGCGATTATGGCAAAGAGACTATCTCCCGCAGGGAAGTTGCTACCATCAAATATTTGCCCTCATTAGACTCCCCTCTGGAAGCGCTTTCACTGCAAGCTGCAGATTCCCTCCTAACAGCAAGCTTTAGGATAGGGTACTGAATTGTATCTTACTTTCGCCTAATAATGCGATTTTGGCAAAGAGACAATCTCCCGCAGGGAAGCTGCTACCATCAAATGTTTGCCCTCATTAGACTCCCCTCTGGAAGCGCTTTCACTGCAAGCTGCAGATTCCCTCCTAACAGCAAGCTGTAGGACAGTATACTGAATTGTAACTTAACTGCGGCTAATAAGGCGATTTTGCAAAGAGAATATCTCCCGCAGGGAAGCTGCTACCATCAAATATTTGCCTTCATTAGACTCCTCTCTGGAAGCGCTTTCACTGCAAGCTGCAGATTCCATCCTAACAGCAAGCTTTAGGATAGGGTACTGAATTGTAACTTACTTTCGCCTAATAATGCGATTTTTGGCAAAGAGAGTATCTCCCGCAGGGAAGCTGCTACCATCAAATGTTTGCCCTCGTTAGACTCCCCTCTGGAAGCGCTTTCACTGCAAGCTGCAGATTCCCTCCTAACAGCAAGCTTTAGGATAGTGTACTGAATTGTAACTTACTTTCGCCTAATAATGCGATTTTGGCAAAGAGAGTATCTCCCGCAGGGAAGCTGCTACCATCAAATGTTTGCCCTCCTTAGACTCCCCTCTGGAAGCGTTTTCACTGCAATCTGCAGATTCCCTCCTAACAGCAAGCTTTAGGATAGGGTACTGAATTGTAACTTACTTTCGCCTAATAATGCGATTTTGGCAAAGAGAGTATCTCCCGCAGGGAAGCTGCTACCATCAAATGTTTGCCCTCAGTAGACTCCCCTCTGGAACCGCTTTCACTGCAAGCTGCAGATTCCCTCCTAACAGCAAGCTTTAGGATAGGGTACTGAATTGTATCTTAACTGCGGCTAATAAGGCGATTTTGGCAAAGAGACTATCTCCCGCAGGGAAGCTGCTACCATCAAATGTTTGCCCTCATTAGACTCCCCTCTGGAAGCGCTTTCACTGCAAGCTGCAGATTCCCTCCTAACAGCAAGCTTTAGGATAGGGTACTGAATTGTAACTTACTTTCGCCTAATAATGCGATTTTGGCAAAGAGAATATCTCCCGCAGGGAAGCTGATAGCATCAAATGTTTGCCCTCATTAGACTCCCCTCTGGAAGCGCTTTCACTGCAAGCTGCAGATTCCCTCCTAACAGCAAGCTGTAGGACAGTATACTGAATTGTAACTTAACTGCGGCTAATAAGGCGATTTTGGCAAAGAGAATATCTACCGCAGGGAAGCTGCTACCATCAAATGCTTGCCCTCCTTAGATTCCCCTCTGGAAGCGCTTTCACTGCAAGCTGCAGATTCCCTCCTAACAGCAAGCTTTAGGATAGGGTACTGAATTGTAACTTACTTTCGCCTAATAATGCGATTTTGGCAAAGAGAGTATCTCCCGCAGGGAAGCTGCTACCATCAAATGTTTGCCCTCATTAGACTCCCCTCTGGAAGCGCTTTCACTGCAAGCTGCAGATTCCCTCCTAACAGCAAGCTTTAGGATAGGGTACTGAATTGTAACTTACTTTCGCCTAATAATGCGATATTGGCAAAGAGAGTATCTCCCGCAGGGAAGCTGCTACCATCAAATGTTTGCCCTCATTAGACTCCCCTCTGGAAGCGCTTTCACTGCAAGCTGCAGATTCCCTCCTAACAGCAAGCTTTAGGATAGGGTACTGAATTGTAACTTACTTTCGCCTAATAATGCGATTTTGGCAAAGAGACTATCTCCCGCAGGGAAGCTGCTACCATCAAATGTTTGCCCTCATTAGACTCCCCTCTGGAAGCGCTTTCACTGCAAGCGGCAGATTCCCTCCTAACAGCAAGCTTTAGGATAGGGTACTGAATTGTATCTTACTTTCGCCTAATAATGCGATTTTGGCAAAGATACTATCTCCCGCAGGGAAGCTGCTACCATAAAATGTTTGCCCTCATTACACTCCCCTCTGGAAGCGCTTTCACTGCAAGCTGCAGATTCCATCCTAACAGCAAGCTTTAGGATAGGGTACTGAATTGTATCTTAACTGCGGCTAATAAGGCGATATTGGCAAAGAGAGTATCTCCCGCAGGGAAGCTGCTACCATCAAATGTTTGCCCTCATTAGACTCCCCTCTGGAAGCGCTTTCACTGCAAGCTGCAGATTCCCTCCTAACAGCAAGCTTTAGGATAAGGTACTGAATTGTAACTTACTTTCGCCTAATAATGCGATTTTGGCAAAGAGAGTATCTCCCGCAGGGAAGCTGCTACCATCAAATGTTTGCCCTCATTAGACTCCCCTCTGGAAGCGCTTTCACTGCAAGCTGCAGATTCCCTCCTAACAGCAAGCTATAGGACAGTATACTGAATTGTAACTTAACTGCGGCTAATAAGGCGATTTTGCAAAGAGAATATCTCCCGCAGGGAAGCTGCTACCATCAAATGTTTGCCCTCATTAGACTCCCCTCTGGAAGCGCTTTCACTGCAAGCTGCAGATTCCCTCCTAACAGCAAGCTTTAGGATAGGGTACTGAATTGTAACTTACTTTCGCCGAATAACGCGATTTTGGCAAAGAGAGTATCTCCCTCAGGGAAGCTGCTACCATCAAATGTTTGCCCTCTTTAGACTCCCCTCTGGAAGCGCTTTCACTGCAAGCTGCAGATTCCCTCCTAACAGCAAGCTTTAGGATAGGGTACTGAATTGTAACTTACTTTCGCCTAATAACGCGATTTTTGGCAAAGAGAGTATCTCCCGCAGGGAAGCTGCTACCATCAAATATTTGCCCTCATTAGACTCTCCTCTGGAATCGCTTTCACTGCAAGCTGCAGATTCCCTCCTAACAGCAAGCTTTAGGATAGGGTACTGAATTGTAACTTACTTTTGCCTAATACTGCGATTTTGGCAAAGAGACTATCTCCCGCAGGGAAGCTGCTACCATCAAATGTTTGCCCTCATTAGACTCCCCTCTGGAAGCGCTTTCACTGCAAGCTGCAGATTCCCTCCTAACAGCAAGCTTTAGGATAGGGTACTGAATTGTAACTTACTTTCACCTAATAATGCGATTTTGGCAAAGAGAGTATCTCCCGCAGGGAAGCTGCTACCATCAAATGTTTGCCCTCATTAGACTCCCCACTGGAAGCGCTTTCACTGCAAGCTGCAGATTCCCTCCTAACAGCAAGCTTTAGGATAAGGTACTGAATTGTAACTTACTTTCGCCTAATAATGAGATTTTGGCAAAGAGAGTATCTCCCGCAGGGAAGCTGCTACCATCAAATGTTTGCCCTCATTAGACTCCCCTCTGGAAGCGCTTTCACTGCAAGCTGCAGATTCCCTCCTAACAGCAAGCTTTAGGATAGGGTACTGAATTGTAACTTACTTTCGCCTAATAATGCGATTTTGGCAAAGAGAGTATCTCCCGCAGGGAAGCTGCTACCATCAAATGTTTGCCCTCATTAGACTCCCCTCTGGAAGCGCTTTCACTGCAAGCTGCAGATTCCCTCCTAACAGCAAGCTTTAGGATAGGGTACTGAATTGTAACTTACTTTCGCCTAATAATGCGATTTTGGCAAAGAGAGTATCTCCCGCAGGGAAGCTGCTACCATCAAATGTTTGCCCTCATTAGACTCCCCTCTGGAAGCGCTTTCACTGCAAGCTGCAGATTCCCTCCTAACAGCAAGCTTTAGGATAAGGTACTGAATTGTAACTTACTTTCGCCTAATAATGCGATTTTGGCAAAGAGACTATCTCCCGCAGGGAAGCTGCTACCATCAAATGTTTGCCCTCATTAGACTCCCCTCTGGAAGCGCTTTCACTGCAAGCTGCAGATTCCCTCCTAACAGCAAGCTTTAGGATAGGGTACTGAATTGTAGCTTACTTTCGCCTAATAATGCGATTTTGGCAAAGAGAGTATCTCCCGCAGGGAAGCTGCTACCATCAAATGTTTGCCCTCAGTAGACTCCCCTCTGGAAGCGCTTTCACTGCAAGCTGCAGATTCCCTCCTAACAGCAAGCTTTAGGATAGAGTACTGAATTGTAACTTAACTGCGGATAATAAGGCGATTATGGCAAAGAGAATATCTCCCGCAGGGAAGCTGTTACCATCAAATGTTTGCCCTCGTTAGACTACCCTCTGGAAGCGCATTCACTTCAAGCTGCAGATTCCCTCCTAACAGCAAGCTTTAGGATAGGGTACTGAATTGAAACTTACTTTCGCCTAATAATGCGATTTTGGCAAAGAGAGTATCACCCGCAGGGAAGCTGATACCATCAAATGTTTGCCCTCATTAGACTCCCCTCTGGAAGCGCTTTCACTGCAAGCTGCAGATTCCCTCCTAACAGCAAGCTGTAGGACAGTATACTGAATTGTAACTTAACTGTGTCTAATAAGACGATTTTGGCAAAGAGAATATCTCCCGCAGGGAAGCTGCTACCATCAAATGCTTGCCCTCATTAGACTCCCCTCTGGAAGCGCTTTCACTGCAAGCTGCAGATTCCCTCCTAACAGCAAGCTGTAGGACAGTATACTGAATTGTAACGTAACTGCGGCTAATAAGGCGATTTTGCAAAGAGAATATCTCCCGCAGGGAAGCTGCTACCATCAAATGTTTGCCCTCATTAGACTCCCCTCTGGAAGCGCTTTCACTGCAAGCTGCAGATTCCCTCCTAACAGCAAGCTTTAGGATAGGGTACTGAATTGTAACTTACTTTCGCCTAATAATGCGATTTTTGTCAAAGAGAGTATCTCCCACAGGGAAGCTGCTACCATCAAATATTTGCCCTCATTAGACTCTCCTCTGGAAGCGCTTTCACTGCAAGCTGCAGATTCCCTCCTAACAGCAAGCTTTAGGATAGGGTACTGAATTGTAACTTACTTTCGCCTAATAATGCGATTTTGGCAAAGAGAGTATCTCCCGCAGGGAAGCTGCTACCATCAAATGTTTGGCCTCATTAGACTCCCCTCTGGAAGCGCTTTCACTGCAAGCTGCAGATTCCCTCCTAACAGCAAGCTTTAGGATAGGGTACTGAATTGTATCTTAACTGCGGCTAATGATGCGATTATGGCAAAGAGAATATCTCCCGCAGGGAAGCTGCTACCATCAAATGTTTGCCCTCATTAGACTCCCCTCTGGAAGCGCTTTCACTGCAAGCTGCAGATTCCCTCCTAACAGCAAGCTTTAGGATAGGGTACTGAATTGTATCTTAACTTCGGCTAATAAGGCGATTTTGGCAAAGAGACTATCTCCCGCAGGGAAGCTGCTACCATCAAATGTTTGCCCTCATTAGACTCCCCTCTGGAAGCGCTTTCACTGCAAGCTGCAGATTCCCTCCTAACAGCAAGATTTAGGATAGGGTACTGAATTGTAACTTAACTGCGGCTAATAAGGCGATTATGGCAAAGAGAATATCTCCCGCAGGGAAGCTGCTACCATCAAATGTTTGCCCTCATTAGACTCCCCTCTGGAAGCCCTTTCACTGCAAGCTGCAGATTCCCTCCTAACAGCAAGCTTTAGGATAGGGTACTGAATTGTATCTTACTTTCGCCTAATAATGCGATTTTGGCAAAGAGAGTATCTCCCGCAGGGAAGCTGTTACCATCAAATGTTTTCCCTCGTTAGACTACCCTCTGGAAGCGCATTCACTTCAAGCTGCAGATTCCCTCCTAACAGCAAGCTTTAGGATAGGGTACTGTATTGTATCTTACTTTCGCCTAGTAATGCGATTTTGGCAAAGAGACTATCTCCCGCAGGGAAGCTGCTACCATCAAATGTTTGCCCTCATTAGACTCCCCTCTGGAAGCGCTTTCACAGCAAGCTGCAGATTCCCTCCTAACAGCAAGCTTTAGGATAGGGTACTGAATTGTAACTTACTTTCGCCTAATAATGCGATTTTGGCAAAGAGACTATCAGCCGCAGGGAAGCTGCTACCATCAAATGTTTGCCCTCATTAGACTCCCCTCTGGAAGCGCTTTCACTGCAAGCTGCAGATTCCCTCCTAACAGCAAGCTTTAGGATAGGGTACTGAATTGTAACTTAACTGCGGATAATAAGGCGATTTTGGCAAAGAGAATATCTCCCGCAGGGAAGCTGTTACCATCAAATGTTTGCCCTCATTAGACTCCCCTCTGGAAGCGCTTTCACTGCAAGCTGCAGATTCCCTCCTAACAGCAAGCTTTAGGATAGGGTACTGAATTGTAACTTACTTTCGCCTAATAATGCGATATTGTCAAAGAGAGTATCACCCGCAGGGAAGCTGATACCATCAAATGTTTGCCCTCATTAGACTCCCCTCTGGAAGCGCTTTCACTGCAAGCTGCAGATTCCCTCCTAACAGCAAGCTGTAGGACAGTATACTGAATTGTAACTTAACTGTGGCTAATAAGACGATTTTGGCAAAGAGAATATCTCCCGCAGGGAAGCTGCTACCATCAAATGCTTGCCCTCATTAGACTCCCCTCTGGAAGCGCTTTCACTGCAAGCTGCAGATTCCCTCCTAACAGCAAGCTTTAGGATAAGGTACTGAATTGTTACTTACTTTCGCATAATAATGCGATTTTGGCAAAGAGAGTATCTCCCGCAGGGAAGCTGCTACCATCAAATGTTTGCCCTCATTAGACTCCCCTCTGGAAGCGCTTTCACTGCAAGCTGCAGATTCCCTCCTAACAGCAAGCTTTAGGATAGGGTACTGAATTGTAACTTACTTTCGCCAAATAATGCGATTTTGGCAAAGAGATTATCTCCCGCAGGGAAGCTGCTACCATCAAATGTTTGCCCTCATTAGACTCCCCTCTGGAAGCGCTTTCACTGCAAGCTGCAGATTCCCTCCTAACAGCAAGCTGTAGGACAGTATACTGAATTGTAACTTAACTGCGGCTAATAAGGCGATTTTGCAAAGAGAGTATCTCCCGAGGGGAAGCTGCTACCATCAAATGTTTGCCCTCATTAGACTCCCCTCTGGAAGCGCTTTCACTGCAAGCTGCAGATTCCCTCCTAACAGCAAGCTTTAGGATAGGGTACTGAATTGTATCTTCACTGCGGCTAATAATGCGATTATGGCAAAGAGAATATCTCCCGCAGGGAAGCTGCTACCATCAAATGTTTGCCCTCATTAGACTCTCCTCTGGAAGCGCTTTCACTGCAAGCTGCAGATTCCCTCCTAACAGCAAGCTTTAGGATAGGGTACTGAATTGTAACTTACTTTCGCCTAATAATGCGATTTTGGCAAAGAGAGTATCTCCCGCAGGGAAGCTGCTACCATCAAATGTTTGCCCTCATTAGACTCCCCTCTGGAAGCGCTTTCACTGCAAGCTGCAGATTCCCTCCTAACAGCAAGCTTTAGGATAAGGTACTGAATTGTAACTTACTTTCGCCTAATAATGCGATTTTGGCAAAGAGACTATCTCCCGCAGGGAAGCTGCTACCATCAAATGTTTGCCCTCATTAGACTCCCCTCTGGAAGCCCTTTCACTGCAAGCTGCAGATTCCCTCCTAACAGCAAGCTTTAGGATAGGGTACTGAATTGTATCTTACTTTCGCCTAATAATGCGATTTTGGCAAAGAGAGTATCTCCCGCAGGGAAGCTGTTACCATCAAATGTTTTCCCTCGTTAGACTACCCTCTGGAAGCGCATTCACTTCAAGCTGCAGATTCCCTCCTAACAGCAAGCTTTAGGATAGGGTACTGTATTGTATCTTACTTTCGCCTAGTAATGCGATTTTGGCAAAGAGACTATCTCCCGCAGGGAAGCTGCTACCATCAAATGTTTGCCCTCATTAGACTCCCCTCTGGAAGCGCTTTCACAGCAAGCTGCAGATTCCCTCCTAACAGCAAGCTTTAGGATAAAGTACTGAATTGTAACTTACTTTCGCCTAATAATGCGATTTTGGCAAAGAGACTATCTCCCGCAGGGAAGCTGCTACCATCAAATGTTTGCCCTCATTAGACTCCCCTCTGGAAGCGCTTTCACTGCAAGCTGCAGATTCCCTCCTAACAGCAAGCTTTAGGATAAGGTACTGAATTGTAACTTACTTTCGCCTAATAATGCGATTTTGGCAAAGAGAGTATCTCCCGCAGGGAAGCTGCTACCATCAAATGTTTGCCCTCATTAGACTCCCCTCTGGAAGCGCTTTCACTGCAAGCTGCAGATTCCCTCCTAACAGCAAGCTTTAGGATAGGGTACTGAATTGTAACTTACTTTCGCCTAATAATGCGATTTTGGCAAAGAGAGTATCTCCCGCAGGGAAGCTGCTACCATCAAATGTTTGCCCTCATTAGACTCCCCTCTGGAAGCGCTTTCACTGCAAGCTGCAGATTCCCTCCTAACAGCAAGCTTTAGGATAGGGTACTGAATTGTAACTTAACTGCGGCTAATAAGGCGATTATGGCAAAGAGAATATCTCCCGCAGGGAAGCTGCTACCATCAAATGTTTGCCCTCATTAGACTCCCCTCTGGAAGCGTTTTCACTGCAATCTGCAGATTCCCTCCTAACAGCAAGCTTTAGGATAGGGTACTGAATTGTAACTTACTTTCGCCTAATAATGCGATTTTGGCAAAGAGAGTATCTCCCGCAGGGAAGCTGCTACCATCAAATGTTTGCCCTCATTAGACTCCCCTCTGGAAGCGCTTTCACTGCAAGCTGCAGATTCCCTCCTAACAGCAAGCTGTAGGACAGTATACTGAATTGTAACTTAACTGCGGCTAATAAGGCGATTTGGCAAAGAGAATATCTACCGCAGGGAAGCTGCTACCATCAAATGCTTGCCCTCCTTAGACTCCCCTCTGGAAGCGCTTTCACTGCAAGCTGCAGATTCCCTCCTAACAGCAAGCTGTAGGACAGTATACTGAATTGTAACTTAACTGCGGCTAATAAGGCGATTTTGGCAAAGAGAATATCTACCGCAGGGAAGCTGCTACCATCAAATGCTTGCCCTCCTTAGACTCCCCTCTGGAAGCGCTTTCACTGCAAGCTGCAGATTCCCTCCTAACAGCAAGCTTTAGGATAGGGTACTGAATTGTAACTTACTTTCGCCTAATAATGCGATTTTGGCAAAGAGACTATCTCCCGCAGGGAAGCTGCTACCATCAAATGTTTGCCCTCATTAGACTCCCCTCTGGAAGCGCTTTCACTGCAAGCTGCATATTCCCTCCTAACAGCAAGCTTTAGGATAGGGTACTGAATTGTATCTTACTTTCGCCTAATACTGCGATATTGGCAAAGAGACTATCTCCCGCAGGGAAGCTGCTACCATCAAATGTTTGCCCTCATTAGACTCCCCTCTGGAAGCGCTTTCACTGCAAGCTGCAGATTCCCTCCTAACAGCAAGCTTTAGGATAGGGTACTGAATTGTAACTTACTTTCGCCTAATAATGCGATTTTGGCAAAGAGATTATCTCCCGCAGGGAAGCTGCTACCATCAAATGTTTGCCCTCATTAGACTCCCCTCTGGAAGCGCTTTCACTGCAAGCTGCAGATTCCCTCCTAACAGCAAGCTGTAGGACAGTATACTGAATTGTAACTTAACTGCGGCTAATAAGGCGATTTTTTTCAAAGAGAATATCTCCCGCAGGGAAGCTGCTACCATCAAATGTTTGCCCTCATTAGACTCCCCTCTGGAAGCACTTTCACTGCAAGCTGCAGATTCCCTCCTAACAGCAAGCTTTAGGATAGGGTACTGAATAGTATCTTACTTTCACCTAATAATGCGATTTTTGTCAAAGAGAATATCTCCCGCAGGGAAGCTGCTACCATCAAATATTTGCCCTCATTAGACTCTCCTCTGGAATCGCTTTCACTGCAAGCTGCAGATTCCCTCCTAACAGCAAGCTTTAGTATAGGGTACTGAATTGTAACTTACTTTCGCCTAATAATGCGATTTTGGCAAAGAGACTATCTCCCGCAGGGAAGCTGCTACCATCAAATGTTTGCCTTCATTAGACTCCCCTCTGGAAGCGCTTTCACTGCAAGCTGCAGATTCCCTCCTAACAGCAAGCTTTAGGATAGGGTACTGAATTGTAACTTAAGTGCGGCTAATAAGGCGATTTTGGCAAAGAGAGTATCTCCCGCAGGGAAGCTGTTACCATCAAATGTTTGCCCTCGTTAGATTACCCTCTGGAAGTGCATTCACTTCAAGCTGCAGATTCCCTCCTAACAGCAAGCTTTAGGATAGGGTACTGAATTGTAACTTACATTCGCCTAATAATGCGATTTTGGCAAAGAGACTATCAGCCGGAGGGAAGCTGCTACCATCAAATGTTTGCCATCATTAGACTCCCCTCTGGAAGCGCTTTCATTGCAAGCTGCAGATTCCCTCCTAACAGCAAGCTTTAGGATAGGGTACTGAATTGTATCTTAACTGCGGCTAATAAGGCGATTTTGGCAAAGAGAATATCTCCCGCAGGGAAGCTATAAGCATCAAATATTTGCCCTCATTAGACTCCCCTCTGGAAGCGCTTTCACTGCAAGCTGCAGATTCCCTCCTAACAGCAAGCTTTAGGATAGGGTACTGGATTGTAACTTACTTTCGCCTAATAATGCGATTTTGGAAAAGAGAGTATCACCCGCAGGGAAGCTGCTACCATCAAATGTTTGCCCTCATTAGACTCCCCTCTGGAAGCGCTTTCACTGCAAGCTGCAGATTCCCTCCTAACAGCAAGCTGTAGGACAGTATACTGAATTGTAACTTAACTGCGGCTAATAAGACGATTTTGGCAAAGAGAATATCTCCCGCAGGGAAGCTGCTACCATCAAATGCTTGCCCTCATTAGACTCCCCTCTGGAAGCGCTTTCACTGCAAGCTGCAGATTCCCTCCTAACAGCAAGCTTTAGGATAGGGTACTGAATTGTAACTTACTTTCGCCTAATAATGCGATTTTGGCAAAGAGAGTATCTCCCGCAGGGAAGCTGCTACCATCAAATGTTTGCCCTCGTTAGACTCCCCTCTGGAAGCGCTTTCACTGCAAGCTGCAGATTCCCTCCTAACAGCAAGCTTTAGGATAGTGTACTGAATTGTAACTTACTTTCGCCTAATAATGCGATTTTGGCAAAGAGAGTATCTCCCGCAGGGAAGCTGCTACCATCAAATGTTTGCCCTCATTAGACTCCCCTCTGGAAGCGCTTTCACTGCAAGCTGCAGATTCCCTCCTAACTGCAAGCTTCAGGATAGGGTACTGAATTGTAACTTACTTTCGCCTAATAATGCGATATTGGCAAAGAGACTATCTCCCGCAGGGAAGCTGCTACCATCAAATGTTTGCCCTCATTAGACTCCCCTCTGGAAGCGCTTTCACTGCAAGCTGCAGATTCCCTCCTAACAGCAAGCTTTAGGATAGGGTACTGAATTGTAACTTACTTTCGCCTAATAATGCGATTTTGGCAAAGAGATTATCTCCCGCAGGGAAGCTGCTACCATCAAATGTTTGCCCTCATTAGACTCCCCTCTGGAAGCGCTTTCACTGCAAGCTGCAGATTCCCTCCTAACAGCAAGCTGTAGGAGAGTATACTGAATTGTAACTTAACTGCGGCTAATAAGGCGATTTTGGCAAAGAGACTATCTCCCGCAGGGAAGCTGATACCATCAAATGTTTGCCCTCATTAGACTCCCCTCTGGAAGCGCTTTCACTGCAAGCTGCAGATTCCCTCCTAACAGCAAGCTTTAGGATAGGGTACTGAATTGTAACTTACTTTCGCCTAATAATGCGATTTTTGTCAAAGAGAGTATCTCCCGCAGGAAAGCTGCTACCATCAAATATTTGCCCTCATTAGACTCTCCTCTGGAATCGCTTTCACTGCAAGCTGCAGATTCCCTCCTAACAGCAAGCTTTAGGATAGGGTACTGAATTGTAACTTACTTTCGCCTAATAATGCGATTTTGGCAAAGAGACTATCTCCCGCAGGGAAGCTGCTACCATCAAATGTTTGCCCTCATTAGACTCCCCTCTGGAAGCGCTTTCACTGCAAGCTGCAGATTCCCTCCTAACAGCAAGCTTTAGGATAGGGTACTGAATTGTAACTTACTTTCGCCTAATAATGCGATTTTGGCAAAGAGAGTATCTCCCGCAGGGAAGCTGCTACCATCAAATGTTTGCCCTCATTAGACTCCCCTCTGGAAACGCTTTCACTGCAAGCTGCAGATTCCCTCCTAACAGCAAGCTTTAGGATAAGGTACTGAATTGTTACGTACTTTCGCCTAATAATGCGATTTTGGCAAAGAGAGTATCTCCCGCAGGGAAGCTGTTACCATCAAATGTTTGCCCTCGTTAGACTACCCTCTGGAAGCGCATTCACTTCAAGCTGCAGATTCCCTCCTAACAGCAAGCTTTAGAATAGGGTACTGAATTGTAACTTACTTTCGCCTAATAATGCGATTTTGGCAAAGAGACTATCAGCCGCAGGGAAGCTGCTACCATCAAATGTTTGCCCTCATTAGACTCCCCTCTGGAAGCGCTTTCACTGCAAGCTGCAGATTCCCTCCTAACAGCAAGCTTTAGGATAGGGTACTGAATTGTATCTTAACTGCGGCTAATAAGGCGATTTTGGCAAAGAGAATATCTCCCGCAGGGAAGCTGTTACCATCAAATGTTTGCCCTCATTAGACTCCCCTCTGGAAGCGCTTTCACTGCAAGCTGCAGATTCCCTCCTAACCGCAAGCTTTAGGATAGGGTACTGAATTGTAACTTACTTTCGCCTAACAATGCGATTTTGGCAAAGAGAGTATCTCCCGCAGGGAAGCTGCTACCATCAAATGTTTGCCCTCCTTAGACTCCCCTCTGGAAGCGCTTTCACTGCAATCTGCAGATTCCCTCCTAACAGCAAGCTGTAGGACAGTATACTGAATGGTAACTTAACTGCGGCTAATAAGACGATTTTGGCAAAGAGAATATCTCCCGCAGGGAAGCTGCTACCATCAAATGCTTGCCCTCATTAGACTCCCCTCTGGAAACGCTTTCACTGCAAGCTGCAGATTCCCTCCTAACAGCAAGCTTTAGGATAGGGTACTGAATTGTAACTTACTTTCGCCTAATAATGCGATTTTGGCAAAGAGACTATCTCCCGCAGGGAAGCTGCTACCATCAAATGTTTGCCCTATTTAGACTCCCCTCTGGAAGCGCTTTCACTGCAATCTGCAGATTCCCTCCTAACAGCAAGCTTTAGGATAGGGTACTGAATTGTATCTTAACTGCGGCTAAAAAGGCGATTTTGGCAAAGAGAGTATCTCCCGCAGGGAAGCTGCTACCATCAAATCTTTGCCCTCATTAGACTTCCCTCTGGTAGCGCTTTCACTGCAAGCTGCAGATTCCCTCCTAACAGCAAGCTTTAGGATAGGGTACTGAATTGTAACTTACTTTCGCCTAATAATGCGATTTTGGCAAAGAGAGTATATCCCGCAGGGAAGCTGCTACCATCAAATGTTTGCCCTCATTAGACTCCCCTCTGGAAGCGCTTTCACTGCAAGCTGCAGATTCCCTCCTAACAGCAAGCTTTAGGATAGGGTACTGAATTGTAACTTAATTGCGTCTAATAAAGCGATTTTGGCAAAGAGAATATCTCCCGCAGGGAAGCTGCTACCATCAAATGTTTGCCCTCATTAGACTCCCCTCTGGAAGCGCTTTCACTGCAAGCTGCAGATTCCCTCCTAACAGCAAGCTTTAGGATAAGGTACTGAATTGTAACTTACTTTCGCCTAATAATGCGATTTGGCAAAGAGAGTATCTCCCGCAGGGAAGCTGCTACCATCAAATGTTTGCCCTCATTAGACTCCCCTCTGGAAGCGCTTTCACTGCAAGCTGCAGATTCCCTCCTAACAGCAAGCTTTAGGATAGGGTACTGAATTGTAACTTACTTTCGCCTAATAATGCGATTTTGGCAAAGACAGTATCTCCCGCAGGGAAGCTGCTACCATCAAATGTTTGCCCTCATTAGACTCCCCTCTGGAAGCGCTTTCACTGCAAGCTGCAGATTCCCTCCTAACAGCAAGCTTTAGGATAGGGTACTGAATTGTAACTTAACTGCAGCTAATAAGGCGATTATGGCAAAGAGAATATCTCCCGCAGGGAAGCTGCTACCATCAAATATTTGCCTTCATTAGACTCCTCTCTGGAAGCGCTTTCACTGCAAGCTGCAGATTCCCTCCTAACAGCAAGCTTTAGGATAGGGTACTGAATTGTAACTTACTTTCGCCTAATAATGCGATTTTGGCAAAGAGACTATCTCCCGCAGGGAAGCTGCTACCATCAAATGTTTGCCCTCATTAGACTCCCCTCTGGAAGCGCTTTCACTGCAAGCTGCAGATTCCCTCCTAACAGCAAGCTTTAGGATAGTGTACTGAATTGTAACTTACTTTCGCCTAATAATGCGATTTTGTCAAAGAGAGTATCTCCCGCAGGGAAGCTGCTACCATCAAATGTTTGTCCTCATTAGACTCCCCTCTGGAAGCGCTTTCACTGCAAGCTGCAGATTCCCTCCTAACAGCAAGCTTTAGGATAGGGTACTGAATTGTATCTTAACTGCGGCTAATAAGGCGATTTTGGCAAAGAGAGTATCTCCCGCAGGGAAGCTGCTACCATCAAATGTTTGCCCTCATTAGACTCCCCTCTGGAAGCGCTTTCACTGCAAGCTGCAGATTCCCTCCTAACAGCAAGCTTTAGGATAGGGTACTGAATTGTAACTTACTTTCGCCTAATAATGCGATTTTGGCAAAGACAGTATCTCCCGCAGGGAAGCTGCTACCATCAAATGTTTGCCCTCATTAGACTCCCCTCTGGAAGCGCTTTCACTGCAAGCTGCAGATTCCCTCCTAACAGCAAGCTTTAGGATAGGGTACTGAATTGTAACTTAACTGCAGCTAATAAGGCGATTATGGCAAAGAGAATATCTCCCGCAGGGAAGCTGCTACCATCAAATATTTGCCTTCATTAGACTCCTCTCTGGAAGCGCTTTCACTGCAAGCTGCAGATTCCCTCCTAACAGCAAGCTTTAGGATAGGGTACTGAATTGTAACTTACTTTCGCCTAATAATGCGATTTTGGCAAAGAGACTATCTCCCGCAGGGAAGCTGCTACCATCAAATGTTTGCCCTCATTAGACTCCCCTCTGGAAGCGCTTTCACTGCAAGCTGCAGATTCCCTCCTAACAGCAAGCTTTAGGATAGTGTACTGAATTGTAACTTACTTTCGCCTAATAATGCGATTTTGTCAAAGAGAGTATCTCCCGCAGGGAAGCTGCTACCATCAAATGTTTGTCCTCATTAGACTCCCCTCTGGAAGCGCTTTCACTGCAAGCTGCAGATTCCCTCCTAACAGCAAGCTTTAGGATAGGGTACTGAATTGTATCTTAACTGCGGCTAATAAGGCGATTTTGGCAAAGAGAGTATCTCCCGCAGGGAAGCTGCTACCATCAAATGTTTGCCCTCATTAGACTCCCCTCTGGAAGCGCTTTCACTGCAAGCTGCAGATTCCCTCCTAACAGCAAGCTTTAGGATAGGGTACTGAATTGTAACTTACTTTCGCCTAATAATGCGATTTTGGCAAAGAGAGTATCTCCCGCAGGGAAGCTGCTACCATCAAATGTTTGCCCTCATTAGACTCCCCTCTGGAAGCGCTTTCACTGCAAGCTGCAGATTCCCTCCTTACAGCAAGCTTTACGATAGGGTACTGAATTGTAACTTAACTGCGGCTAATAAGGCGATTTTGGCAAAGAGAATATCTACCGCAGGGAAGCTGCTACCATCAAATGTTTGCCCTCATTAGACTCCCCTCTGGAAGCGCTTTCACTGCAAGCTGCAGATTCCCTCCTAACAGCAAGCTTTAGGATAGGGTACTGAATTGTAACTTACTTTCGCCTAATAATGCGATTTTGGCAAAGAGAGTATCTCCCGCAGGGAAGCTGCTACCATCAAATGTTTGCCCTCATTAGACTCCCCTCTGGAAGCGCTTTCACTGCAAGCTGCAGATTCCCTCCTAACAGCAAGCTTTACGATAGGGTACTGAATTGTAACTTAACTGCGGCTAATAAGGCGATTTTGGCAAAGAGAATATCTACCGCAGGGAAGCTGCTACCATCAAATGTTTGCCCTCATTAGACTCTCCTCTGGAAGCGCTTTCACTGCAAGCTGCAGATTCCCTCCTAACAGCAAGCTTTAGGATAGGGTACTGAATTGTAACTTACTTTCGCCTAATAATGCGATTTTGGCAAAGAGACTATCTCCCGCAGGGAAGCTGCTACCATCAAATGTTTGCCCTCATTAGACTCCCCTCTGGAAGCGCTTTCACTGCAAGCTGCAGATTCCCTCCTAACAGCAAGCTTTAGGATAGGGTACTGAATTGTAACTTACTTTCGCCTAATAATGCGATTTTGGCAAAGAGAGTATCTCCCGCAGGGAAGCAGCTACCATCAAATGTTTGTCCTCATTAGACTCCCCTCTGGAAGCGCTTTCACTGCAAGCTGCAGATTCCCTCCTAACAGCAAGCTTTAGGATAGGGTACTGAATTGAATCTTAACTGCGGCTAATAAGGCGATTTTGGCAAAGAGAGTATCTCCCGCAGGGAAGCTGCTACCATCAAATGTTTGCCCTCCTTAGACTCCCCTCTGGAAGTGCTTTCACTGCAAGCTGCAGATTCCCTCCTAACAGCAAGCTTTAGGATAGGGTACTGAATTGTAACTTACTTTCGCCTAATAATGCGATTTTGGCAAAGAGAGTATCTCCCGCAGGGAAGCTGCTACCATCAAATGTTTGCCCTCATTAGACTCCCCTCTGGAAGCGCTTTCACTGCAAGCTGCAGATTCCCTCCTAACAGCAAGCTTTAGGATAGGGTACTGAATTGTAACTTACTTTCGCCTAATAATGCGATTTTGGCAAAGAGACTATCTCCCGCAGGGAAGTTGCTACCATCAAATATTTGCCCTCATTAGACTCTCCTCTGGAAGCGCTTTCACTGCAAGCTGCAGATTCCCTCCTAACAGCAAGCTTTAGGATAGGGTACTGAATTGTATCTTACTTTTGCCTAATAATGCGATTTTGGAAAAGAGAGTATCTCCCACAGGGAAGCTGCTACCATCAAATGTTTGCCCTCATTAGACTCCCCTCTGGAAGCGCTTTCACTGCAAGCTGCAGATTCCCTCCTAACAGCAAGCTTTAGGATAGGGTACTGAATTGTAACTTACTTTCGCCTAATAATGCGATTTTGGCAAAGAGACTATCTCCCGCAGGGAAGCTGCTACCATCAAATGTTTGCCCTCATTAGACTACCCTCTGGAAGCGCTTTCACTGCAAGCTGCAGATTCCCTCCTAACAGCAAGCTTTAGGATAGGGTACTGAATTGTAACTTACTTTCACCTAATAATGCGATTTTGGCAAAGAGAGTATCTCCCGCAGGGAAGCTGCTACCATCAAATCTTTGCCCTCATTAGACTCCCCTCTGGTAGCGCTTTCACTGCAAGCTGCAGATTCCCTCCTAACAGCAAGCTTTAGGATAGGGTACTGAATTGTATCTTACTTTCGCCTAATAATGCGATTTTGGCAAAGAGAGTATCTGCCGCAGGGAAGCTGCTACCATCAAATGTTTGCCCTCATTAGACTCCCCTCTGGAAACGCTTTCACTGCAAGCTGCAGATTCCCTCCTAACAGCAAGCTTTAGGATAGTGTACTGAATTGTAACTTACTTTCGCCTAATAATGCGATTTTGGCAAAGAGAGTATCTCCCGCAGGGAAGCTGTTACCATCAAATGTTTGCCCTCGTTAGACTCCCCTCTGGAAGCGCATTCACTGCAAGCTGCAGATTCCCTCCTAACAGCAAGCTTTAGAATAGGGTACTGAATTGTAACTTACTTTCGCCTAATAATGCGATTTTGGCAAAGAAAGTATCTCCCGCAGGGAAGCTGCTACCATCAAATGTTTGCCCTCATTAGACTCCCCTCTGGAAGCGCTTTCACTGCAAGCTGCAGATTCCCTCCTAACAGCAAGCTTTAGGATAAGGTACTGTATTGTAACTTACTTTCGCCTAATAATGCGATTTTGGCAAAGAGAGAATCTCCCGCAGGGAAGCTGCTACCATCAAATGTTTGCCCTCCTTAGACTCCCCTCTGGAAGCGCTTTCACTGCAAGCTGCAGATTCCCTCCTAACAGCAAGCTTTAGGATAGGGTACTGAATTGTATCTTACTTTCGCCTAATAATGCGATTTTGGCAAAGAGACTATCAGCCGCAGGGAAGCTGCTACCATCAAATGTTTGCCCTCATTAGACTCCCCTCTGGAAGCGCTTTCACTGCAAGCTGCAGATTCCCTCCTAACAGCAAGCTTTAGGATAGGGTACTGAATTGTAACTTAACTGCGGCTAATAAGGCGATTTTGGCAAAGAGAATATCTCCCGCAGGGAAGCTGTTACCATCAAATGTTTGCCCTCATTAGACTCCCCTCTGGAAGCGCTTTCACTGCAAGCTGCAGATTCCCTCCTAACAGCAAGCTTTAGGATAGGGTACTGAATTGTAACTTACTTTCGCCTAATAATGCGATTTTGGCAAAGAGAGTATCTCCCGCCGGGAAGCTGATACCATCAAATGTTTGCCCTCATTAGACTCCCCTCTGGAAGCGCTTTCACTGCAAGCTGCAGATTCCCTCCTAACAGCAAGCTGTAGGACAGTATACTGAATTGTAACTTAACTGCGGCTAATAAGACGATTTTGGCAAAGATAATATCTCCCGCAGGGAAGCTGCTACCATCAAATGCTTGCCCTCATTAGACTCCCCTCTGGAAGCGCTTTCACTGCAAGCTGCAGATTCCCTCCTAACAGCAAGCTTTAGGATAGGGTACTGAATTGTAACTTACTTTCGCCTAATAATGCGATTTTGGCAAAGAGAGTATCTCCCGCAGGGAAGCTGCTACCATCAAATGTTTGCCCTCGTTAGACTCCCCTCTGGAAGCGCTTTCACTGCAAGCTGCAGATTCCCTCCTAACAGCAAGCTTTAGGATAGTGTACTGAATTGTAACTTACTTTCGCCTAATAATGCGATTTTGGCAAAGAGACTATCTCCAGCAGGGAAGCTGCTACCATCAAATGTTTGCCCTCATTAGACTCCCCTCTGGAAGCGCTTTCACTGCAATCTGCAGATTCCCTCCTAACAGCAAGCTTTAGGATAGGGTACTGAATTGTAACTTGCTTTCGCCTAATAATGCGATTTTGGCAAAGAGAGTATCTCCCGCAGGGAAGCTGCTACCATCAAATGTTTGCCCTCATTAGACTCCCCTCTGGAAGCGCTTTCACTGCAAGCTGCAGATTCCCTCCTAACAGCAAGCTTTAGGATAGGGTACTGAATTGTATCTTAACTGCGGCTAATAAGGCGATTTTGGCAAAGAGACTATCTCCCGCAGGGAAGCTACTACCATCAAATGTTTGCCCTCATTAGACTCCCCTCTGGAAGCGCTTTCACTGCAAGCTGCAGATTCCCTCCTAACAGCAAGCTTTAGGATAGGGTACTGAATTGTAACTTACTTTCGCCTAATAATGCGATTTTGGCAAAGAGAGTATCTCCCGCAGGGAAGCTGCTACCATCAAATCTTTGCCCTCATTAGACTCCCCTCTGGTAGCGCTTTCACTGCAAGCTGCAGATTCCCTCCTAACAGCAAGCTTTAGGATAGGGTACTGAATTGTAACTTACTTTCGCCTAATAATGCGATTTTGGCAAAGAGAGTATCACCCGCAGGGAAGCTGCTACCATCAAATGTTTGCCCTCATTAGACTCCCCTCTGGAAACGCTTTCACTGCAAGCTGCAGATTCCCTCCTAACAGCAAGCTTTAGGATAAGGTACTGAATTGTAACTTACTTTCGCCTAATAATGCGATTTTGGCAAAGAGATTATCTCCCGCAGGGAAGCTGCTACCATCAAATATTTGCCCTCATTAGACTCCCCTCTGGAAGCGCTTTCACTGCAAGCTGCAGATTCCCTCCTAACAGCAAGCTTTAGGAGAGGGTACTGAATTGTATCTTACTTTCGCCTAATAATGCGATTTTGGCAAAGAGAGTATCTCCCGCAGGGAAGCTGTTAACATCAAATGTTTGCCCTCGTTAGACTACCCTCTGGAAGCGCTTTCACTGCAAGCTGCAGATTCCCTCCTAACAGCAAGCTTTAGAATAGGGTACTGAATTGTAACTTACTTTCACCTAATAATGCGATTTTGGCAAAGAAAGTATCTCCCGCAGGGAAGCTGCTACCATCAAATGTTTGCCCTCATTAGACTCCCCTCTGGAAGCGCTTTCACTGCAAGCTGCAGATTCCCTCCTAACAGCAAGCTTTAGGATAAGGTACTGTATTGTAAATTACTTTCGCCTAATAATGCGATTTTGGCAAAGAGAGAATCTCCCGCAGGGAAGCTGCTACCATCAAATGTTTGCCCTCCTTAGACTCCCCTCTGGAAACGCTTTCACTGCAAGCTGCAGATTCCCTCCTAACAGCAAGCTTTAGGATAAGGTACTGAATTGTTACGTACTTTCGCCTAATAATGCGATTTTGGCAAAGAGAGTATCTCCCGCAGGGAAGCTGCTACCATCAAATGTTTGCCCTCATTAGACTCCCCTCTGGAAGCGCTTTCACTGCAAGCTGCAGATTCCCTCCTAACAGCAAGCTGTAGGACAGTATACTGAATTGTATCTTAACTGCAGCTAATAAGACGATTTTGGCAAAGAGAATATCTCCCGCAGGGAAGCTGCTACCATCAAATGCTTGCCCTCATTAGACTCCCCTCTGGAAGCGCTTTCACTGCAAGCTGCAGATTCCCTCCTAACAGCAAGCTTTAGGATAGGGTACTGAATTGTAACTTACTTTCGCATAATAATGCGATTTTGGCAAAGAGAGTATCTCCCGCAGGGAAGCTGCTACCATCAAATGTTTGCCCTCGTTAGACTCCCCTCTGGAAGCGCTTTCACTGCAAGCTGCAGATTCCCTCCTAACAGCAAGCTTTAGGATAGGGTACTGAATTGTAACTTACTTTCGCCTAATAATGCGATTTTGGCAAAGAGACTATCTCCAGCAGGGAAGCTGCTACCATCAAATGTTTGCCCTCATTAGACTCCCCTCTGGAAGCGCTTTCACTGCAAGCTGCAGATTCCCTCCTAACAGCAAGCTTTAGGATAGGGTACTGAATTGTAACTTACTTTCGCCTAATAATGCGATTTTGGCAAAGAGAGTATCTCTCGCAGGGAAGCTGCTACCATCAAATGTTTGCCCTCATTAGACTCCCCTCTGGAAGCGCTTTCACTGCAAGCGGCAGATTCCCTCCTAACAGCAAGCTTTAGGATAGGGTACTGAATTGTAACTTACTTTCGCCTAATAATGCGATTTTGGCAAAGAGAGTATCTCCCGCAGGGAAGCTGCTACCATCAAATGTTTGCCCTCATTAGACTCCCCTCTGGAAGTGCTTTCACTGCAAGCTGCAGATTCCCTCCTAACAGCAAGCTTTAGGATAGGGTACTGAATTGTAACTTACTTTCGCCTAATAATGCGATTTTGGCAAAGAGAGTATCTCCCGCAGGGAAGCTGCTACCATCAAATGTTTGCCCTCATTAGACTCCCCTCTGCAAGCGCTTTCACTGCAATCTGCAGATTCCCTCCTAACAGCAAGCTTTAGGATAGGGTACTGAATTGTAACTTACTTTCGCCTAATAATGCGATTTTGGCAAAGAGACTATCTCCCGCAGGGAAGTTGCTACCATCAAATATTTGCCCTCATTAGACTCTCCTCTGGAAGCGCTTTCACTGCAAGCTGCAGATTCCCTCCTAACAGCAAGCTTTAGGATAGGGTACTGAATTGTAACTTACTTTTGCCTAATAATGCGATTTTGGAAAAGAGAGTATCTCCCACAGGGAAGCTGCTACCATCAAATGTTTGCCCTCATTAGACTCCCCTCTGGAAGCGCTTTCACTGCAAGCTGCAGATTCCCTCCTAACAGCAAGCTTTAGGATAGGGTACTGAATTGTATCTTACTTTCGCCTAATAATGCGATTTTGGCAAAGAGACTATCTCCCGCAGGGAAGCTGCTACCATCAAATGTTTGCCCTCATTAGACTACCCTCTGGAAGCGCTTTCACTGCAAGCTGCAGATTCCCTCCTAACAGCAAGCTTTAGGATAGGGTACTGAATTGTAACTTACTTTCACCTAATAATGCGATTTTGGCAAAGAGAGTATCTCCCGCAGGGAAGCTGCTACCATCAAATCTTTGCCCTCATTAGACTCCCCTCTGGTAGCGCTTTCACTGCAAGCTGCAGATTCCCTCCTAACAGCAAGCTTTAGGATAGGGTACTGAATTGTATCTTACTTTCGCCTAATAATGCGATTTTGGCAAAGAGAGTATCTGCCGCAGGGAAGCTGCTACCATCAAATGTTTGCCCTCATTAGACTCCCCTCTGGAAACGCTTTCACTGCAAGCTGCAGATTCCCTCCTAACAGCAAGCTTTAGGATAGGGTACTGAATTGTAACTTAACTGCGGCTAATAAGGCGATTTTGGCAAAGAGAATATCTCCCGCAGGGAAGCTGTTACCATCAAATGTTTGCCCTCATTAGACTCCCCTCTGGAAGCGCTTTCACTGCAAGCTGCAGATTCCCTCCTAACAGCAAGCTTTAGGATAGGGTACTGAATTGTAACTTACTTTCGCCTAATAATGCGATTTTGGCAAAGAGAGTATCACCCGCAGGGAAGCTGATACCATCAAATGTTTGCCCTCGTTAGACTCCCCTCTGGAAGCGCTTTCACTGCAAGCTGCAGATTCCCTCCTAACAGCAAGCTGTAGGACAGTATACTGAATTGTAACTTAACTGCGGCTAATAAGACGATTTTGGCAAAGATAATATCTCCCGCAGGGAAGCTGCTACCATCAAATGCTTGCCCTCATTAGACTCCCCTCTGGAAGCGCTTTCACTGCAAGCTGCAGATTCCCTCCTAACAGCAAGCTTTAGGATAGGGTACTGAATTGTATCTTAACTGCGGCTAAAAAGGCGATTTTGGCAAAGAGAGTATCTCCCGCAGGGAAGCTGCTACCATCAAATGTTTGCCCTCGTTAGACTCCCCTCTGGAAGCGCTTTCACTGCAAGCTGCAGATTCCCTCCTAACAGCAAGCTTTAGGATAGTGTACTGAATTGTAACTTAACTGCGGCTAATAAGGCGATTTTGGCAAAGAGAATATCTCCCGCAGGGAAGCTGTTACCATCAAATGTTTGCCCTCATTAGACTCCCCTCTGGAAGCGCTTTCACTGCAAGCTGCAGATTCCCTCCTAACAGCAAGCTTTAGGATAGGGTACTGAATTGTAACTTACTTTCGCCTAATAATGCGATTTTGGCAAAGAGAGTATCACCCGCAGGGAAGCTGATACCATCAAATGTTTGCCCTCCTTAGACTCCCCTCTGGAAGCGCTTTCACTGCAAGCTGCAGATTCCCTCCTAACAGCAAGCTGTAGGACAGTATACTGAATTGTAACTTAACTGCGGCTAATAAGACGATTTTGGCAAAGATAATATCTCCCGCAGGGAAGCTGCTACCATCAAATGCTTGCCCTCATTAGACTCCCCTCTGGAAGCGCTTTCACTGCAAGCTGCAGATTCCCTCCTAACAGCAAGCTTTAGGATAGGGTACTGAATTGTATCTTAACTGCGGCTAAAAAGGCGATTTTGGCAAAGAGAGTATCTCCCGCAGGGAAGCTGCTACCATCAAATGTTTGCCCTCGTTAGACTCCCCTCTGGAAGCGCTTTCACTGCAAGCTGCAGATTCCCTCCTAACAGCAAGCTTTAGGATAGTGTACTGAATTGTAACTTACTTTCGCCTAATAATGCGATTTTGGCAAAGAGACTATCTCCAGCAGGGAAGCTGCTACCATCAAATGTTTGCCCTCATTAGACTCCCCTCTGGAAGCGCTTTCACTGCAATCTGCAGATTCCCTCCTAACAGCAAGCTTTAGGATAGGGTACTGAATTGTAACTTGCTTTCGCCTAATAATGCGATTTTGGCAAAGAGAGTATCTCCCGCAGGGAAGCTGCTACCATCAAATGTTTGCCCTCATTAGACTCCCCTCTGGAAGCGCTTTCACTGCAAGCTGCAGATTCCCTCCTAACAGCAAGCTTTAGGATAGGGTACTGAATTGTATCTTAACTGCGGCTAATAAGGCGATTTTGGCAAAGAGACTATCTCCCGCAGGGAAGCTACTACCATCAAATATTTACCCTCATTAGACTCCCCTCTGGAAGCGCTTTCACTGCAAGCTGCAGATTCCCTCCTAACAGCAAGCTTTAGGATAGTGTACTGAATTGTAACTTACTTTCGCCTAATAATGCGATTTTGGCAAAGAGACTATCTCCCGCAGGGAAGCTGCTACCATCAAATGTTTGCCCTCATTAGACTCCCCTCTGGAAACGCTTTCACTGCAAGCTGCAGATTCCCTCCTAACAGCAAGCTTTAGGATAAGGTACTGAATTGTTACGTACTTTCGCCTAATAATGCGATTTTGGCAAAGAGATTATCTCCCGCAGGGAAGCTGTTACCATCAAATGTTTGCCCTCATTAGACTCCCCTCTGGAAGCGCTTTCACTGCAAGCTGCAGATTCCCTCCTAACAGCAAGCTTTAGGATAGTGTACTGAATTGTAACTTACTTTCGCCTAATAATGCGATTTTGGCAAAGAGAGTATCTCCCGCAGGGAAGCTGCTACCATCAAATGTTTGCCCTCGTTAGACTCCCCTCTGGAAGCGCTTTCACTGCAAGCTGCAGATTCCCTCCTAACAGCAAGCTTTAGGATAGTGTACTGAATTGTATCATACTTTCGCCTAATAATGCGATTTTGGCAAAGAGACTATCTCCAGCAGGGAAGCTGCTACCATCAAATGTTTGCCCTCATTAGACTCCCCTCTGGAAGCGCTTTCACTGCAAGCTGCAGATTCCCTCCTAACAGCAAGCTTTAGGATAGGGTACTGAATTGTAACTTACTTTCGCCTAATAATGCGATTTTGGCAAAGAGAGTATCTCCCGCAGGGAAGCTGCTACCATCAAATGTTTGCCCTCATTAGACTCCCCTCTGGAAGCGCTTTCACTGCAAGCTGCAGATTCCCTCCTAACAGCAAGCTTTAGGATAGGGTACTGAATTGTAACTTACTTTCGCCTAATAATGCGATTTTGGCAAAGAGAGTATCTCCCGCAGGGAAGCTGCTACCATCAAATCTTTGCCCTCATTAGACTCCCCTCTGGTAGCGCTTTCACTGCAAGCTGCAGATTCCCTCCTAACAGCAAGCTTTAGGATAGGGTACTGAATTGTAACTTACTTTCGCCTAATAATGCGATTTTGGCAAAGAGAGTATCACCCGCAGGGAAGCTGCTACCATCAAATGTTTGCCCTCATTAGACTCCCCTCTGGAAACGCTTTCACTGCAAGCTGCAGATTCCCTCCTAACAGCAAGCTTTAGGATAAGGTACTGAATTGTAACTTACTTTCGCCTAATAATGCGATTTTGGCAAAGAGATTATCTCCCGCAGGGAAGCTGCTACCATCAAATATTTGCCCTCATTAGACTCCCCTCTGGAAGCGCTTTCACTGCAAGCTGCAGATTCCCTCCTAACAGCAAGCTTTAGGAGAGGGTACTGAATTGTATCTTACTTTCGCCTAATAATGCGATTTTGGCAAAGAGAGTATCTCCCACAGGGAAGCTGTTAACATCAAATGTTTGCCCTCGTTAGACTACCCTCTGGAAGCGCTTTCACTGCAAGCTGCAGATTCCCTCCTAACAGCAAGCTTTAGAATAGGGTACTGAATTGTAACTTACTTTCACCTAATAATGCGATTTTGGCAAAGAAAGTATCTCCCGCAGGGAAGCTGCTACCATCAAATGTTTGCCCTCATTAGACTCCCCTCTGGAAGCGCTTTCACTGCAAGCTGCAGATTCCCTCCTAACAGCAAGCTTTAGGATAAGGTACTGTATTGTAACTTACTTTCGCCTAATAATGCGATTTTGGCAAAGAGAGAATCTCCCGCAGGGAAGCTGCTACCATCAAATGTTTG
Source organism: Phaenicophaeus curvirostris (assembly GCF_032191515.1). Classification (NCBI taxonomy): domain Eukaryota; kingdom Metazoa; phylum Chordata; class Aves; order Cuculiformes; family Cuculidae; genus Phaenicophaeus; species Phaenicophaeus curvirostris. The sequence continues at coordinate 96,666 of NW_027206762.1, read as the reverse complement.
CCCTCCTTAGACTCCCCTCTGGAAACGCTTTCACTGCAAGCTGCAGATTCCCTCCTAACAGCAAGCTTTAGGATAAGGTACTGAATTGTTACGTACTTTCGCCTAATAATGCGATTTTGGCAAAGAGAGTATCTCCCGCAGGGAAGCTGCTACCATCAAATGTTTGCCCTCATTAGACTCCCCTCTGGAAGCGCTTTCACTGCAAGCTGCAGATTCCCTCCTAACAGCAAGCTGTAGGACAGTATACTGAATTGTAACTTAACTGCAGCTAATAAGACGATTTTGGCAAAGAGAATATCTCCCGCAGGGAAGCTGCTACCATCAAATGCTTGCCCTCATTAGACTCCCCTCTGGAAGCGCTTTCACTGCAAGCTGCAGATTCCCTCCTAACAGCAAGCTTTAGGATAGGGTACTGAATTGTAACTTACTTTCGCATAATAATGCGATTTTGGCAAAGAGAGTATCTCCCGCAGGGAAGCTGCTACCATCAAATGTTTGCCCTCGTTAGACTCCCCTCTGGAAGCGCTTTCACTGCAAGCTGCAGATTCCCTCCTAACAGCAAGCTTTAGGATAGGGTACTGAATTGTAACTTACTTTCGCCTAATAATGCGATTTTGGCAAAGAGACTATCTCCAGCAGGGAAGCTGCTACCATCAAATGTTTGCCCTCATTAGACTCCCCTCTGGAAGCGCTTTCACTGCAAGCTGCAGATTCCCTCCTAACAGCAAGCTTTAGGATAGGGTACTGAATTGTAACTTAAGTGCGGCTAATAATGCGATTTTGGCAAAGAGAGTATCTCCCGCAGGGAAGCTGCTACCATCAAATGTTTGCCCTCATTAGACTCCCCTCTGGAAGCGCTTTCACTGCAAGCTGCAGATTCCCTCCTAACAGCAAGCTTTAGGATAGGGTACTGAATTGTAACTTACTTTCGCCTAATAATGCGATTTTGGCAAAGAGAGTATATCCCGCAGGGAAGCTGCTACCATCAAATGTTTGCCCTCGTTAGACTCCCCTCTGGAAGCGCTTTCACTGCAAGCTGCAGATTCCCTCCTAACAGCAAGCTTTAGGATAGGGTACTGAATTGAAACTTACTTTCGCCTAATAATGCGATTTTGGCAAAGAAAGTATCTCCCGCAGGGAAGCTGCTACCATCAAATGTTTGCCCTCGTTAGACTCCCCTCTGGAAGCGCTTTCACTGCAAGCTGCAGATTCCCTCCTAACAGCAAGCTTTAGGATAGGGTACTGAATTGTATCTTAACTGCCGCTAATAAGGCCATTATGGCAAAGAGATTATCTCCCACAGGGAAGCTGCTACCATCAAATGTTTGCCCTCATTAGACTCCCCTCTGGAAGCGCTTTCACTGCAAGCTGCAGATTCCCTCCTAACAGCAAGCTTTAGGATAGGGTACTGAATTGTAACTTACTTTCGCCTAATAATGCGATTTTGGCAAAGAGAGTATCTCCCGCAGGGAAGCTGCTAGCATCAAATGTTTGCCCTCATTAGACTCCCCTCTGGAAGCGCTTTCACTGCAAGCTGCAGATTCCCTCCTAACAGCAAGCTTTAGGATAAGATACTGAATTGTAACTTACTTTCGCCTAATAATGCGATTTTTTCAAAGAGAGTATCTCCCGCAGGGAAGCTGCTACCATCAAATGTTTGCCCTCATTAGACTCCCCTCTGGAAGCGCTTTCACTGCAAGCTGCAGATTCCCTCCTAACAGCAAGCTTTAGGATAGGGTACTGAATTGTAACTTACTTTCGCCTAATAATGCGATTATGGCAAAGAGAGTATCTCCCGCAGGGAAGCTGCTACCATCAAATGTTTGCCCTCATTAGACTCCCCTCTGGAAGCGCTTTCACTGCAAGCTGCAGATTCCCTCCTAACAGCAAGCTTTAGAATAGGGTACTGAATTGTAACTTACTTTCACCTAATAATGCGATTTTGGCAAAGAAAGTATCTCCCGCAGGGAAGCTGCTACCATCAAATGTTTGCCCTCATTAGACTCCCCTCTGGAAGCGCTTTCACTGCAAGCTGCAGATTCCCTCCTAACAGCAAGCTTTAGGATAAGGTACTGTATTGTAACTTACTTTCGCCTAATAATGCGATTTTGGCAAAGAGAGAATCTCCCGCAGGGAAGCTGCTACCATCAAATGTTTGCCCTCCTTAGACTCCCCTCTGGAAACGCTTTCACTGCAAGCTGCAGATTCCCTCCTAACAGCAAGCTTTAGGATAAGGTACTGAATTGTTACGTACTTTCGCCTAATAATGCGATTTTGGCAAAGAGAGTATCTCCCGCAGGGAAGCTGCTACCATCAAATGTTTGCCCTCATTAGACTCCCCTCTGGAAGCGCTTTCACTGCAAGCTGCAGATTCCCTCCTAACAGCAAGCTGTAGGACAGTATACTGAATTGTAACTTAACTGCAGCTAATAAGACGATTTTGGCAAAGAGAATATCTCCCGCAGGGAAGCTGCTACCATCAAATGCTTGCCCTCATTAGACTCCCCTCTGGAAGCGCTTTCACTGCAAGCTGCAGATTCCCTCCTAACAGCAAGCTTTAGGATAGGGTACTGAATTGTAACTTACTTTCGCCTAATAATGCGATTTTGGCAATGAGAATATCTCCCGCAGGGAAGCTGCTACCATCAAATGTTTGCCCTCATTAGACTCCCCTCTGGAAGCGCTTTCACTGCAAGCTGCAGATTCCCTCCTAACAGCAAGCTTTAGGATAAGGTACAGAATTGTAACTTACTTTCGCCTAATAATGCGATTTTGGCAAAGAGAGTATCTCCCGCAGGGAAGCTGCTACCATCAAATGTTTGCCCTCATTAGACTCCCCTCTGGAAGCGCTTTCACTGCAAGCTGCAGATTCCCTCCTAACAGCAAGCTTTAGGATAGGGTACTGAATTGTAACTTACTTTCGCCTAATAATGCGATTTTGGCAAAGAGAGTATCTCCAGCAGGGAAGCTGCTACCATCAAATGTTTGCCCTCATTAGACTCCCCTCTGGAAGCGCTTTCACTGCAAGCGGCAGATTCCCTCCTAACAGCAAGCTTTAGGATAGGGTACTGAATTGTAACTTACTTTCGCCTAATAATGCGATTTTGGCAAAGAGAGTATATCCCGCAGGGAAGCTGCTACCATCAAATGTTTGCCCTCATTAGACTCCCCTCTGGAAACGCTTTCACTGCAAGCTGCAGATTCCCTCCTAACAGCAAGCTTTAGGATAAGGTACTGAATTGTTACGTACTTTCGCCTAATAATGCGATTTTGTCAAAGAGAGTATCTCCCGCAGGGAAGCTGTTACCATCAAATGTTTGCCCTCGTTAGACTCCCCTCTGGAAGCGCTTTCACTGCAAGCTGCAGATTCCCTCCTAACAGCAAGCTTTAGGATAGGGTACTGAATTGAAACTTACTTTCGCCTAATAATGCGATTTTGGCAAAGAAAGTATCTCCCGCAGGGAAGCTGCTACCATCAAATGTTTGCCCTCGTTAGACTCCCCTCTGGAAGCGCTTTCACTGCAAGCTGCAGATTCCCTCCTAACAGCAAGCTTTAGGATAGTGTACTGAATTGTATCTTAACTGCCGCTAATAAGGCCATTTTGGCAAAGAGATTATCTCCCACAGGGAAGCTGCTACCATCAAATGTTTGCCCTCATTAGACTCCCCTCTGGAAGCGCTTTCACTGCAAGCTGCAGATTCCCTCCTAACAGCAAGCTTTAGGATAGGGTACTGAATTGTAACTTACTTTCGCCTAATAATGCGATTTTGGCAAAGAGAGTATCTCCCGCAGGGAAGCTGCTAGCATCAAATGTTTGCCCTCATTAGACTCCCCTCTGGAAGCGCTTTCACTGCAAGCTGCAGATTCCCTCCTAACAGCAAGCTTTAGGATAAGATACTGAATTGTAACTTACTTTCGCCTAATAATGCGATTTTTTCAAAGAGAGTATCTCCCGCAGGGAAGCTGCTACCATCAAATGTTTGCCCTCATTAGACTCCCCTCTGGAAGCGCTTTCACTGCAAGCTGCAGATTCCCTCCTAACAGCAAGCTTTAGGATAGGGTACTGAATTGTAACTTACTTTCGCCTAATAATGCGATTATGGCAAAGAGAGTATCTCCCGCAGGGAAGCTGCTACCATCAAATGTTTGCCCTCATTAGACTCCCCTCTGGAAGCGCTTTCACTGCAAGCTGCAGATTCCCTCCTAACAGCAAGCTGTAGGACAGTAAACTGAATTGTAACTTAACTGCAGCTAATAAGACGATTTTGGCAAAGAGAATATCTCCCGCAGGGAAGCTGCTACCATCAAATGCTTGCCCTCATTAGACTCCCCTCTGGAAGCGCTTTCACTGCAAGCTGCAGATTCCCTCCTAACAGCAAGCTTTAGGATAGGGTACTGAATTGTAACTTACTTTCGCATAATAATGCGATTTTGGCAAAGAGAGTATCTCCCGCAGGGAAGCTGCTACCATCAAATGTTTGCCCTCGTTAGACTCCCCTCTGGAAGCGCTTTCACTGCAAGCTGCAGATTCCCTCCTAACAGCAAACTTTAGGATAGTGTACTGAATTGTAACTTACTTTCGCCTAATAATGCGATTTTGGCAAAGAGACTATCTCCAGCAGGGAAGCTGCTACCATCAAATGTTTGCCCTCATTAGACTCCCCTCTGGAAGCGCTTTCACTGCAAGCTGCAGATTCCCTCCTAACAGCAAGCTTTAGGATAGGGTACTGAATTGTAACTTAAGTGCGGCTAATAATGCGATTTTGGCAAAGAGAGTATCTCCCGCAGGGAAGCTGCTACCATCAAATGTTTGCCCTCATTAGACTCCCCTCTGGAAGCGCTTTCACTGCAAGCGGCAGATTCCCTCCTAACAGCAAGCTTTAGGATAGGGTACTGAATTGTAACTTACTTTCGCCTAATAATGCGATTTTGGCAAAGAGAGTATCTCCCGCAGGGAAGCTGCTACCATCAAATGTTTGCCCTCATTAGACTCCCCTCTGGAAACGCTTTCACTGCAAGCTGCAGATTCCCTCCTAACAGCAAGCTTTAGGATAAGGTACTGAATTGTTACGTACTTTCGCCTAATAATGCGATTTTGTCAAAGAGAGTATCTCCCGCAGGGAAGCTGTTACCATCAAATGTTTGCCCTCGTTAGACTCCCCTCTGGAAGCGCATTCACTTCAAGCTGCAGATTCCCTCCTAACAGCAAGCTTTAGGATAGGGTACTGAATTGTATCTTACTTTCGCCTAATAATGCGATTTTGGCAAAGAAAGTATCTCCCGCAGGGAAGCTGCTACCATCAAATGTTTGCCCTCATTAGACTCCCCTCTGGAAGCGCTTTCACTGCAAGCTGCAGATTCCCTCCTAACAGCAAGCTTTAGGATAAGGTACTGTATTGTAACTTACTTTCGCCTAATAATGCGATTTTGGCAAAGAGAGAATCTCCCGCAGGGAAGCTGCTACCATCAAATGTTTGCCCTCATTAGACTCCCCTCTGGAAGCGCTTTCACTGCAAGCTGCAGATTCCCTCCTAACAGCAAGCTTTAGGATAGGGTACTGAATTGTAACTTACTTTCGCCTAATAATGCGATTTTGGCAAAGAGACTATCAGCCGCAGGGAAGCTGCTACCATCAAATGTTTGCCCTCATTAGACTCCCCTCTGGCAGCGCTTTCACTGCAAGCTGCAGATTCCCTCCTAACAGCAAGCTTTAGGATAGGGTACTGAATTGTAACTTAACTGCGGCTAATAAGGCGATTTTGGCAAAGAGAATATCTCCCGCAGGGAAGCTGTTACCATCAAATGTTTGCCCTCATTAGACTCCCCTCTGGAAGCGCTTTCACTGCAAGCTGCAGATTCCCTCCTAACAGCAAGCTTTAGGATAGGGTACTGAATTGTAACTTACTTTCGCCTAATAATGCGATTTTGGCAAAGAGAGTATCACCCGCAGGGAATCTGATACCATCAAATGTTTACCCTCATTAGACTCCCCTCTGGAAGCGCTTTCACTGCAAGCTGCAGATTCCCTCCTAACAGCAAGCTGTAGGACAGTATACTGAATTGTAACTTAACTGCGGCTAATAAGACGATTCTGGCAAAGAGACTATCTCCCGCAGGGAAGCTGCTACCATCAAATGCTTGCCCTCAGTAGACTCCCCTCTGGAAGCGCTTTCACTGCAAGCTGCAGATTCCCTCCTAACAGCAAGCTTTAGGATAGAGTACTGAATTGTAACTTACTTTCGCCTAATAATGCGATTTTGGCAAAGAGAGTATCTCCCGCAGGGAAGCTGCTACCATCAAATGTTTGCCCTCATTAGACTCCCCTCTGGAAGCGCTTTCACTGCAAGCTGCAGATTCCCTCCTAACAGCAAGCTTTAGGATAGGGTACTGAATTGTAACTTACTTTCGCCTAATAATGCGATTTTGGCAAAGAGAGTATCTCCAGCAGGGAAGCTGCTACCATCAAATGTTTGCCCTCATTAGACTCCCCTCTGGAAGCGCTTTCACTGCAATCTGCAGATTCCCTCCTAACAGCAAGCTTTAGGATAGGGTACTGAATTGTAACTTGCTTTCGCCTAATAATGCGATTTTGGCAAAGAGACTATCTCCCGCAGGGAAGCTGCTACCATCAAATGTTTGCCCTCATTAGACTCCCCTCTGGAAGCGCTTTCACTGCAAGCTGCAGATTCCCTCCTAACAGCAAGCTTTAGGATAGGGTACTGAATTGTATCTTAACTGCGGCTAATAAGGCGATTTTGGCAAAGAGACTATCTCCCGCAGGGAAGCTGCTACCATCAAATGTTTGCCCTCATTAGACTCCCCTCTGGAAGCGCTTTCACTGCAAGCAGCAGATTCCCTCCTAACAGCAAGCTGTAGGACAGTATACTGAATTGTAACTTAACTGCGGCTAATAAGGCGATTTTGCAAAGAGAATATCTCCCGCAGGGAAGCTGCTACCATCAAATGTTTGCCCTCATTAGACTCCCCTCTGGAAGCGCTTTCACTGCAAGCTGCAGATTCCCTCCTAACAGCAAGCTGTAGGACAGTATACTGAATTGTAACTTAACTGCGGCTAATAAGACGATTCTGGCAAAGAGACTATCTCCCGCAGGGAAGCTGCTACCATCAAATGCTTGCCCTCATTAGACTCCCCTCTGGAAGCGCTTTCACTGCAAGCTGCAGATTCCCTCCTAACAGCAAGCTTTAGGATAGAGTACTGAATTGTAACTTACTTTCGCCTAATAATGCGATTTTGGCAAAGAGAGTATCTCCCGCAGGGAAGCTGCTACCATCAAATGTTTGCCCTCATTAGACTCCCCTCTGGAAGCGCTTTCACTGCAAGCTGCAGATTCCCTCCTAACAGCAAGCTTTAGGATAGGGTACTGAATTGTAACTTACTTTCGCCTAATAATGCGATTTTGGCAAAGAGAGTATCTCCAGCAGGGAAGCTGCTACCATCAAATGTTTGCCCTCATTAGACTCCCCTCTGGAAGCGCTTTCACTGCAATCTGCAGATTCCCTCCTAACAGCAAGCTTTAGGATAGGGTACTGAATTGTAACTTGCTTTCGCCTAATAATGCGATTTTGGCAAAGAGACTATCTCCCGCAGGGAAGCTGCTACCATCAAATGTTTGCCCTCATTAGACTCCCCTCTGGAAGCGCTTTCACTGCAAGCTGCAGATTCCCTCCTAACAGCAAGCTTTAGGATAGGGTACTGAATTGTATCTTAACTGCGGCTAATAAGGCGATTTTGGCAAAGAGACTATCTCCCGCAGGGAAGCTGCTACCATCAAATGTTTGCCCTCATTAGACTCCCCTCTGGAAGCGCTTTCACTGCAAGCTGCAGATTCCCTCCTAACAGCAAGCTGTAGGACAGTATACTGAATTGTAACTTAACTGCGGCTAATAAGGCGATTTTGCAAAGAGAATATCTCCCGCAGGGAAGCTGCTACCATCAAATGTTTGCCCTCATTAGACTCCCCTCTGGAAGCGCTTTCACTGCAAGCTGCAGATTCCCTCCTAACAGCAAGCTTTAGGATAGGGTACTGAATTGTAACTTACTTTCGCCTAATAATGCGATTATGGCAAAGAGAGTATCTCCCGCAGGGAAGCTGCTACCATCAAATGTTTGCCCTCATTAGACTCCCCTCTGGAAGCGCTTTCACTGCAAGCTGCAGATTCCCTCCTAACAGCAAGCTTTAGGATAAGGTACTGTATTGTAACTTACTTTCGCCTAATAATGCGATTTTGGCAAAGAGAGAATCTCCCGCAGGGAAGCTGCTACCATCAAATGTTTGCCCTCATTAGACTCCCCTCTGGAAGCGCTTTCACTGCAAGCTGCAGATTCCCTCCTAACAGCAAGCTTTAGGATAGGGTACTGAATTGTAACTTAACTGCGGCTAATAAGGCGATTTTGGCAAAGAGAATATCTCCCGCAGGGAAGCTGCTACCATCAAATGTTTGCCCTCATTAGACTCCCCTCTGGAAGCGCTTTCACTGCAAGCTGCAGATTCCCTCCTAACAGCAAGCTTTAGGATAGGGTACTGAATTGTAACTTACTTTCGCCTAATAATGCGATTTTGGCAAAGAGACTATCTCCCGCAGGGAAGCTGCTACCATCAAATGTTTGCCCTCATTAGACTCCCCTCTGGAAGCGCTTTCACTGCAAGCTGCAGATTCCCTCCTAACAGCAAGCTTTAGGATAGGGTACTGAATTGTAACTTACTTTCGCCTAATAATGCGATTTTGGCAAAGAGAGTATCTCCCGCAGGGAAGTTGCTACCATCAAATGTTTGCCCTCATTAGACTCCCCTCTGGAAGCGCTTTCACTGCAAGCTGCAGATTCCCTCCTAACAGCAAGCTTTAGGATAGGGTACTGAATTGTAACTTACTTTCGCCTAATAATGCGATTTTGGCAAAGAGAGTATCTGCCGCAGGGAAGCTGCTACCATCAAATGTTTGTCCTCATTAGACTCCCCTCTGGAAACGCTTTCACTGCAAGCTGCAGATTCCCTCCTAACAGCAAGCTTTAGGATAAGGTAGTGAATTGCAACTTACTTTCGCCTAATAATGCGATTTTGGCAAAGAGAGTATCTCCCGCAGGGAAGCTGCTACCATCAAATATTTGCCCTCATTAGACTCCCCTCTGGAAGCGCTTTCACTGCAAGCTGCAGATTCCCTCCTAACAGCAAGCTTTAGGAGAGGGTACTGAATTGTATCTTACTTTCGCCTAATAATGCGATTTTGGCAAAGAGAGTATCTCCCGCAGGGAAGCTGCTACCATCAAATGTTTGCCCTCATTAGACTCCCCTCTGGAAGCGCTTTCACTGCAAGCTGCAGATTCCCTCCTAACAGCAAGCTTTAGGATAGGGTACTGAATTGTAACTTACTTTCGCCTAATAATGCGATTTTGGCAAAGAAAGTATCTCCCGCAGGGAAGCTGCTACCATCAAATGTTTGCCCTCATTAGACTCCCCTCTGGAAGCGCTTTCACTGCAAGCTGCAGATTCCCTCCTAACAGCAAGCTTTAGGATAGGGTACTGAATTGTAACTTACTTTCGCCTAATAATGCGATTTTGGCAAAGAGAGAATCTCCCGCACGGAAGCTGCTACCATCAAATGTTTGCCCTCATTAGACTCCCCTCTGGAAGCGCTTTCACTGCAAGCTGCAGATTCCCTCCTAACAGCAAGCTTTAGGATAGGGTACTGAATTGTAACTTACTTTCGCCTAATAATGCGATTTTGGCAAAGAGACTATCAGCCGCAGGGAAGCTGCTACCATCAAATGTTTGCCCTCATTAGACTCCCCTCTGGAAGCGCTTTCACTGCAAGCTGCAGATTCCCTCCTAACAGCAAGCTTTAGGAGAGGGTACTGAGTTGTATCTTACTTTCGCCTAATAATGCGATTTTGGCAAAGAGAGTATCTCCCGCAGGGAAGCTGTTACCATCAAATGTTTGCCCTCGTTAGACTCCCCTCTGGAAGCGCATTCACTTCAAGCTGCAGATTCCCTCCTAACAGCAAGCTTTAGGATAGGGTACTGAATTGTAACTTACTTTCGCCTAATAATGCGATTTTGGCAAAGAGACTATCTCCAGCAGGGAAGCTGCTACCATCAAATGTTTGCCCTCATTAGACTCCCCTCTGGAAGCGCTTTCACTGCAAGCTGCAGATTCCCTCCTAACAGCAAGCTTTAGGATAAGGTACTGTATTGTAACTTACTTTCGCCTAATAATGCGATTTTGGCAAAGAGAGAATCTCCCGCAGGGAAGCTGCTACCATCAAATGTTTGCCCTCATTAGACTCCCCTCTGGAAGCGCTTTCACTGCAAGCTGCAGATTCCCTCCTAACAGCAAGCTGTAGGATAGGGTACTGAATTGTAACTTACTTTCGCCTAATAATGCGATTTTGGCAAAGAGACTATCAGCCGCAGGGAAGCTGCTACCATCAAATGTTTGCCCTCATTAGACTCCCCTCTGGAAGCGCTTTCACTGCAAGCTGCAGATTCCCTCCTAACAGCAAGCTGTAGGACAGTATACTGAATTGTAACTTAACTGCGGCTAATAAGGCGATTTTGGCAAAGAGAATATCTCCCGCAGGGAAGCTGCTACCATCAAATGTTTGCCCTCATTAGACTCCCCTCTGGAAGCGCTTTCACTGCAAGCTGCAGATTCCCTCCTAACAGCAAGCTTTAGGATAAGGTACTGTATTGTAACTTACTTTCGCCTAATAATGCGATTTTGGCAAAGAGAGAATCTCCCGCAGGGAAGCTGCTACCATCAAATGTTTGCCCTCATTAGACTCCCCTCTGGAAGCGCTTTCACTGCAAGCTGCAGATTCCCTCCTAACAGCAAGCTTTAGGATAGAGTACTGAATTGTAACTTACTTTCGCCTAATAATGCGATTTTGGCAAAGAGAGTATCTCCCGCAGGGAAGCTGCTACCATCAAATGTTTGCCCTCATTAGACTCCCCTCTGGAAGCGCTTTCACTGCAAGCTGCAGATTCCCTCCTAACAGCAAGCTTTAGGATAGGGTACTGAATTGTAACTTACTTTCGCCTAATAATGCGATTTTGGCAAAGAGAGTATCTCCAGCAGGGAAGCTGCTACCATCAAATGTTTGCCCTCATTAGACTCCCCTCTGGAAGCGCTTTCACTGCAATCTGCAGATTCCCTCCTAACAGCAAGCTTTAGGATAGGGTACTGAATTGTAACTTGCTTTCGCCTAATAATGCGATTTTGGCAAAGAGAGTATCTCCGCAGGGAAGCTGCTACCATCAAATGTTTGCCTCATTAGACTCCCCTCTGGAAGCGCTTTCACTGCAAGCTGCAGATTCCCTCCTAACAGCAAGCTTTAGGATAGGGTACTGAATTGTATCTTAACTGCGGCTAATAAGGCGATTTTGGCAAAGAGACTATCTCCCGCAGGGAAGCTGCTACCATCAAATGTTTGCCCTCATTAGACTCCCCTCTGGAAGCGCTTTCACTGCAAGCTGCAGATTCCCTCCTAACAGCAAGCTGTAGGACAGTATACTGAATTGTAACTTAACTGCGGCTAATAAGGCGATTTTGCAAAGAGAATATCTCCCGCAGGGAAGCTGCTACCATCAAATGTTTGCCCTCATTAGACTCCCCTCTGGAAGCGCTTTCACTGCAAGCTGCAGATTCCCTCCTAACAGCAAGCTTTAGGATAGGGTACTGAATTGTAACTTACTTTCGCCTAATAATGCGATTATGGCAAAGAGAGTATCTCCCGCAGGGAAGCTGCTACCATCAAATATTTGCCCTCATTAGACTCCCCTCTGGAAGCGCTTTCACTGCAAGCTGCAGATTCCCTCCTAACAGCAAGCTTTAGGATAAGGTACTGTATTGTAACTTACTTTCGCCTAATAATGCGATTTTGGCAAAGAGAGAATCTCCCGCAGGGAAGCTGCTACCATCAAATGTTTGCCCTCATTAGACTCCCCTCTGGAAGCGCTTTCACTGCAATCTGCAGATTCCCTCCTAACAGCAAGCTTTAGGATAGGGTACTGAATTGTAACTTAACTGCGGCTAATAAGGCGATTTTGGCAAAGAGAATATCTCCCGCAGGGAAGCTGCTACCATCAAATGTTTGCCCTCATTAGACTCCCCTCTGGAAGCGCTTTCACTGCAAGCTGCAGATTCCCTCCTAACAGCAAGCTTTAGGATAGGGTACTGAATTGTAACTTACTTTCGCCTAATAATGCGATTATGGCAAAGAGAGTATCTCCCGCAGGGAAGCTGCTACCATCAAATGTTTGCCCTCATTAGACTCCCCTCTGGAAGCGCTTTCACTGCAAGCTGCAGATTCCCTCCTAACAGCAAGCTTTAGGAGAGGGTACTGAATTGTATCTTACTTTCGCCTAATAATGCGATTTTGGCAAAGAGAGTATCTCCCGCAGGGAAGCTGTTAACATCAAATGTTTGCCCTCGTTAGACTACCCTCTGGAAGCGCTTTCACTGCAAGCTGCAGATTCCCTCCTAACAGCAAGCTTTAGAATATGGTACTGAATTGTAACTGACTTTCACATAATAATGCGATTTTGGCAAAGAAAGTATCTCCCGCAGGGAAGCTGCTACCATCAAATGTTTGCCCTCATTAGACTCCCCTCTGGAAGCGCTTTCACTGCAAGCTGCAGATTCCCTCCTAACAGCAAGCTTTAGGATAAGGTACTGTATTGTAACTTACTTTCGCCTAATAATGCGATTTTGGCAAAGAGAGAATCTCCCGCAGGGAAGCTGCTACCATCAAATGTTTGCCCTCCTTAGACTCCCCTCTGGAAACGCTTTCACTGCAAGCTGCAGATTCCCTCCTAACAGCAAGCTTTAGGATAAGGTACTGAATTGTTACGTACTTTCGCCTAATAATGCGATTTTGGCAAAGAGAGTATCTCCCGCAGGGAAGCTGCTACCATCAAATGTTTGCCCTCATTAGACTCCCCTCTGGAAGCGCTTTCACTGCAAGCTGCAGATTCCCTCCTAACAGCAAGCTGTAGGACAGTATACTGAATTGTAACTTAACTGCAGCTAATAAGACGATTTTGGCAAAGAGAATATCTCCCGCAGGGAAGCTGCTACCATCAAATGCTTGCCCTCATTAGACTCCCCTCTGGAAGCGCTTTCACTGCAAGCTGCAGATTCCCTCCTAACAGCAAGCTTTAGGATAGGGTACTGAATTGTAACTTACTTTCGCATAATAATGCGATTTTGGCAAAGAGAGTATCTCCCGCAGGGAAGCTGCTACCATCAAATGTTTGCCCTCGTTAGACTCCCCTCTGGAAGCGCTTTCACTGCAAGCTGCAGATTCCCTCCTAACAGCAAGCTTTAGGATAGGGTACTGAATTGTAACTTACTTTCGCCTAATAATGCGATTTTGGCAAAGAGACTATCTCCAGCAGGGAAGCTGCTACCATCAAATGTTTGCCCTCATTAGACTCCCCTCTGGAAGCGCTTTCACTGCAAGCTGCAGATTCCCTCCTAACAGCAAGCTTTAGGATAGGGTACTGAATTGTAACTTAAGTGCGGCTAATAAGGCGATTTTGGCAAAGAGACTATCTCCCGCAGGGAAGCTGCTACCATCAAATGTTTGCCCTCATTAGACTCCCCTCTGGAAGCGCTTTCACTGCAAGCTGCAGATTCCCTCCTAACAGCAAGCTGTAGGACAGTATACTGAATTGTAACTTAACTGCGGCTAATAAGGCGATTTTGCAAAGAGAATATCTCCCGCAGGGAAGCTGCTACCATCAAATGTTTGCCCTCATTAGACTCCCCTCTGGAAGCGCTTTCACTGCAAGCTGCAGATTCCCTCCTAACAGCAAGCTTTAGGATAGGGTACTGAATTGTAACTTACTTTCGCCTAATAATGCGATTATGGCAAAGAGAGTATCTCCCGCAGGGAAGCTGCTACCATCAAATGTTTGCCCTCATTAGACTCCCCTCTGGAAGCGCTTTCACTGCAAGCTGCAGATTCCCTCCTAACAGCAAGCTTTAGGATAAGGTACTGTATTGTAACTTACTTTCGCCTAATAATGCGATTTTGGCAAAGAGAGAATCTCCCGCAGGGAAGCTGCTACCATCAAATGTTTGCCCTCATTAGACTCCCCTCTGGAAGCGCTTTCACTGCAAGCTGCAGATTCCCTCCTAACAGCAAGCTTTAGGATAGGGTACTGAATTGTAACTTAACTGCGGCTAATAAGGCGATTTTGGCAAAGAGAATATCTCCCGCAGGGAAGCTGCTACCATCAAATGTTTGCCCTCATTAGACTCCCCTCTGGAAGCGCTTTCACTGCAAGCTGCAGATTCCCTCCTAACAGCAAGCTTTAGGATAGGGTACTGAATTGTAACTTACTTTCGCCTAATAATGCGATTTTGGCAAAGAGACTATCTCCCGCAGGGAAGCTGCTACCATCAAATGTTTGCCCTCATTAGACTCCCCTCTGGAAGCGCTTTCACTGCAAGCTGCAGATTCCCTCCTAACAGCAAGCTTTAGGATAGGGTACTGAATTGTAACTTACTTTCGCCTAATAATGCGATTTTGGCAAAGAGAGTATCTCCCGCAGGGAAGTTGCTACCATCAAATGTTTGCCCTCATTAGACTCCCCTCTGGAAGCGCTTTCACTGCAAGCTGCAGATTCCCTCCTAACAGCAAGCTTTAGGATAGGGTACTGAATTGTAACTTACTTTCGCCTAATAATGCGATTTTGGCAAAGAGAGTATCTGCCGCAGGGAAGCTGCTACCATCAAATGTTTGTCCTCATTAGACTCCCCTCTGGAAACGCTTTCACTGCAAGCTGCAGATTCCCTCCTAACAGCAAGCTTTAGGATAAGGTAGTGAATTGCAACTTACTTTCGCCTAATAATGCGATTTTGGCAAAGAGAGTATCTCCCGCAGGGAAGCTGCTACCATCAAATATTTGCCCTCATTAGACTCCCCTCTGGAAGCGCTTTCACTGCAAGCTGCAGATTCCCTCCTAACAGCAAGCTTTAGGAGAGGGTACTGAATTGTATCTTACTTTCGCCTAATAATGCGATTTTGGCAAAGAGAGTATCTCCCGCAGGGAAGCTGCTACCATCAAATGTTTGCCCTCATTAGACTCCCCTCTGGAAGCGCTTTCACTGCAAGCTGCAGATTCCCTCCTAACAGCAAGCTTTAGGATAGGGTACTGAATTGTAACTTACTTTCGCCTAATAATGCGATTTTGGCAAAGAAAGTATCTCCCGCAGGGAAGCTGCTACCATCAAATGTTTGCCCTCATTAGACTCCCCTCTGGAAGCGCTTTCACTGCAAGCTGCAGATTCCCTCCTAACAGCAAGCTTTAGGATAGGGTACTGAATTGTAACTTACTTTCGCCTAATAATGCGATTTTGGCAAAGAGAGAATCTCCCGCACGGAAGCTGCTACCATCAAATGTTTGCCCTCATTAGACTCCCCTCTGGAAGCGCTTTCACTGCAAGCTGCAGATTCCCTCCTAACAGCAAGCTTTAGGATAGGGTACTGAATTGTAACTTACTTTCGCCTAATAATGCGATTTTGGCAAAGAGACTATCAGCCGCAGGGAAGCTGCTACCATCAAATGTTTGCCCTCATTAGACTCCCCTCTGGAAGCGCTTTCACTGCAAGCTGCAGATTCCCTCCTAACAGCAAGCTTTAGGAGAGGGTACTGAGTTGTATCTTACTTTCGCCTAATAATGCGATTTTGGCAAAGAGAGTATCTCCCGCAGGGAAGCTGTTACCATCAAATGTTTGCCCTCGTTAGACTCCCCTCTGGAAGCGCATTCACTTCAAGCTGCAGATTCCCTCCTAACAGCAAGCTTTAGGATAGGGTACTGAATTGTAACTTACTTTCGCCTAATAATGCGATTTTGGCAAAGAGACTATCTCCAGCAGGGAAGCTGCTACCATCAAATGTTTGCCCTCATTAGACTCCCCTCTGGAAGCGCTTTCACTGCAAGCTGCAGATTCCCTCCTAACAGCAAGCTTTAGGATAAGGTACTGTATTGTAACTTACTTTCGCCTAATAATGCGATTTTGGCAAAGAGAGAATCTCCCGCAGGGAAGCTGCTACCATCAAATGTTTGCCCTCATTAGACTCCCCTCTGGAAGCGCTTTCACTGCAAGCTGCAGATTCCCTCCTAACAGCAAGCTGTAGGATAGGGTACTGAATTGTAACTTACTTTCGCCTAATAATGCGATTTTGGCAAAGAGACTATCAGCCGCAGGGAAGCTGCTACCATCAAATGTTTGCCCTCATTAGACTCCCCTCTGGAAGCGCTTTCACTGCAAGCTGCAGATTCCCTCCTAACAGCAAGCTGTAGGACAGTATACTGAATTGTAACTTAACTGCGGCTAATAAGGCGATTTTGGCAAAGAGAATATCTCCCGCAGGGAAGCTGCTACCATCAAATGTTTGCCCTCATTAGACTCCCCTCTGGAAGCGCTTTCACTGCAAGCTGCAGATTCCCTCCTAACAGCAAGCTTTAGGATAAGGTACTGTATTGTAACTTACTTTCGCCTAATAATGCGATTTTGGCAAAGAGAGAATCTCCCGCAGGGAAGCTGCTACCATCAAATGTTTGCCCTCATTAGACTCCCCTCTGGAAGCGCTTTCACTGCAAGCTGCAGATTCCCTCCTAACAGCAAGCTTTAGGATAGAGTACTGAATTGTAACTTACTTTCGCCTAATAATGCGATTTTGGCAAAGAGAGTATCTCCCGCAGGGAAGCTGCTACCATCAAATGTTTGCCCTCATTAGACTCCCCTCTGGAAGCGCTTTCACTGCAAGCTGCAGATTCCCTCCTAACAGCAAGCTTTAGGATAGGGTACTGAATTGTAACTTACTTTCGCCTAATAATGCGATTTTGGCAAAGAGAGTATCTCCAGCAGGGAAGCTGCTACCATCAAATGTTTGCCCTCATTAGACTCCCCTCTGGAAGCGCTTTCACTGCAATCTGCAGATTCCCTCCTAACAGCAAGCTTTAGGATAGGGTACTGAATTGTAACTTGCTTTCGCCTAATAATGCGATTTTGGCAAAGAGAGTATCTCCCGCAGGGAAGCTGCTACCATCAAATGTTTGCCCTCATTAGACTCCCCTCTGGAAGCGCTTTCACTGCAAGCTGCAGATTCCCTCCTAACAGCAAGCTTTAGGATAGGGTACTGAATTGTATCTTAACTGCGGCTAATAAGGCGATTTTGGCAAAGAGACTATCTCCCGCAGGGAAGCTGCTACCATCAAATGTTTGCCCTCATTAGACTCCCCTCTGGAAGCGCTTTCACTGCAAGCTGCAGATTCCCTCCTAACAGCAAGCTGTAGGACAGTATACTGAATTGTAACTTAACTGCGGCTAATAAGGCGATTTTGCAAAGAGAATATCTCCCGCAGGGAAGCTGCTACCATCAAATGTTTGCCCTCATTAGACTCCCCTCTGGAAGCGCTTTCACTGCAAGCTGCAGATTCCCTCCTAACAGCAAGCTTTAGGATAGGGTACTGAATTGTAACTTACTTTCGCCTAATAATGCGATTATGGCAAAGAGAGTATCTCCCGCAGGGAAGCTGCTACCATCAAATATTTGCCCTCATTAGACTCCCCTCTGGAAGCGCTTTCACTGCAAGCTGCAGATTCCCTCCTAACAGCAAGCTTTAGGATAAGGTACTGTATTGTAACTTACTTTCGCCTAATAATGCGATTTTGGCAAAGAGAGAATCTCCCGCAGGGAAGCTGCTACCATCAAATGTTTGCCCTCATTAGACTCCCCTCTGGAAGCGCTTTCACTGCAATCTGCAGATTCCCTCCTAACAGCAAGCTTTAGGATAGGGTACTGAATTGTAACTTAACTGCGGCTAATAAGGCGATTTTGGCAAAGAGAATATCTCCCGCAGGGAAGCTGCTACCATCAAATGTTTGCCCTCATTAGACTCCCCTCTGGAAGCGCTTTCACTGCAAGCTGCAGATTCCCTCCTAACAGCAAGCTTTAGGATAGGGTACTGAATTGTAACTTACTTTCGCCTAATAATGCGATTATGGCAAAGAGAGTATCTCCCGCAGGGAAGCTGCTACCATCAAATGTTTGCCCTCATTAGACTCCCCTCTGGAAGCGCTTTCACTGCAAGCTGCAGATTCCCTCCTAACAGCAAGCTTTAGGAGAGGGTACTGAATTGTATCTTACTTTCGCCTAATAATGCGATTTTGGCAAAGAGAGTATCTCCCGCAGGGAAGCTGTTAACATCAAATGTTTGCCCTCGTTAGACTACCCTCTGGAAGCGCTTTCACTGCAAGCTGCAGATTCCCTCCTAACAGCAAGCTTTAGAATATGGTACTGAATTGTAACTGACTTTCACATAATAATGCGATTTTGGCAAAGAAAGTATCTCCCGCAGGGAAGCTGCTACCATCAAATGTTTGCCCTCATTAGACTCCCCTCTGGAAGCGCTTTCACTGCAAGCTGCAGATTCCCTCCTAACAGCAAGCTTTAGGATAAGGTACTGTATTGTAACTTACTTTCGCCTAATAATGCGATTTTGGCAAAGAGAGAATCTCCCGCAGGGAAGCTGCTACCATCAAATGTTTGCCCTCCTTAGACTCCCCTCTGGAAACGCTTTCACTGCAAGCTGCAGATTCCCTCCTAACAGCAAGCTTTAGGATAAGGTACTGAATTGTTACGTACTTTCGCCTAATAATGCGATTTTGGCAAAGAGAGTATCTCCCGCAGGGAAGCTGCTACCATCAAATGTTTGCCCTCATTAGACTCCCCTCTGGAAGCGCTTTCACTGCAAGCTGCAGATTCCCTCCTAACAGCAAGCTGTAGGACAGTATACTGAATTGTAACTTAACTGCAGCTAATAAGACGATTTTGGCAAAGAGAATATCTCCCGCAGGGAAGCTGCTACCATCAAATGCTTGCCCTCATTAGACTCCCCTCTGGAAGCGCTTTCACTGCAAGCTGCAGATTCCCTCCTAACAGCAAGCTTTAGGATAGGGTACTGAATTGTAACTTACTTTCGCATAATAATGCGATTTTGGCAAAGAGAGTATCTCCCGCAGGGAAGCTGCTACCATCAAATGTTTGCCCTCGTTAGACTCCCCTCTGGAAGCGCTTTCACTGCAAGCTGCAGATTCCCTCCTAACAGCAAGCTTTAGGATAGGGTACTGAATTGTAACTTACTTTCGCCTAATAATGCGATTTTGGCAAAGAGACTATCTCCAGCAGGGAAGCTGCTACCATCAAATGTTTGCCCTCATTAGACTCCCCTCTGGAAGCGCTTTCACTGCAAGCTGCAGATTCCCTCCTAACAGCAAGCTTTAGGATAGGGTACTGAATTGTAACTTAAGTGCGGCTAATAAGGCGATTTTGGCAAAGAGAGTATCTCCCGCAGGGAAGCTGCTACCATCAAATGTTTGCCCTCATTAGACTCCCCTCTGGAAGCGCTTTCACTGCAAGCGGCAGATTCCCTCCTAACAGCAAGCTTTAGGATAGGGTACTGAATTGTAACTTACTTTCGCCTAATAATGCGATTTTGGCAAAGAGAGTATCTCCCGCAGGGAAGCTGCTACCATCAAATGTTTGCCCTCATTAGACTCCCCTCTGGAAGTGCTTTCACTGCAAGCTGCAGATTCCCTCCTAACAGCAAGCTTTAGGATAGGGTACTGAATTGTAACTTACTTTCGCCTAATAATGCGATTTTGGCAAAGAGAGTATCTCCCGCAGGGAAGCTGCTACCATCAAATGTTTGCCCTCATTAGACTCCCCTCTGGAAGCGCTTTCACTGCAAGCTGCAGATTCCCTCCTAACAGCAAGCTTTAGGATAGGGTACTGAATTGTAACTTACTTTCGCCTAATAATGCGATTTTGGCAAAGAGACTATCTCCCGCAGGGAAGTTGCTACCATCAAATATTTGCCCTCATTAGACTCTCCTCTGGAAGCGCTTTCACTGCAAGCTGCAGATTCCCTCCTAACAGCAAGCTTTAGGATAGGGTACTGAATTGTAACTTACTTTTGCCTAATAATGCGATTTTGGAAAAGAGAGTATCTCCCACAGGGAAGCTGCTACCATCAAATGTTTGCCCTCATTAGACTCCCCTCTGGAAGCGCTTTCACTGCAAGCTGCAGATTCCCTCCTAACAGCAAGCTTTAGGATAGGGTACTGAATTGTAACTTACTTTCGCCTAATAATGCGATTTTGGCAAAGAGACTATCTCCCGCAGGGAAGCTGCTACCATCAAATGTTTGCCCTCATTAGACTACCCTCTGGAAGCGCTTTCACTGCAAGCTGCAGATTCCCTCCTAACAGCAAGCTTTAGGATAGGGTACTGAATTGTAACTTACTTTCACCTAATAATGCGATTTTGGCAAAGAGAGTATCTCCCGCAGGGAAGCTGCTACCATCAAATCTTTGCCCTCATTAGACTCCCCTCTGGAAGCGCTTTCACTGCAAGCTGCAGATTCCCTCCTAACAGCAAGCTTTAGGATAGGGTACTGAATTGTATCTTACTTTCGCCTAATAATGCGATTTTGGCAAAGAGAGTATCTGCCGCAGGGAAGCTGCTACCATCAAATGTTTGCCCTCATTAGACTCCCCTCTGGAAACGCTTTCACTGCAAGCTGCAGATTCCCTCCTAACAGCAAGCTTTAGGATAGTGTACTGAATTGTAACTTACTTTCGCCTAATAATGCGATTTTGGCAAAGAGAGTATCTCCCGCAGGGAAGCTGTTACCATCAAATGTTTGCCCTCGTTAGACTACCCTCTGGAAGCGCATTCACTGCAAGCTGCAGATTCCCTCCTAACAGCAAGCTTTAGAATAGGGTACTGAATTGTAACTTACTTTCGCCTAATAATGCGATTTTGGCAAAGAAAGTATCTCCCGCAGGGAAGCTGCTACCATCAAATGTTTGCCCTCATTAGACTCCCCTCTGGAAGCGCTTTCACTGCAAGCTGCAGATTCCCTCCTAACAGCAAGCTTTAGGATAAGGTACTGTATTGTAACTTACTTTCGCCTAATAATGCGATTTTGGCAAAGAGAGAATCTCCCGCAGGGAAGCTGCTACCATCAAATGTTTGCCCTCCTTAGACTCCCCTCTGGAAGCGCTTTCACTGCAAGCTGCAGATTCCCTCCTAACAGCAAGCTTTAGGATAGGGTACTGAATTGTATCTTACTTTCGCCTAATAATGCGATTTTGGCAAAGAGACTATCAGCCGCAGGGAAGCTGCTACCATCAAATGTTTGCCCTCATTAGACTCCCCTCTGGAAGCGCTTTCACTGCAAGCTGCAGATTCCCTCCTAACAGCAAGCTTTAGGATAGGGTACTGAATTGTAACTTAACTGCGGCTAATAAGGCGATTTTGGCAAAGAGAATATCTCCCGCAGGGAAGCTGTTACCATCAAATGTTTGCCCTCATTAGACTCCCCTCTGGAAGCGCTTTCACTGCAAGCTGCAGATTCCCTCCTAACAGCAAGCTTTAGGATAGGGTACTGAATTGTAACTTACTTTCGCCTAATAATGCGATTTTGGCAAAGAGAGTATCACCCGCAGGGAAGCTGATACCATCAAATGTTTGCCCTCATTAGACTCCCCTCTGGAAGCGCTTTCACTGCAAGCTGCAGATTCCCTCCTAACAGCAAGCTGTAGGACAGTATACTGAATTGTAACTTAACTGCGGCTAATAAGACGATTTTGGCAAAGATAATATCTCCCGCAGGGAAGCTGCTACCATCAAATGCTTGCCCTCATTAGACTCCCCTCTGGAAGCGCTTTCACTGCAAGCTGCAGATTCCCTCCTAACAGCAAGCTTTAGGATAGGGTACTGAATTGTAACTTACTTTCGCCTAATAATGCGATTTTGGCAAAGAGAGTATCTCCCGCAGGGAAGCTGCTACCATCAAATGTTTGCCCTCGTTAGACTCCCCTCTGGAAGCGCTTTCACTGCAAGCTGCAGATTCCCTCCTAACAGCAAGCTTTAGGATAGTGTACTGAATTGTAACTTACTTTCGCCTAATAATGCGATTTTGGCAAAGAGACTATCTCCCGCAGGGAATCTGCTACCATCAAATGTTTGCCCTCATTAGACTCCCCTCTGGAAGCGCTTTCACTGCAATCTGCAGATTCCCTCCTAACAGCAAGCTTTAGGATAGGGTACTGAATTGTAACTTGCTTTCGCCTAATAATGCGATTTTGGCAAAGAGAGTATCTCCCGCAGGGAAGCTGCTACCATCAAATGTTTGCCCTCATTAGACTCCCCTCTGGAAGCGCTTTCACTGCAAGCTGCAGATTCCCTCCTAACAGCAAGCTTTAGGATAGGGTACTGAATTGTATCTTAACTGCGGCTAATAAGGCGATTTTGGCAAAGAGACTATCTCCCGCAGGGAAGCTACTACCATCAAATGTTTGCCCTCATTAGACTCCCCTCTGGAAGCGCTTTCACTGCAAGCTGCAGATTCCCTCCTAACAGCAAGCTTTAGGATAGTGTACTGAATTGTAACTTACTTTCGCCTAATAATGCGATTTTGGCAAAGAGACTATCTCCCGCAGGGAAGCTGCTACCATCAAATGTTTGCCCTCATTAGACTCCCCTCTGGAAACGCTTTCACTGCAAGCTGCAGATTCCCTCCTAACAGCAAGATTTAGGATAAGGTACTGAATTGTTACGTACTTTCGCCTAATAATGCGATTTTGGCAAAGAGAGTATCTCCCGCAGGGAAGCTGTTACCATCAAATGTTTGCCCTCATTAGACTCCCCTCTGGAAGCGCTTTCACTGCAAGCTGCAGATTCCCTCCTAACAGCAAGCTTTAGGATAGTGTACTGAATTGTAACTTACTTTCGCCTAATAATGCGATTTTGGCAAAGAGAGTATCTCCCGCAGGGAAGCTGCTACCATCAAATGTTTGCCCTCGTTAGACTCCCCTCTGGAAGCGCTTTCACTGCAAGCTGCAGATTCCCTCCTAACAGCAAGCTTTAGGATAGTGTACTGAATTGTAACTTACTTTCGCCTAATAATGCGATTTTGGCAAAGAGACTATCTCCAGCAGGGAACCTGCTACCATCAAATGTTTGCCCTCATTAGACTCCCCTCTGGAAGCGCTTTCACTGCAAGCTGCAGATTCCCTCCTAACAGCAAGCTTTAGGATAGGGTACTGAATTGTAACTTACTTTCGCCTAATAATGCGATTTTGGCAAAGAGAGTATCTCCCGCAGGGAAGCTGCTACCATCAAATGTTTGCCCTCATTAGACTCCCCTCTGGAAGCGCTTTCACTGCAAGCTGCAGATTCCCTCCTAACAGCAAGCTTTAGGATAGGGTACTGAATTGTAACTTACTTTCGCCTAATAATGCGATTTTGGCAAAGAGAGTATCTCCCGCAGGGAAGCTGCTACCATCAAATCTTTGCCCTCATTAGACTCCCCTCTGGTAGCGCTTTCACTGCAAGCTGCAGATTCCCTCCTAACAGCAAGCTTTAGGATAGGGTACTGAATTGTAACTTACTTTCGCCTAATAATGCGATTTTGGCAAAGAGAGTATCACCCGCAGGGAAGCTGCTACCATCAAATGTTTGCCCTCATTAGACTCCCCTCTGGAAGCGCTTTCACTGCAAGCTGCAGATTCCCTCCTAACAGCAAGCTTTAGGATAAGGTACTGAATTGTAACTTACTTTCACCTAATAATGCGATTTTGGCAAAGAGATTATCTCCCGCAGGGAAGCTGCTACCATCAAATATTTGCCCTCATTAGACTCCCCTCTGGAAGCGCTTTCACTGCAAGCTGCAGATTCCCTCCTAACAGCAAGCTTTAGGATAGGGTACTGAATTGTATCTTACTTTCGCCTAATAATGCGATTTTGGCAAAGAGAGTATCTCCCGCAGGGAAGCTGTTAACATCAAATGTTTGCCCTCGTTAGACTACCCTCTGGAAGCGCTTTCACTGCAAGCTGCAGATTCCCTCCTAACAGCAAGCTTTAGAATAGGGTACTGAATTGTAACTTACTTTCACCTAATAATGCGATTTTGGCAAAGAAAGTATCTCCCGCAGGGAAGCTGCTACCATCAAATGTTTGCCCTCATTAGACTCCCCTCTGGAAGCGCTTTCACTGCAAGCTGCAGATTCCCTCCTAACAGCAAGCTTTAGGATAAGGTACTGTATTGTAACTTACTTTCGCCTAATAATGCGATTTTGGCAAAGAGAGAATCTCCCGCAGGGAAGCTGCTACCATCAAATGTTTGCCCTCCTTAGACTCCCCTCTGGAAACGCTTTCACTGCAAGCTGCAGATTCCCTCCTAACAGCAAGCTTTAGGATAAGGTACTGAATTGTTACGTACTTTCGCCTAATAATGCGATTTTGGCAAAGAGAGTATCTCCCGCAGGGAAGCTGCTACCATCAAATGTTTGCCCTCATTAGACTCCCCTCTGGAAGCGCTTTCACTGCAAGCTGCAGATTCCCTCCTAACAGCAAGCTGTAGGACAGTATACTGAATTGTAACTTAACTGCAGCTAATAAGACGATTTTGGCAAAGAGAATATCTCCCGCAGGGAAGCTGCTACCATCAAATGCTTGCCCTCATTAGACTCCCCTCTGGAAGCGCTTTCACTGCAAGCTGCAGATTCCCTCCTAACAGCAAGCTTTAGGATAGGGTACTGAATTGTAACTTACTTTCGCATAATAATGCGATTTTGGCAAAGAGAGTATCTCCCGCAGGGAAGCTGCTACCATCAAATGTTTGCCCTCGTTAGACTCCCCTCTGGAAGCGCTTTCACTGCAAGCTGCAGATTCCCTCCTAACAGCAAGCTTTAGGATAGGGTACTGAATTGTAACTTACTTTCGCCTAATAATGCGATTTTGGCAAAGAGACTATCTCCAGCAGGGAAGCTGCTACCATCAAATGTTTGCCCTCATTAGACTCCCCTCTGGAAGCGCTTTCACTGCAAGCTGCAGATTCCCTCCTAACAGCAAGCTTTAGGATAGGGTACTGAATTGTAACTTAAGTGCGGCTAATAATGCGATTTTGGCAAAGAGAGTATCTCCCGCAGGGAAGCTGCTACCATCAAATGTTTGCCCTCATTAGACTCCCCTCTGGAAGCGCTTTCACTGCAAGCGGCAGATTCCCTCCTAACAGCAAGCTTTAGGATAGGGTACTGAATTGTAACTTACTTTCGCCTAATAATGCGATTTTGGCAAAGAGAGTATCTCCCGCAGGGAAGCTGCTACCATCAAATGTTTGCCCTCATTAGACTCCCCTCTGGAAACGCTTTCACTGCAAGCTGCAGATTCCCTCCTAACAGCAAGCTTTAGGATAAGGTACTGAATTGTTACGTACTTTCGCCTAATAATGCGATTTTGTCGAAGAGAGTATCTCCCGCAGGGAAGCTGTTACCATCAAATGTTTGCCCTCGTTAGACTCCCCTCTGGAAGCGCTTTCACTGCAAGCTGCAGATTCCCTCCTAACAGCAAGCTTTAGGATAGGGTACTGAATTGAAACTTACTTTCGCCTAATAATGCGATTTTGGCAAAGAAAGTATCTCCCGCAGGGAAGCTGCTACCATCAAATGTTTGCCCTCGTTAGACTCCCCTCTGGAAGCGCTTTCACTGCAAGCTGCAGATTCCCTCCTAACAGCAAGCTTTAGGATAGTGTACTGAATTGTAACTTACTTTCGCCTAATAATGCGATTTTGGCAAAGAGACTATCTCCAGCAGGGAAGCTGCTACCATCAAATGTTTGCCCTCATTAGACTCCCCTCTGGAAGCGCTTTCACTGCAAGCTGCAGATTCCCTCCTAACAGCAAGCTTTAGGATAGGGTACTGAATTGTAACTTACTTTCGCCTAATAATGCGATTTTGGCAAAGAGAGTATCTCCCGCAGGGAAGCTGCTACCATCAAATGTTTGCCCTCATTAGACTCCCCTCTGGAAGCGCTTTCACTGCAAGCTGCAGATTCCCTCCTAACAGCAAGCTTTAGGATAGGGTACTGAATTGTATCTTAACTGCCGCTAATAAGGCCATTTTGGCAAAGAGATTATCTCCCACAGGGAAGCTGCTACCATCAAATGTTTGCCCTCATTAGACTCCCCTCTGGAAGCGCTTTCACTGCAAGCTGCAGATTCCCTCCTAACAGCAAGCTTTAGGATAGGGTACTGAATTGTAACTTACTTTCGCCTAATAATGCGATTTTGGCAAAGAGAGTATCTCCCGCAGGGAAGCTGCTACCATCAAATGTTTGCCCTCATTAGACTCCCCTCTGGAAGCGCTTTCACTGCAAGCTGCAGATTCCCTCCTAACAGCAAGCTTTAGGATAAGATACTGAATTGTAACTTACTTTCGCCTAATAATGCGATTTTTTCAAAGAGAGTATCTCCCGCAGGGAAGCTGCTACCATCAAATGTTTGCCCTCATTAGACTCCCCTCTGGAAGCGCTTTCACTGCAAGCTGCAGATTCCCTCCTAACAGCAAGCTTTAGGATAGGGTACTGAATTGTAACTTACTTTCGCCTAATAATGCGATTATGGCAAAGAGAGTATCTCCCGCAGGGAAGCTGCTACCATCAAATGTTTGCCCTCATTAGACTCCCCTCTGGAAGCGCTTTCACTGCAAGCTGCAGATTCCCTCCTAACAGCAAGCTTTAGGATAGGGTACTGAATTGTAACTTAACTGAGGCTAATAAGGCGATTATGGCAAAGAGAATATCTCCCGCAGGGAAGCTGCTACCATCAAATATTTGCCTTCATTAGACTCCTCTCTGGAAGCGCTTTCACTGCAAGCTGCAGATTCCCTCCTAACAGCAAGCTTTAGGATAGGGTACTGATTTGTATCTTAACTGCGGCTAATAATGCGATTTTGGCAAAGAGAGTATCTCCCGCAGGGAAGCTGCTACCATCAAATGTTTGCCCTCATTAGACTCCCCTCTGGAAGCGCTTTCACTGCAAGCTGCAGATTCCCTCCTAACAGCAAGCTTTAGGATAGGGTACTGAATTGTAACTTAACTGCGGCTAATAAGGCGATTTTGGCAAAGAGAATATCTCCCGCATGGAAGCTGTTACCATCAAATGTTTGCCCTCATTAGACTCCCCTCTGGAAGCGCTTTCACTGCAAGCTGCAGATTCCCTCCTAACAGCAAGCTTTAGGATAGGGTACTGAATTGTAACTTACTTTCGCCTAATAATGCGATTTTGGCAAAGAGAGTATCTCCCGCAGGGAAGCTGCTACCATCAAATGTTTGCCCTCATTAGACTCCCCTCTGGAAGCGCTTTCACTGCAAGCTGCAGATTCCCTCCTAACAGCAAGCTGTAGGACAGTATACTGAATTGTAACTTAACTGCAGCTAATAAGACGATTTTGGCAAAGAGAATATCTCCCGCAGGGAAGCTGCTACCATCAAATGCTTGCCCTCATTAGACTCCCCTCTGGAAGCGCTTTCACTGCAAGCTGCAGATTCCCTCCTAACAGCAAGCTTTAGGATAGGGTACTGAATTGTAACTTACTTTCGCATAATAATGCGATTTTGGCAAAGAGAGTATCTCCCGCAGGGAAGCTGCTACCATCAAATGTTTGCCCTCGTTAGACTCCCCTCTGGAAGCGCTTTCACTGCAAGCTGCAGATTCCCTCCTAACAGCAAACTTTAGGATAGTGTACTGAATTGTAACTTACTTTCGCCTAATAATGCGATTTTGGCAAAGAGACTATTTCCAGCAGGGAAGCTGCTACCATCAAATGTTTGCCCTCATTAGACTCCCCTCTGGAAGCGCTTTCACTGCAAGCTGCAGATTCCCTCCTAACAGCAAGCTTTAGGATAGGGTACTGAATTGTAACTTAAGTGCGGCTAATAATGCGATTTTGGCAAAGAGAGTATCTCCCGCAGGGAAGCTGCTACCATCAAATGTTTGCCCTCCTTAGACTCCCCTCTGGAAGCGCTTTCACTGCAAGCGGCAGATTCCCTCCTAACAGCAAGCTTTAGGATAGGGTACTGAATTGTAACTTACTTTCGCCTAATAATGCGATTTTGGCAAAGAGAGTATCTCCCGCAGGGAAGCTGCTACCATCAAATGTTTGCCCTCATTAGACTCCCCTCTGGAAACGCTTTCACTGCAAGCTGCAGATTCCCTCCTAACAGCAAGCTTTAGGATAAGGTACTGAATTGTTACGTACTTTCGCCTAATAATGCGATTTTGTCAAAGAGAGTATCTCCCGCAGGGAAGCTGTTACCATCAAATGTTTGCCCTCGTTAGACTCCCCTCTGGAAGCGCATTCACTTCAAGCTGCAGATTCCCTCCTAACAGCAAGCTTTAGGATAGGGTACTGAATTGTAACTTACTTTCGCCTAATAATGCGATTTTGGCAAAGAAAGTATCTCCCGCAGGGAAGCTGCTACCATCAAATGTTTGCCCTCATTAGACTCCCCTCTGGAAGCGCTTTCACTGCAAGCTGCAGATTCCCTCCTAACAGCAAGCTTTAGGATAAGGTACTGTATTGTAACTTACTTTCGCCTAATAATGCGATTTTGGCAAAGAGAGAATCTCCCGCAGGGAAGCTGCTACCATCAAATGTTTGCCCTCATTAGACTCCCCTCTGGAAGCGCTTTCACTGCAAGCTGCAGATTCCCTCCTAACAGCAAGCTTTAGGATAGGGTACTGAATTGTAACTTACTTTCGCCTAATAATGCGATTTTGGCAAAGAGACTATCAGCCGCAGGGAAGCTGCTACCATCAAATGTTTGCCCTCATTAGACTCCCCTCTGGCAGCGCTTTCACTGCAAGCTGCAGATTCCCTCCTAACAGCAAGCTTTAGGATAGGGTACTGAATTGTATCTTAACTGCGGCTAATAAGGCGATTTTGGCAAAGAGAATATCTCCCGCAGGGAAGCTGTTACCATCAAATGTTTGCCCTCATTAGACTCCCCTCTGGAAGCGCTTTCACTGCAAGCTGCAGATTCCCTCCTAACAGCAAGCTTTAGGATAGTGTACTGAATTGTAACTTACTTTCGCCTAATAATGCGATTTTGGCAAAGAGAGTATCACCCGCAGGGAATCTGATACCATCAAATGTTTGCCCTCATTAGACTCCCCTCTGGAAGCGCTTTCACTGCAAGCTGCAGATTCCCTCCTAACAGCAAGCTGTAGGACAGTATACTGAATTGTATCTTAACTGCGGCTAATAAGACGATTCTGGCAAAGAGACTATCTCCCGCAGGGAAGCTGCTACCATCAAATGCTTGCCCTCATTAGACTCCCCTCTGGAAGCGCTTTCACTGCAAGCTGCAGATTCCCTCCTAACAGCAAGCTTTAGGATAGAGTACTGAATTGTAACTTACTTTCGCCTAATAATGCGATTTTGGCAAAGAGAGTATCTCCCGCAGGGAAGCTGCTACCATCAAATGTTTGCCCTCATTAGACTCCCCTCTGGAAGCGCTTTCACTGCAAGCTGCAGATTCCCTCCTAACAGCAAGCTTTAGGATAGGGTACTGAATTGTAACTTACTTTCGCCTAATAATGCGATTTTGGCAAAGAGAGTATCTCCAGCAGGGAAGCTGCTACCATCAAATGTTTGCCCTCATTAGACTCCCCTCTGGAAGCGCTTTCACTGCAATCTGCAGATTCCCTCCTAACAGCAAGCTTTAGGATAGGGTACTGAATTGTAACTTGCTTTCGCCTAATAATGCGATTTTGGCAAAGAGACTATCTCCCGCAGGGAAGCTGCTACCATCAAATGTTTGCCCTCATTAGACTCCCCTCTGGAAGCGCTTTCACTGCAAGCTGCAGATTCCCTCCTAACAGCAAGCTTTAGGATAGGGTACTGAATTGTATCTTAACTGCGGCTAATAAGGCGATTTTGGCAAAGAGACTATCTCCCGCAGGGAAGCTGCTACCATCAAATGTTTGCCCTCATTAGACTCCCCTCTGGAAGCGCTTTCACTGCAAGCTGCAGATTCCCTCCTAACAGCAAGCTGTAGGACAGTATACTGAATTGTAACTTAACTGCGGCTAATAATGCGATTTTGCAAAGAGAATATCTCCCGCAGGGAAGCTGCTACCATCAAATGTTTGCCCTCATTAGACTCCCCTCTGGAAGCGCTTTCACTGCAAGCTGCAGATTCCCTCCTAACAGCAAGCTGTAGGACAGTATACTGAATTGTAACTTAACTGCGGCTAATAAGACGATTCTGGCAAAGAGACTATCTCCCGCAGGGAAGCTGCTACCATCAAATGCTTGCCCTCATTAGACTCCCCTCTGGAAGCGCTTTCACTGCAAGCTGCAGATTCCCTCCTAACAGCAAGCTTTAGGATAGAGTACTGAATTGTAACTTACTTTCGCCTAATAATGCGATTTTGGCAAAGAGAGTATCTCCCGCAGGGAAGCTGCTACCATCAAATGTTTGCCCTCATTAGACTCCCCTCTGGAAGCGCTTTCACTGCAAGCTGCAGATTCCCTCCTAACAGCAAGCTTTAGGATAGGGTACTGAATTGTAACTTACTTTCGCCTAATAATGCGATTTTGGCAAAGAGAGAATCTCCCGCAGGGAAGCTGCTACCATCAAATGTTTGCCCTCATTAGACTCCCCTCTGGAAGCGCTTTCACTGCAATCTGCAGATTCCCTCCTAACAGCAAGCTTTAGGATAGGGTACTGAATTGTAACTTGCTTTCGCCTAATAATGCGATTTTGGCAAAGAGACTATCTCCCGCAGGGAAGCTGCTACCATCAAATGTTTGCCCTCATTAGACTCCCCTCTGGAAGCGCTTTCACTGCAAGCTGCAGATTCCCTCCTAACAGCAAGCTTTAGGATAGGGTACTGAATTGTATCTTAACTGCGGCTAATAAGGCGATTTTGGCAAAGAGACTATCTCCCGCAGGGAAGCTGCTACCATCAAATGTTTGCCCTCATTAGACTCCCCTCTGGAAGCGCTTTCACTGCAAGCTGCAGATTCCCTCCTAACAGCAAGCTGTAGGACAGTATACTGAATTGTAACTTAACTGCGGCTAATAAGGCGATTTTGCAAAGAGAATATCTCCCGCAGGGAAGCTGCTACCATCAAATGTTTGCCCTCATTAGACTCCCCTCTGGAAGCGCTTTCACTGCAAGCTGCAGATTCCCTCCTAACAGCAAGCTTTAGGATAGGGTACTGAATTGTAACTTACTTTCGCCTAATAATGCGATTATGGCAAAGAGAGTATCTCCCGCAGGGAAGCTGCTACCATCAAATGTTTGCCCTCATTAGACTCCCCTCTGGAAGCGCTTTCACTGCAAGCTGCAGATTCCCTCCTAACAGCAAGCTTTAGGATAAGGTACTGTATTGTAACTTACTTTCGCCTAATAATGCGATTTTGGCAAAGAGAGAATCTCCCGCAGGGAAGCTGCTACCATCAAATGTTTGCCCTCATTAGACTCCCCTCTGGAAGCGCTTTCACTGCAAGCTGCAGATTCCCTCCTAACAGCAAGCTTTAGGATAGGGTACTGAATTGTAACTTACTTTCGCCTAATAATGCGATTTTGGCAAAGAGAATATCTCCCGCAGGGAATCTGCTACCATCAAATGTTTGCCCTCATTAGACTCCCCTCTGGAAGCGCTTTCACTGCAAGCTGCAGATTCCCTCCTAACAGCAAGCTTTAGGATAGGGTACTGAATTGTAACTTACTTTCGCCTAATAATGCGATTTTGGCAAAGAGACTATCTCCCGCAGGGAAGCTGCTACCATCAAATGTTTGCCCTCATTAGACTCCCCTCTGGAAGCGCTTTCACTGCAAGCTGCAGATTCCCTCCTAACAGCAAGCTTTAGGATAGGGTACTGAATTGTAACTTACTTTCGCCTAATAATGCGATTTTGGCAAAGAGAGTATCTCCCGCAGGGAAGTTGCTACCATCAAATGTTTGCCCTCATTAGACTCCCCTCTGGAAGCGCTTTCACTGCAAGCTGCAGATTCCCTCCTAACAGCAAGCTTTAGGATAGGGTACTGAATTGTAACTTACTTTCGCCTAATAATGCGATTATGGCAAAGAGAGTATCTCCCGCAGGGAAGCTGCTACCATCAAATGTTTGCCCTCATTAGACTCCCCTCTGGAAGCGCTTTCACTGCAAGCTGCAGATTCCCTCCTAACAGCAAGCTTTAGGATAGGGTACTGAATTGTAACTTAACTGAGGCTAATAAGGCGATTATGGCAAAGAGAATATCTCCCGCAGGGAAGCTGCTACCATCAAATATTTGCCTTCATTAGACTCCTCTCTGGAAGCGCTTTCACTGCAAGCTGCAGATTCCCTCCTAACAGCAAGCTTTAGGATAGGGTACTGAATTGTATCTTAACTGCGGCTAATAATGCGATTTTGGCAAAGAGAGTATCTCCCGCAGGGAAGCTGCTACCATCAAATGTTTGCCCTCATTAGACTCCCCTCTGGAAGCGCTTTCACTGCAAGCTGCAGATTCCCTCCTAACAGCAAGCTTTAGGATAGGGTACTGAATTGTAACTTAACTGCGGCTAATAAGGCGATTTTGGCAAAGAGAATATCTCCCGCATGGAAGCTGTTACCATCAAATGTTTGCCCTCATTAGACTCCCCTCTGGAAGCGCTTTCACTGCAAGCTGCAGATTCCCTCCTAACAGCAAGCTTTAGGATAGGGTACTGAATTGTAACTTACTTTCGCCTAATAATGCGATTTTGGCAAAGAGAGTATCTCCCGCAGGGAAGCTGCTACCATCAAATGTTTGCCCTCATTAGACTCCCCTCTGGAAGCGCTTTCACTGCAAGCTGCAGATTCCCTCCTAACAGCAAGCTGTAGGACAGTATACTGAATTGTAACTTAACTGCAGCTAATAAGACGATTTTGGCAAAGAGAATATCTCCCGCAGGGAAGCTGCTACCATCAAAT
Source organism: Phaenicophaeus curvirostris (assembly GCF_032191515.1). Classification (NCBI taxonomy): domain Eukaryota; kingdom Metazoa; phylum Chordata; class Aves; order Cuculiformes; family Cuculidae; genus Phaenicophaeus; species Phaenicophaeus curvirostris. The sequence goes on along the minus strand of NW_027206762.1, from coordinate 63,812 downwards.
GCTTGCCCTCATTAGACTCCCCTCTGGAAGCGCTTTCACTGCAAGCTGCAGATTCCCTCCTAACAGCAAGCTTTAGGATAGGGTACTGAATTGTAACTTACTTTCGCATAATAATGCGATTTTGGCAAAGAGAGTATCTCCCGCAGGGAAGCTGCTACCATCAAATGTTTGCCCTCGTTAGACTCCCCTCTGGAAGCGCTTTCACTGCAAGCTGCAGATTCCCTCCTAACAGCAAACTTTAGGATAGTGTACTGAATTGTAACTTACTTTCGCCTAATAATGCGATTTTGGCAAAGAGACTATTTCCAGCAGGGAAGCTGCTACCATCAAATGTTTGCCCTCATTAGACTCCCCTCTGGAAGCGCTTTCACTGCAAGCTGCAGATTCCCTCCTAACAGCAAGCTTTAGGATAGGGTACTGAATTGTAACTTAAGTGCGGCTAATAATGCGATTTTGGCAAAGAGAGTATCTCCCGCAGGGAAGCTGCTACCATCAAATGTTTGCCCTCCTTAGACTCCCCTCTGGAAGCGCTTTCACTGCAAGCGGCAGATTCCCTCCTAACAGCAAGCTTTAGGATAGGGTACTGAATTGTATCTTAACTGCATCTAATAAGGCGATTTTGGTAAAGAGAGTATCTCCCGCAGGGAAGCTGCTACCATCAAATGTTTGCCCTCATTAGACTCCCCTCTGGAAGCGCTTTCACTGCAATCTGTAGATTCCCTCCTAACAGCAAGCTTTAGGATAGGGTACTGAATTGTAACTTACATTAGCCTAATAATGCGATTTTGGCAAAGAGAGAATCTCCCGCAGGGAAGCTGCTACCATCAAATATTTGCCCTCATTAGACTCCCCTCTGGAAGCGCTTTCACTGCAAGCTGCAGATTCCCTCCTAACAGCAAGCTTTAGGATAGGGTACTGAATTGTAACTTACTTTCGCCTAATAATGCGATTTTGGCAAAGAGAGTATCTCCCGCAGGGAAGCTGCTACCATCAAATGTTTGCCCTCATTAGACTCCCCTCTGGAAGCGCTTTCACTGCAAGCTGCAGATTCCCTCCTAACAGCAAGCTTTAGGATAGGGTACTGAATTGTAACTTACTTTCGCCTAATAATGCGATTTTGGCAAAGAGAGTATCTCCCGCAGGGAAGCTGCTACCATCAAATATTTGCCCTCATTAGACTCCCCTCTGGAAGCGCTTTCAGTGCAAGCTGCAGATTCCCTCCTAACAGCAAGCTTTAGGATAGGGTACTGAATTGTAACTTACTTTCGCCTAATAATGCGATTTTGGCAAAGAGAGTATCTCCCGCAGGGAAGCTGCTACCATCAAATGTTTGCCCTCAATAGACTCCCCTCTGGAAGCGCTTTCACTGCAAGCTGCAGATTCCCTCCTAACAGCAAGCTTTAGGATAGGGTACTGAATTGTAACTTACTTTCGCCTAATAATGCGATTTTGGCAAAGAGACTATCAGCAGCAGGGAAGCTGCTACCATCAAATGTTTGCCCTCATTAGACTCCCCTCTGGAAGCGCTTTCACTGCAAGCTGCAGATTCCCTCCTAACAGCAAGCTGTACGACAGTGTACTGAATTGTAACTTAACTGCGGCTAATAAGGCGATTTTGGCAAAGAGAATATCTCACGCAGGGAAGCTGCTACCATCAAATGTTTGCCCTCATTAGACTCCCCTCTGGAAGCGCTTTCACTGCAAGCTGCAGATTCCCTCCTAACAGCAAGCTTTAGGATAGGGTACTGAATTGTAACTTACTTTCGCCTAATAATGCGATTTTGGAAAAGAGAGTATCTCCCGCAGGGAAGCTGCTACCATCAAATGTTTGCCCTCATTAGACTCCCCTCTGGCAGCGCTTTCACTGCAAGCTGCAGATTCCCTCCTAACAGCAAGCTTTAGGATAGGGTACTGAATTGTATCTTAACTGCGGCTAATAAGGCGATTTTGGCAAAGAGAATATCTCCCGCAGGGAAGCTGTTACCATCAAATGTTTGCCCTCATTAGACTCCCCTCTGGAAGCGCTTTCACTGCAAGCTGCAGATTCCCTCCTAACAGCAAGCTTTAGGATAGGGTACTGAATTGTAACTTACTTTCGCCTAATAATGCGATTTTGGCAAAGAGAGTATCACCCGCAGGGAATCTGATACCATCAAATGTTTGCCCTCATTAGACTCCCCTCTGGAAGCGCTTTCACTGCAAGCTGCAGATTCCCTCCTAACAGCAAGCTGTAGGACAGTATACTGAATTGTATCTTAACTGCGGCTAATAAGACGATTCTGGCAAAGAGACTATCTCCCGCAGGGAAGCTGCTACCATCAAATGCTTGCCCTCATTAGACTCCCCTCTGGAAGCGCTTTCACTGCAAGCTGCAGATTCCCTCCTAACAGCAAGCTTTAGGATAGAGTACTGAATTGTAACTTACTTTCGCCTAATAATGCGATTTTGGCAAAGAGAGTATCTCCCGCAGGGAAGCTGCTACCATCAAATGTTTGCCCTCATTAGACTCCCCTCTGGAAGCGCTTTCACTGCAAGCTGCAGATTCCCTCCTAACAGCAAGCTTTAGGATAGGGTACTGAATTGTAACTTACTTTCGCCTAATAATGCGATTTTGGCAAAGAGAGTATCTCCAGCAGGGAAGCTGCTACCATCAAATGTTTGCCCTCATTAGACTCCCCTCTGGAAGCGCTTTCACTGCAATCTGCAGATTCCCTCCTAACAGCAAGCTTTAGGATAGGGTACTGAATTGTAACTTGCTTTCGCCTAATAATGCGATTTTGGCAAAGAGAGTATCTCCCGCAGGGAAGCTGCTACCATCAAATGTTTGCCCTCATTAGACTCCCCTCTGGAAGCGCTTTCACTGCAAGCTGCAGATTCCCTCCTAACAGCAAGCTTTAGGATAGGGTACTGAATTGTATCTTAACTGCGGCTAATAAGGCGATTTTGGCAAAGAGACTATCTCCCGCAGGGAAGCTGCTACCATCAAATGTTTGCCCTCATTAGACTCCCCTCTGGAAGCGCTTTCACTGCAAGCTGCAGATTCCCTCCTAACAGCAAGCTGTAGGACAGTATACTGAATTGTAACTTAACTGCGGCTAATAATGCGATTTTGCAAAGAGAATATCTCCCGCAGGGAAGCTGCTACCATCAAATGTTTGCCCTCATTAGACTCCCCTCTGGAAGCGCTTTCACTGCAAGCTGCAGATTCCCTCCTAACAGCAAGCTGTAGGACAGTATACTGAATTGTAACTTAACTGCGGCTAATAAGACGATTCTGGCAAAGAGACTATCTCCCGCAGGGAAGCTGCTACCATCAAATGCTTGCCCTCATTAGACTCCCCTCTGGAAGCGCTTTCACTGCAAGCTGCAGATTCCCTCCTAACAGCAAGCTTTAGGATAGAGTACTGAATTGTAACTTACTTTCGCCTAATAATGCGATTTTGGCAAAGAGAGTATCTCCCGCAGGGAAGCTGCTACCATCAAATGTTTGCCCTCATTAGACTCCCCTCTGGAAGCGCTTTCACTGCAAGCTGCAGATTCCCTCCTAACAGCAAGCTTTAGGATAGGGTACTGAATTGTAACTTACTTTCGCCTAATAATGCGATTTTGGCAAAGAGAGAATCTCCCGCAGGGAAGCTGCTACCATCAAATGTTTGCCCTCATTAGACTCCCCTCTGGAAGCGCTTTCACTGCAAGCTGCAGATTCCCTCCTAACAGCAAGCTTTAGGATAGGGTACTGAATTGTAACTTGCTTTCGCCTAATAATGCGATTTTGGCAAAGAGACTATCTCCCGCAGGGAAGCTGCTACCATCAAATGTTTGCCCTCATTAGACTCCCCTCTGGAAGCGCTTTCACTGCAAGCTGCAGATTCCCTCCTAACAGCAAGCTTTAGGATAGGGTACTGAATTGTATCTTAACTGCGGCTAATAAGGCGATTTTGGCAAAGAGACTATCTCCCGCAGGGAAGCTGCTACCATCAAATGTTTGCCCTCATTAGACTCCCCTCTGGAAGCGCTTTCACTGCAAGCTGCAGATTCCCTCCTAACAGCAAGCTGTAGGACAGTATACTGAATTGTAACTTAACTGCGGCTAATAAGGCGATTTTGCAAAGAGAATATCTCCCGCAGGGAAGCTGCTACCATCAAATATTTGCCCTCATTAGACTCCCCTCTGGAAGCGCTTTCACTGCAAGCTGCAGATTCCCTCCTAACAGCAAGCTTTAGGATAGGGTACTGAATTGTAACTTACTTTCGCCTAATAATGCGATTATGGCAAAGAGAGTATCTCCCGCAGGGAAGCTGCTACCATCAAATGTTTGCCCTCATTAGACTCCCCTCTGGAAGCGCTTTCACTGCAAGCTGCAGATTCCCTCCTAACAGCAAGCTTTAGGATAAGGTACTGTATTGTAACTTACTTTCGCCTAATAATGCGATTTTGGCAAAGAGAGAATCTCCCGCAGGGAAGCTGCTACCATCAAATGTTTGCCCTCATTAGACTCCCCTCTGGAAGCGCTTTCACTGCAAGCTGCAGATTCCCTCCTAACAGCAAGCTTTAGGATAGGGTACTGAATTGTAACTTACTTTCGCCTAATAATGCGATTTTGGCAAAGAGAATATCTCCCGCAGGGAAGCTGCTACCATCAAATGTTTGCCCTCATTAGACTCCCCTCTGGAAGCGCTTTCACTGCAAGCTGCAGATTCCCTCCTAACAGCAAGCTTTAGGATAGGGTACTGAATTGTAACTTACTTTCGCCTAATAATGCGATTTTGGCAAAGAGACTATCTCCCGCAGGGAAGCTGCTACCATCAAATGTTTGCCCTCATTAGACTCCCCTCTGGAAGCGCTTTCACTGCAAGCTGCAGATTCCCTCCTAACAGCAAGCTTTAGGATAGGGTACTGAATTGTAACTTACTTTCGCCTAATAATGCGATTTTGGCAAAGAGAGTATCTCCCGCAGGGAAGTTGCTACCATCAAATGTTTGCCCTCATTAGACTCCCCTCTGGAAGCGCTTTCACTGCAAGCTGCAGATTCCCTCCTAACAGCAAGCTTTAGGATAGGGTACTGAATTGTAACTTACTTTCGCCTAATAATGCGATTTTGGCAAAGAGAGTATCTGCCGCAGGGAAGCTGCTACCATCAAATGTTTGTCCTCATTAGACTCCCCTCTGGAAACGCTTTCACTGCAAGCTGCAGATTCCCTCCTAACAGCAAGCTTTAGGATAAGGTAGTGAATTGCAACTTACTTTCGCCTAATAATGCGATTTTGGCAAAGAGAGTATCTCCCGCAGGGAAGCTGCTACCATCAAATATTTGCCCTCATTAGACTCCCCTCTGGAAGCGCTTTCACTGCAAGCTGCAGATTCCCTCCTAACAGCAAGCTTTAGGAGAGGGTACTGAATTGTATCTTACTTTCGCCTAATAATGCGATTTTGGCAAAGAGAGTATCTCCCGCAGGGAAGCTGTTACCATCAAATGTTTGCCCTCGTTAGACTCCCCTCTGGAAGCGCATTCACTTCAAGCTGCAGATTCCCTCCTAACAGCAAGCTTTAGGATAGGGTACTGAATTGTAACTTACTTTCGCCTAATAATGCGATTTTGGCAAAGAAAGTATCTCCCGCAGGGAAGCTGCTACCATCAAATGTTTGCCCTCATTAGACTCCCCTCTGGAAGCGCTTTCACTGCAAGCTGCAGATTCCCTCCTAACAGCAAGCTTTAGGATAGGGTACTGAATTGTAACTTACTTTCGCCTAATAATGCGATTTTGGCAAAGAGAGAATCTCCCGCAGGGAAGCTGCTACCATCAAATGTTTGCCCTCATTAGACTCCCCTCTGGAAGCGCTTTCACTGCAAGCTGCAGATTCCCTCCTAACAGCAAGCTTTAGGAGAGGGTACTGAATTGTATCTTACTTTCGCCTAATAATGCGATTTTGGCAAAGAGAGTATCTCCCGCAGGGAAGCTGTTACCATCAAATGTTTGCCCTCGTTAGACTCCCCTCTGGAAGCGCATTCACTTCAAGCTGCAGATTCCCTCCTAACAGCAAGCTTTAGGATAGGGTACTGAATTGTAACTTACTTTCGCCTAATAATGCGATTTTGGCAAAGAAAGTATCTCCCGCAGGGAAGCTGCTACCATCAAATGTTTGCCCTCATTAGACTCCCCTCTGGAAGCGCTTTCACTGCAAGCTGCAGATTCCCTCCTAACAGCAAGCTTTAGGATAAGGTACTGTATTGTAACTTACTTTCGCCTAATAATGCGATTTTGGCAAAGAGAGAATCTCCCGCAGGGAAGCTGCTACCATCAAATGTTTGCCCTCATTAGACTCCCCTCTGGAAGCGCTTTCACTGCAAGCTGCAGATTCCCTCCTAACAGCAAGCTTTAGGATAGGGTACTGAATTGTAACTTACTTTCGCCTAATAATGCGATTTTGGCAAAGAGACTATCAGCCGCAGGGAAGCTGCTACCATCAAATGTTTGCCCTCATTAGACTCCCCTCTGGAAGCGCTTTCACTGCAAGCTGCAGATTCCCTCCTAACAGCAAGCTGTAGGACAGTATACTGAATTGTAACTTAACTGCGGCTAATAAGGCGATTTTGGCAAAGAGAATATCTCCCGCAGGGAAGCTGTTACCATCAAATGTTTGCCCTCATTAGACTCCCCTCTGGAAGCGCTTTCACTGCAAGCTGCAGATTCCCTCCTAACAGCAAGCTTTAGGATAGGGTACTGAATTGTAACTTACTTTCGCCTAATAATGCGATTTTGGCAAAGAGAGTATCACCCGCAGGGAAGCTGCTACCATCAAATATTTGCCCTCATTAGACTCCCCTCTGGAAGCGCTTTCACTGCAAGCTGCAGATTCCCTCCTAACAGCAAGCTGTAGGACAGTATACTGAATTGTAACTTAACTGCGGCTAATAAGACGATTTTGGCAAAGAGAGTATCTGCCGCAGGGAAGCTGCTACCATCAAATGCTTGCCCTCATTAGACTCCCCTCTGGAAGCGCTTTCACTGCAAGCTGCAGATTCCCTCCTAACAGCAAGCTTTAGGATAGAGTACTGAATTGTAACTTACTTTCGCCTAATAATGCGATTTTGGCAAAGAGAGTATCTCCCGCAGGGAAGCTGCTACCATCAAATGTTTGCCCTCATTAGACTCCCCTCTGGAAGCGCTTTCACTGCAAGCTGCAGATTCCCTCCTAACAGCAAGCTTTAGGATAGGGTACTGAATTGTAACTTACTTTCGCCTAATAATGCGATTTTGGCAAAGAGAGTATCTCCAGCAGGGAAGCTGCTACCATCAAATGTTTGCCCTCATTAGACTCCCCTCTGGAAGCGCTTTCACTGCAATCTGCAGATTCCCTCCTAACAGCAAGCTTTAGGATAGGGTACTGAATTGTAACTTGCTTTCGCCTAATAATGCGATTTTGGCAAAGAGAGTATCTCCCGCAGGGAAGCTGCTACCATCAAATGTTTGCCCTCATTAGACTCCCCTCTGGAAGCGCTTTCACTGCAAGCTGTAGATTCCCTCCTAACAGCAAGCTTTAGGATAGGGTACTGAATTGTATCTTAACTGCGGCTAATAAGGCGATTTTGGCAAAGAGACTATCTCCCGCAGGGAAGCTGCTACCATCAAATGTTTGCCCTCATTAGACTCCCCTCTGGAAGCGCTTTCACTGCAAGCTGCAGATTCCCTCCTAACAGCAAGCTGTAGGACAGTATACTGAATTGTAACTTAACTGCGGCTAATAAGGCGATTTTGCAAAAAGAATATCTCCCGCAGGGAAGCTGCTACCATCAAATGTTTGCCCTCATTAGACTCCCCTCTGGAAGCGCTTTCACTGCAAGCTGCAGATTCCCTCCTAACAGCAAGCTTTAGGATAGGGTACTGAATTGTAACTTACTTTCGCCTAATAATGCGATTATGGCAAAGAGAGTATCTCCCGCAGGGAAGCTGCTACCATCAAATATTTGCCCTCATTAGACTCCCCTCTGGAAGCGCTTTCACTGCAAGCTGCAGATTCCCTCCTAACAGCAAGCTTTAGGATAAGGTACTGTATTGTAACTTACTTTCGCCTAATAATGCGATTTTGGCAAAGAGAGAATCTCCCGCAGGGAAGCTGCTACCATCAAATGTTTGCCCTCATTAGACTCCCCTCTGGAAGCGCTTTCACTGCAAGCTGCAGATTCCCTCCTAACAGCAAGCTTTAGGATAGGGTACTGAATTGTAACTTAACTGCGGCTAATAAGGCGATTTTGGCAAAGAGAATATCTCCCGCAGGGAAGCTGCTACCATCAAATGTTTGCCCTCATTAGACTCCCCTCTGGAAGCGCTTTCACTGCAAGCTGCAGATTCCCTCCTAACAGCAAGCTTTAGGATAGGGTACTGAATTGTAACTTACTTTCGCCTAATAATGCGATTTTGGCAAAGAGACTATCTCCCGCAGGGAAGCTGCTACCATCAAATGTTTGCCCTCATTAGACTCCCCTCTGGAAGCGCTTTCACTGCAAGCTGCAGATTCCCTCCTAACAGCAAGCTTTAGGATAGGGTACTGAATTGTATCTTAACTGCGGCTAAAAAGGCGATTTTGGCAAAGAGAGTATCTCCCGCAGGGAAGTTGCTACCATCAAATGTTTGCCCTCATTAGACTCCCCTCTGGAAGCGCTTTCACTGCAAGCTGCAGATTCCCTCCTAACAGCAAGCTTTAGGATAGGGTACTGAATTGTAACTTACTTTCGCCTAATAATGCGATTTTGGCAAAGAGAGTATCTCCCGCAGGGAAGCTGTTACCATCAAATGTTTGCCCTCGTTAGACTCCCCTCTGGAAGCGCATTCACTTCAAGCTGCAGATTCCCTCCTAACAGCAAGCTTTAGGATAGGGTACTGAATTGTAACTTACTTTCGCCTAATAATGCGATTTTGGCAAAGAAAGTATCTCCCGCAGGGAAGCTGCTACCATCAAATGTTTGCCCTCATTAGACTCCCCTCTGGAAGCGCTTTCACTGCAAGCTGCAGATTCCCTCCTAACAGCAAGCTTTAGGATAACGTACTGTATTGTAACTTACTTTCGCCTAATAATGCGATTTTGGCAAAGAGAGAATCTCCCGCAGGGAAGCTGCTACCATCAAATGTTTGCCCTCATTAGACTCCCCTCTGGAAGCGCTTTCACTGCAAGCTGCAGATTCCCTCCTAACAGCAAGCTTTAGGATAGGGTACTGAATTGTAACTTACTTTCGCCTAATAATGCGATTTTGGCAAAGAGACTATCAGCCGCAGGGAAGCTGCTACCATCAAATGTTTGCCCTCATTAGACTCCCCTCTGGAAGCGCTTTCACTGCAAGCTGCAGATTCCCTCCTAACAGCAAGCTTTAGGATAGGGTACTGAATTATAACTTAACTGCGGCTAATAAGGCGATTTTGTCAAAAAGAGTATCTCCCGCAGGGAAGCTGCTACCATCAAATGTTTGCCCTCATTAGACTCCCCTCTGGAAGCGCTTTCACTGCAATCTGCAGATTCCCTCCTAACAGCAAGCTTTAGGATAGGGTACTGAATTGTAACTTGCTTTCGCCTAATAATGCGATTTTGGCAAAGAGAGTATCTCCCACAGGGAAGCTGCTACCATCAAATGTTTGCCCTCATTAGACTCCCCTCTGGAAGCGCTTTCACTGCAAGCTGCAGATTCCCTCCTAACAGCAAGCTTTAGGATAGGGTACTGAATTGTAACTTAACTGCGGCTAATAAGGCGATTTTGGCAAAGAGAATATCTCCCGCAGGGAAGCTGCTACCATCAAATGTTTGCCCTCATTAGACTCCCCTCTGGAAGCGCTTTCACTGCAAGCTGCAGATTCCCTCCTAACAGCAAGCTTTAGGATAGGGTACTGAATTGTAACTTAACTGCTGCTAATAAGGCGATTTTGGCAAAGAGACTATCTCCCGCAGGGAAGCTGCTACCATCAAATGTTTGCCCTCATTAGACTCCCCTCTGGAAGCGCTTTCACTGCAAGCTGCAGATTCCCTCCTAACAGCAAGCTGTAGGACAGTATACTGAATTGTAACTTAAATGCGGCTAATAAGACGATTTTGGCAAAGAGACTATCTCCCGCAGGGAAGCTGCTACCATCAAATGCTTGCCCTCATTAGACTCCCCTCTGGAAGCGCTTTCACTGCAAGCTGCAGATTCCCTCCTAACAGCAAGCTTTAGGATAGGGTACTGAATTGTAACTTACTTTCGCCTAATAATGCGATTTTGGCAAAGAGAGTATCTCCCGCAGGGAAGCTGCTACCATCAAATGTTTGCCCTCATTAGACTCCCCTCTGGAAGCGCTTTCACTGCAAGCTGCAGATTCCCTCCTAACAGCAAGCTTTAGGATAGGGTACTGAATTGTAACTTACTTTCGCCTAATAATGCGATTTTGGCAAAGAGAGTATCTCCAGCAGGGAAGCTGCTACCATCAAATGTTTGCCCTCATTAGACTCCCCTCTGGAAGCGCTTTCACTGCAATCTGCAGATTCCCTCCTAACAGCAAGCTTTAGGATAGGGTACTGAATTGTAACTTGCTTTCGCCTAATAATGCGATTTTGGCAAAGAGAGTATCTCCCACAGGGAAGCTGCTACCATCAAATGTTTGCCCTCATTAGACTCCCCTCTGGAAGCGCTTTCACTGCAAGCTGCAGATTCCCTCCTAACAGCAAGCTTTAGGATAGGGTACTGAATTGTAACTTAACTGCGGCTAATAAGGCGATTTTGGCAAAGAGAATATCTCCCGCAGGGAAGCTGCTACCATCAAATGTTTGCCCTCATTAGACTCCCCTCTGGAAGCGCTTTCACTGCAAGCTGCAGATTCCCTCCTAACAGCAAGCTTTAGGATAGGGTACTGAATTGTAACTTAACTGCTGCTAATAAGGCGATTTTGGCAAAGAGACTATCTCCCGCAGGGAAGCTGCTACCATCAAATGTTTGCCCTCATTAGACTCCCCTCTGGAAGCGCTTTCACTGCAAGCTGCAGATTCCCTCCTAACAGCAAGCTTTAGGATAGGGTACTGAATTGTAACTTACTTTCGCCTAATAATGCGATTTTGGCAAAGAGAGTATCTCCCGCAGGGAAGTTGCTACCATCAAATGTTTGCCCTCATTAGACTCCCCTCTGGAAGCGCTTTCACTGCAAGCTGCAGATTCCCTCCTAACAGCAAGCTTTAGGATAGGGTACTGAATTGTAACTTACTTTCGCCTAATAATGCGATTTTGGCAAAGAGAGTATCTGCCGCAGGGAAGCTGCTACCATCAAATGTTTGTCCTCATTAGACTCCCCTCTAGAAACGCTTTCACTGCAAGCTGCAGATTCCCTCCTAACAGCAAGCTTTAGGATAAGGTAGTGAATTGCAACTTACTTTCGCCTAATAATGCGATTTTGGCAAAGAGAGTATCTCCCGCAGGGAAGCTGCTACCATCAAATATTTGCCCTCATTAGACTCCCCTCTGGAAGCGCTTTCACTGCAAGCTGCAGATTCCCTCCTAACAGCAAGCTTTAGGAGAGGGTACTGAATTGTATCTTACTTTCGCCTAATAATGCGATTTTGGCAAAGAGAGTATCTCCCGCAGGGAAGCTGTTACCATCAAATGTTTGCCCTCGTTAGACTCCCCTCTGGAAGCGCTTTCACTTCAAGCTGCAGATTCCCTCCTAACAGCAAGCTTTAGGATAGGGTACTGAATTGTAACTTACTTTCGCCTAATAATGCGATATTGGCAAAGAAAGTATCTCCCGCAGGGAAGCTGCTACCATCAAATGTTTGCCCTCATTAGACTCCCCTCTGGAAGCGCTTTCACTGCAAGCTGCAGATTCCCTCCTAACAGCAAGCTTTAGGATAACGTACTGTATTGTAACTTACTTTCGCCTAATAATGCGATTTTGGCAAAGAGAGAATCTCCCGCAGGGAAGCTGCTACCATCAAATGTTTGCCCTCATTAGACTCCCCTCTGGAAGCGCTTTCACTGCAAGCTGCAGATTCCCTCCTAACAGCAAGCTTTAGGATAGGGTACTGAATTGTAACTTACTTTCGCCTAATAATGCGATTTTGGCAAAGAGACTATCAGCCGCAGGGAAGCTGCTACCATCAAATGTTTGCCCTCATTAGACTCCCCTCTGGAAGCGCTTTCACTGCAAGCTGCAGATTCCCTCCTAACAGCAAGCTTTAGGATAGGGTACTGAATTGTAACTTAACTGCGGCTAATAAGGCGATTTTGGCAAAGAGAATATCTCCCGCAGGGAAGCTGTTACCATCAAATCTTTGCCCTCATTAGACTCCCCTCTGGAAGCGCTTTCACTGCAAGCTGCAGATTCCCTCCTAACAGCAAGCTTTAGGATAGGGTACTGAATTGTAACTTACTTTCGCCTAATAATGCGATTTTGGCAAAGAGAGTATCACCCGCAGGGAAGCTGATACCATCAAATGTTTGCCCTCATTAGACTCCCCTCTGGAAACGCTTTCACTGCAAGCTGCAGATTCCCTCCTAACAGCAAGCTTTAGGATAAGGTAGTGAATTGCAACTTACTTTCGCCTAATAATGCGATTTTGGCAAAGAGAGTATCTCCCGCAGGGAAGCTGCTACCATCAAATATTTGCCCTCATTAGACTCCCCTCTGGAAGCGCTTTCACTGCAAGCTGCAGATTCCCTCCTAACAGCAAGCTTTAGGATATGGTACTGAATTGTAACTTACTTTCGCCTAATAATGCGATTTTGGCAAAGAGAGTATCTCCCGCAGGGAAGCTGCTACCATCAAATGTTTGCCCTCATTAGACTCCCCTCTGGAAGCGCTTTCACTGCAAGCTGCAGATTCCCTCCTAACAGCAAGCTTTAGGATAGGGTACTGAATTGTAACTTAACAGCGGCTAATAAGGCGATTTTGGCAAAGAGAATATCTCCCGCAGGGAAGCTGCTACCATCAAATATTTGCCCTCATTAGACTCCCCTCTGGAAGCGCTTTCACTGCAAGCTGCAGATTCCCTCCTAACAGCAAGCTTTAGGATAGGGTACTGAATTGTAACTTACTTTCGCCTAATAATGCGATTTTGGCAAAGAGACTATCTCCCGCAGGGAAGCTGCTACCATCAAATGTTTGCCCTCATTAGACTCCCCTCTGGAAGCGCTTTCACTGCAAGCTGCAGATTCCCTCCTAACAGCAAGCTTTAGGATAGGGTACTGAATTGTAACTTACTTTCGCCTAATAATGCGATTTTGGCAAAGAGAGTATCTCCCGCAGGGAAGTTGCTACCATCAAATGTTTGCCCTCATTAGACTCCCCTCTGGAAGCGCTTTCACTGCAAGCTGCAGATTCCCTCCTAACAGCAAGCTTTAGGATAGGGTACTGAATTGTAACTTACTTTCGCCTAATAATGCGATTTTGGCAAAGAGAGTATCTGCCGCAGGGAAGCTGCTACCATCAAATGTTTGCCCTCATTAGACTCCCCTCTGGAAACGCTTTCACTGCAAGCTGCAGATTCCCTCCTAACAGCAAGCTTTAGGATAAGGTAGTGAATTGCAACTTACTTTCGCCTAATAATGCGATTTTGGCAAAGAGAGTATCTCCCGCAGGGAAGCTGTTACCATCAAATGTTTGCCCTCGTTAGACTCCCCTCTGGAAGCGCATTCACTTCAAGCTGCAGATTCCCTCCTAACAGCAAGCTTTAGGATAGGGTACTGAATTGTAACTTACTTTCGCCTAATAATGCGATTATGGCAAAGAAAGTATCTCCCGCAGGGAAGCTGCTACCATCAAATGTTTGCCCTCATTAGACTCCCCTCTGGAAGCGCTTTCACTGCAAGCTGCAGATTCCCTCCTAACAGCAAGCTTTAGGATAAGGTACTGTATTGTAACTTACTTTCGCCTAATAATGCGATTTTGGCAAAGAGAGAATCTCCCGCAGGGAAGCTGCTACCATCAAATGTTTGCCCTCATTAGACTCCCCTCTGGAAGCGCTTTCACTGCAAGCTGCAGATTCCCTCCTAACAGCAAGCTTTAGGATAGGGTACTGAATTGTAACTTACTTTCGCCTAATAATGCGATTTTGGCAAAGAGACTATCAGCCGCAGGGAAGCTGCTACCATCAAATGTTTGCCCTCATTAGACTCCCCTCTGGAAGCGCTTTCACTGCAAGCTGCAGATTCCCTCCTAACAGCAAGCTGTAGGACAGTATACTGAATTGTAACTTAACTGCGGCTAATAAGGCGATTTTGGCAAAGAGAATATCTCCCGCAGGGAAGCTGTTACCATCAAATGTTTGCCCTCATTAGACTCCCCTCTGGAAGCGCTTTCACTGCAAGCTGCAGATTCCCTCCTAACAGCAAGCTTTAGGATAGGGTACTGAATTGTAACTTACTTTCGCCTAATAATGCGATTTTGGCAAAGAGAGTATCACCCGCAGGGAAGCTGATACCATCAAATGTTTGCCCTCATTAGACTACCCTCTGGAAGCGCTTTCACTGCAAGCTGCAGATTCCCTCCTAACAGCAAGCTGTAGGACAGTATACTGAATTGTATCTTAACTGCGGCTAATAAGACGATTTTGGCAAAGAGAGTATCTGCCGCAGGGAAGCTGCTACCATCAAATGCTTGCCCTCATTAGACTCCCCTCTGGAAGCGCTTTCACTGCAAGCTGCAGATTCCCTCCTAACAGCAAGCTGTAGGACAGTATACTGAATTGTAACTTAACTGCGGCTAATAAGGCGATTTTGCAAAGAGAATATCTCCCGCAGGGAAGCTGCTACCATCAAATGTTTGCCCTCATTAGACTCCCCTCTGGAAGCGCTTTCACTGCAAGCTGCAGATTCCCTCCTAACAGCAAGCTTTAGGATAGGGTACTGAATTGTAACTTACTTTCGCCTAATAATGCGATTATGGCAAAGAGAGTATCTCCCGCAGGGAAGCTGCTACCATCAAATATTTGCCCTCATTAGACTCCCCTCTGGAAGCGCTTTCACTGCAAGCTGCAGATTCCCTCCTAACAGCAAGCTTTAGGATAAGGTACTGTATTGTAACTTACTTTCGCCTAATAATGCGATTTTGGCAAAGAGAGAATCTCCCGCAGGGAAGCTGCTACCATCAAATGTTTGCCCTCATTAGACTCCCCTCTGGAAGCACTTTCACTGCAAGCTGCAGATTCCCTCCTAACAGCAAGCTTTAGGATAGGGTACTGAATTGTAACTTAACAGCGGCTAATAAGGCGATTTTGGCAAAGAGAATATCTCCCGCAGGGAAGCTGCTACCATCAAATATTTGCCCTCATTAGACTCCCCTCTGGAAGCGCTTTCACTGCAAGCTGCAGATTCCCTCCTAACAGCAAGATTTAGTATAGGGTACTGAATTGTAACTTACTTTCGCCTAATAATGCGATTTTGGCAAAGAGACTATCTCCCGCAGGGAAGCTGCTACCATCAAATGTTTGCCCTCATTAGACTCCCCTCTGGAAGCGCTTTCACTGCAAGCTGCAGATTCCCTCCTAACAGCAAGCTTTAGGATAGGGTACTGAATTGTAACTTACTTTCGCCTAATAATGCGATTTTGGCAAAGAGAGTATCTCCCGCAGGGAAGTTGCTACCATCAAATGTTTGCCCTCATTAGACTCCCCTCTGGAAGCGCTTTCACTGCAAGCTGCAGATTCCCTCCTAACAGCAATCTTTAGGATAGGGTACTGAATTGTAACTTACTTTCGCCTAATAATGCGATTTTGGCAAAGAGAGTATCTGCCGCAGGGAAGCTGCTACCATCAAATGTTTGCCCTCATTAGACTCCCCTCTGGAAACGCTTTCACTGCAAGCTGCAGATTCCCTCCTAACAGCAAGCTTTAGGATAAGGTAGTGAATTGCAACTTACTTTCGCCTAATAATGCGATTTTGGCAAAGAGAGTATCTCCCGCAGGGAAGCTGCTACCATCAAATATTTGCCCTCATTAGACTCCCCTCTGGAAGCGCTTTCACTGCAAGCTGCAGATTCCCTCCTAACAGCAAGCTTTAGGATAGGGTACTGAATTGTATCTTACTTTCGCCTAATAATGCGATTTTGGCAAAGAGAGTATCTCCCGCAGGGAAGCTGTTACCATCAAATGTTTGCCCTCGTTAGACTCCCCTCTGGAAGCGCATTCACTTCAAGCTGCAGATTCCCTCCTAACAGCAAGCTTTAGGATAGGGTACTGAATTGTAACTTACTTTCGCCTAATAATGCGATTTTGGCAAAGAAAGTATCTCCCGCAGGGAAGCTGCTACCATCAAATGTTTGCCCTCATTAGACTCCCCTCTGGAAGCGCTTTCACTGCAAGCTGCAGATTCCCTCCTAACAGCAAGCTTTAGGATAAGGTACTGTATTGTAACTTACTTTCGCCTAATAATGCGATTTTGGCAAAGAGAGAATCTCCCGCAGGGAAGCTGCTACCATCAAATGTTTGCCCTCATTAGACTCCCCTCTGGAAGCGCTTTCACTGCAAGCTGCAGATTCCCTCCTAACAGCAAGCTTTAGGATAGGGTACTGAATTGTAACTTACTTTCGCCTAATAATGCGATTTTGGCAAAGAGACTATCAGCCGCAGGGAAGCTGCTACCATCAAATGTTTGCCCTCATTATACTCCCCTCTGGAAGCGCTTTCACTGCAAGCTGCAGATTCCCTCCTAACAGCAAGCTTTAGGATAGGGTACTGAATTGTAACTTAACTGCGGCTAATAAGGCGATTTTGGCAAAGAGAATATCTCCCGCAGGGAAGCTGTTACCATCAAATGTTTGCCCTCATTAGACTCCCCTCTGGAAGCGCTTTCACTGCAAGCTGCAGATTCCCTCCTAACAGCAAGCTTTAGGATAGGGTACTGAATTGTAACTTACTTTCGCCTAATAATGCGATTTTGGCAAAGAGAGTATCACCCGCAGGGAAGCTGATACCATCAAATGTTTGCCCTCATTAGACTCCCCTCTGGAAGCGCTTTCACTGCAAGCTGCAGATTCCCTCCTAACAGCAAGCTGTAGGACAGTATACTGAATTGTGACTTAACTGCGGCTAATAAGACGATTTTGGCAAAGAGACTATCTCCCGCAGGGAAGCTGCTACCATCAAATGCTTGCCCTCATTAGACTCCCCTCTGGAAGCGCTTTCACTGCAAGCTGCAGATTCCCTCCTAACATCAAGCTTTAGGATAGGGTACTGAATTGTAACTTACTTTCGCCTAATAATGCGATTTTGGCAAAGAGAGTATCTCCCGCAGGGAAGCTGCTACCATCAAATGTTTGCCCTCATTAGACTCCCCTCTGGAAGCGCTTTCACTGCAAGCTGCAGATTCCCTCCTAACAGCAAGCTTTAGGATAGGGTACTGAATTGTAACTTACTTTCGCCTAATAATGCGATTTTGGCAAAGAGAGTATCTCCAGCAGGGAAGCTGCTACCATCAAATGTTTGCCCTCATTAGACTCCCCTCTGGAAGCGCTTTCACTGCAATCTGCAGATTCCCTCCTAACAGCAAGCTTTAGGATAGGGTACTGAATTGTAACTTGCTTTCGCCTAATAATGCGATTTTGGCAAAGAGAGTATCTCCCACAGGGAAGCTGCTACCATCAAATGTTTGCCCTCATTAGACTCCCCTCTGGAAGCGCTTTCACTGCAAGCTGCAGATTCCCTCCTAACAGCAAGCTTTAGGATAGGGTACTGAATTCTATCTTAACTGCGGCTAATAAGGCGATTTTGGCAAAGAGACTATCTCCCGCAGGGAAGCTGCTACCATCAAATGTTTGCCCTCATTAGACTCCCCTCTGGAAGCGCTTTCACTGCAAGCTGCAGATTCCCTCCTTACAGCAAGCTGTAGGACAGTATACTGAATTGTAACTTACCTGCGGCTAATAAGGCGATTTTGCAAAGATACTATCTCCCGCAGGGAAGCTGCTACCATCAAATGTTTGCCCTCATTAGACTCCCCTCTGGAAGGGCTTTCACTGCAAGCTGCAGATTCCCTCGTAACAGCAAGCTTTAGGATAGGGTACTGAATTGTAACTTACTTTCGCCTAATAATGCGATTATGGCAAAGAGAGTATCTCCCGCAGGGAAGCTGCTACCATCAAATATTTGCCCTCATTAGACTCCCCTCTGGAAACGCTTTCACTGCAAGCTGCAGATTCCCTCCTAACAGCAAGCTTTAGGATAGGGTACTGAATTGTAACTTACTTTCGCCTAATAATGCGATTTTGGCAAAGAGACTATCTCCCGCAGGGAAGCTGCTACCATCAAATGTTTGCCCTCAGTAGACTCCCCTCTGGAAGCGCTTTCACTGCAAGCTGCAGATTCCCTCCTAACAGCAAGCTTTAGGATAGGGTACTGAATTGTAACTTACTTTCGCCTAATAATGCGATTTTGGCAAAGAGAGTATCTCCCGCAGGGAAGCTGCTACCATCAAATGTTTGCCCTCGTTAGACTCCCCTCTGGAAGCGCTTTCACTGCAAGCTGCAGATTCCCTCCTAACAGCAAGCTTTAGGATAGTGTACTGAATTGTAACTTACTTTCGCCTAATAATGCGATTTTGGCAAAGAGAGTATCTCCAGCAGGGAAGCTGCTACCATCAAATGTTTGCCCTCATTAGACTCCCCTCTGGAAGCGCTTTCACTGCAAGCTGCAGATTCCCTCCTAACAGCAAGCTTTAGGATAGGGTACTGAATTGTAACTTGCTTTCGCCTAATAATGCGATTTTGGCAAAGAGAGTATCTCCCGCAGGGAAGCTGCTACCATCAAATGTTTGCCCTCATTAGACTCCCCTCTGGAAGCGCTTTCACTGCAAGCTGCAGATGCCCTCCTAACAGCAAGCTTTAGGATAGGGTACTGAATTGTAACTTACTTTCGCCTAATAATGCGATTTTGGCAAAGAGAGTATCTCCCGCAGGGAAGCTGCTACCATCAAATGTTTGCCCTCATTAGACTCCCCTCTGGAAGCGCTTTCACTGCAAGCTGCAGATTCCCTCCTAACAGCAAGCTTTAGGATAGGGTACTGAATTGTAACTTACTTTCGCCTAATAATGCGATTTTGGCAAAGAGACTATCTCCCGCAGGGAAGTTGCTACCATCAAATATTTGCCCTCATTAGACTCCCCTCTGGAAGCGCTTTCACTGCAAGCTGCAGATTCCCTCCTAACAGCAAACTTTAGTATAGGTACTGAATTGTAACTTACTTTTGCCTAATAATGCGATTTTGGCAAAGAGAGTATCTCCCACAGGGAAGCTCCTACCATCAAATGTTTGCCCTCCTTAGACTCCCCTCTGGAAGCGCTTTCACTGCAAGCTGCAGATTCCCTCCTAACAGCAAGCTTTAGGATAGGGTACTGAATTGTAACTTAACTGCGGCTAATAAGGCGATTTTGGCAAAGAGAATATCTCCCGCAGGGAAGCTGTTACCATCAAATGTTTGCCCTCCTTAGACTCCCCTCTGGAAGCGCTTTCACTGCAAGCTGCAGATTCCCTCCTAACAGCAAGCTTTAGGATAGGGTACTGAATTGTAACTTACTTTCGCCTAATAATGCGATTTTGGCAAAGAGAGTATCACCCGCAGGGAAGCTGCTACCATCAAATGTTTGCCCTCATTAGACTCCCCTCTGGAAGCACTTTCACTGCAAGCTGCAGATTCCCTCCTAACAGCAAGCTTTAGGATAGGGTACTGAATTGTAACTTAACAGCGGCTAATAAGGCGATTTTGGCAAAGAGAATATCTCCCGCAGGGAAGCTGCTACCATCAAATATTTGCCCTCATTAGACTCCCCTCTGGAAGCGCTTTCACTGCAAGCTGCAGATTCCCTCCTAACAGCAAGATTTAGTATAGGGTACTGAATTGTAACTTACTTTCGCCTAATAATGCGATTTTGGCAAAGAGACTATCTCCCGCAGGGAAGCTGCTACCATCAAATGTTTGCCCTCATTAGACTCCCCTCTGGAAGCGCTTTCACTGCAAGCTGCAGATTCCCTCCTAACAGCAAGCTTTAGGATAGGGTACTGAATTGTAACTTACTTTCGCCTAATAATGCGATTTTGGCAAAGAGAGTATCTCCCGCAGGGAAGTTGCTACCATCAAATGTTTGCCCTCATTAGACTCCCCTCTGGAAGCGCTTTCACTGCAAGCTGCAGATTCCCTCCTAACAGCAATCTTTAGGATAGGGTACTGAATTGTAACTTACTTTCGCCTAATAATGCGATTTTGGCAAAGAGAGTATCTGCCGCAGGGAAGCTGCTACCATCAAATGTTTGCCCTCATTAGACTCCCCTCTGGAAACGCTTTCACTGCAAGCTGCAGATTCCCTCCTAACAGCAAGCTTTAGGATAAGGTAGTGAATTGCAACTTACTTTCGCCTAATAATGCGATTTTGGC
The DNA here is from genome assembly GCF_032191515.1 of Phaenicophaeus curvirostris. Taxonomy (NCBI): domain Eukaryota; kingdom Metazoa; phylum Chordata; class Aves; order Cuculiformes; family Cuculidae; genus Phaenicophaeus; species Phaenicophaeus curvirostris. The sequence goes on along the minus strand of NW_027206762.1, from coordinate 43,440 downwards.
AAAGAGAGTATCTCCCGCAGGGAAGCTGCTACCATCAAATATTTGCCCTCATTAGACTCCCCTCTGGAAGCGCTTTCACTGCAAGCTGCAGATTCCCTCCTAACAGCAAGCTTTAGGATAGGGTACTGAATTGTATCTTACTTTCGCCTAATAATGCGATTTTGGCAAAGAGAGTATCTCCCGCAGGGAAGCTGTTACCATCAAATGTTTGCCCTCGTTAGACTCCCCTCTGGAAGCGCATTCACTTCAAGCTGCAGATTCCCTCCTAACAGCAAGCTTTAGGATAGGGTACTGAATTGTAACTTACTTTCGCATAATAATGCGATTTTGGCAAAGAAAATATCTCCCGCAGGGAAGCTGCTACCATCAAATGTTTGCCCTCATTAGACTCCCCTCTGGAAGCGCTTTCACTGCAAGCTGCAGATTCCCTCCTAACAGCAAGCTTTAGGATAATGTACTGTATTGTAACTTACTTTCGCCTAATAATGCGATTTTGGCAAAGAGAGAATCTCCCGCAGGGAAGCTGCTACCATCAAATGTTTGCCCTCATTAGACTCCCCTCTGGAAGCGCTTTCACTGCAAGCTGCAGATTCCCTCCTAACAGCAAGCTTTAGGATAGGGTACTGAATTGTAACTTACTTTCGCCTAATAATGCGATTTTGGCAAAGAGACTATCAGCCGCAGGGAAGCTGCTACCATCAAATGTTTGCCCTCATTATACTCCCCTCTGGAAGCGCTTTCACTGCAAGCTGCAGATTCCCTCCTAACAGCAAGCTTTAGGATAGGGTACTGAATTGTAACTTAACTGCGGCTAATAAGGCGATTTTGGCAAAGAGAATATCTCCCGCAGGGAAGCTGTTACCATCAAATGTTTGCCCTCATTAGACTCCCCTCTGGAAGCGCTTTCACTGCAAGCTGCAGATTCCCTCCTAACAGCAAGCTTTAGGATAGGGTACTGAATTGTAACTTACTTTCGCCTAATAATGCGATTTTGGCAAAGAGAGTATCACCCGCAGGGAAGCTGATACCATCAAATGTTTGCCCTCATTAGACTCCCCTCTGGAAGCGCTTTCACTGCAAGCTGCAGATTCCCTCCTAACAGCAAGCTGTAGGACAGTATACTGAATTGTGACTTAACTGCGGCTAATAAGACGATTTTGGCAAAGAGACTATCTCCCGCAGGGAAGCTGCTACCATCAAATGCTTGCCCTCATTAGACTCCCCTCTGGAAGCGCTTTCACTGCAAGCTGCAGATTCCCTCCTAACATCAAGCTTTAGGATAGGGTACTGAATTGTAACTTACTTTCGCCTAATAATGCGATTTTGGCAAAGAGAGTATCTCCCGCAGGGAAGCTGCTACCATCAAATGTTTGCCCTCATTAGACTCCCCTCTGGAAGCGCTTTCACTGCAAGCTGCAGATTCCCTCCTAACAGCAAGCTTTAGGATAGGGTACTGAATTGTAACTTACTTTCGCCTAATAATGCGATTTTGGCAAAGAGAGTATCTCCAGCAGGGAAGCTGCTACCATCAAATGTTTGCCCTCATTAGACTCCCCTCTGGAAGCGCTTTCACTGCAATCTGCAGATTCCCTCCTAACAGCAAGCTTTAGGATAGGGTACTGAATTGTAACTTGCTTTCGCCTAATAATGCGATTTTGGCAAAGAGAGTATCTCCCACAGGGAAGCTGCTACCATCAAATGTTTGCCCTCATTAGACTCCCCTCTGGAAGCGCTTTCACTGCAAGCTGCAGATTCCCTCCTAACAGCAAGCTTTAGGATAGGGTACTGAATTCTATCTTAACTGCGGCTAATAAGGTGATTTTGGCAAAGAGACTATCTCCCGCAGGGAAGCTGCTACCATCAAATGTTTGCCCTCATTAGACTCCCCTCTGGAAGCGCTTTCACTGCAAGCTGCAGATTCCCTCCTTACAGCAAGCTGTAGGACAGTATACTGAATTGTAACTTAACTGCGGCTAATAAGGCGATTTTGCAAAGATACTATCTCCCGCAGGGAAGCTGCTACCATCAAATGTTTGCCCTCATTAGACTCCCCTCTGGAAGGGCTTTCACTGCAAGCTGCAGATTCCCTCGTAACAGCAAGCTTTAGGATAGGGTACTGAATTGTAACTTACTTTCGCCTAATAATGCGATTATGGCAAAGAGAGTATCTCCCGCAGGGAAGCTGCTACCATCAAATATTTGCCCTCATTAGACTCCCCTCTGGAAGCGCTTTCACTGCAAGCTGCAGATTCCCTCCTAACAGCAAGCTTTAGGATAGGGTACTGAATTGTAACTTACCTGCGGCTAATAAGGCGATTTTGGCAAAGAGAATATCTCCCGCAGGGAAGCTGTTACCATCAAATGTTTGCCCTCCTTAGACTCCCCTCTGGAAGCGCTTTCACTGCAAGCTGCAGATTCCCTCCTAACAGCAAGCTTTAGGATAGGGTACTGAATTGTAACTTACTTTCGCCTAATAATGCGATTTTGGCAAAGAGAGTATCTGCCGCAGGGAAGCTGCTACCATCAAATGTTTGCCCTCATTAGACTCCCCTCTGGAAACGCTTTCACGGCAAGCTGCAGATTCCCTCCTAACAGCAAGCTTTAGGATAGGGTACTGAATTGTAACTTACTTTCGCCTAATAATGCGATTTTGGCAAAGAGACTATCTCCCGCAGGGAAGCTGCTACCATCAAATGTTTGCCCTCAGTAGACTCCCCTCTGGAAGCGCTTTCACTGCAAGCTGCAGATTCCCTCCTAACAGCAAGCTTTAGGATAGGGTACTGAATTGTAACTTACTTTCGCCTAATAATGCGATTTTGGCAAAGAGAGTATCTCCCGCAGGGAAGCTGCTACCATCAAATGTTTGCCCTCGTTAGACTCCCCTCTGGAAGCGCTTTCACTGCAAGCTGCAGATTCCCTCCTAACAGCAAGCTTTAGGATAGTGTACTGAATTGTAACTTACTTTCGCCTAATAATGCGATTTTGGCAAAGAGAGTATCTCCAGCAGGGAAGCTGCTACCATCAAATGTTTGCCCTCATTAGACTCCCCTCTGGAAGCGCTTTCACTGCAAGCTGCAGATTCCCTCCTAACAGCAAGCTTTAGGATAGGGTACTGAATTGTAACTTGCTTTCGCCTAATAATGCGATTTTGGCAAAGAGAGTATCTCCCGCAGGGAAGCTGCTACCATCAAATGTTTGCCCTCATTAGACTCCCCTCTGGAAGCGCTTTCACTGCAAGCTGCAGATTCCCTCCTAACAGCAAGCTTTAGGATAGGGTACTGAATTGTAACTTACTTTCGCCTAATAATGCGATTTTGGCAAAGAGAGTATCTCCCGCAGGGAAGCTGCTACCATCAAATGTTTGCCCTCATTAGACTCCCCTCTGGAAGCGCTTTCACTGCAAGCTGCAGATTCCCTCCTAACAGCAAGCTTTAGGATAGGGTACTGAATTGTAACTTACTTTCGCCTAATAATGCGATTTTGGCAAAGAGACTATCTCCCGCAGGGAAGTTGCTACCATCAAATATTTGCCCTCATTAGACTCCCCTCTGGAAGCGCTTTCACTGCAAGCTGCAGATTCCCTCCTAACAGCAAACTTTAGTATAGGTACTGAATTGTAACTTACTTTTGCCTAATAATGCGATTTTGGCAAAGAGAGTATCTCCCACAGGGAAGCTCCTACCATCAAATGTTTGCCCTCCTTAGACTCCCCTCTGGAAGCGCTTTCACTGCAAGCTGCAGATTCCCTCCTAACAGCAAGCTTTAGGATAGGGTACTGAATTGTAACTTAACTGCGGCTAATAAGGCGATTTTGGCAAAGAGAATATCTCCCGCAGGGAAGCTGTTACCATCAAATGTTTGCCCTCCTTAGACTCCCCTCTGGAAGCGCTTTCACTGCAAGCTGCAGATTCCCTCCTAACAGCAAGCTTTAGGATAGGGTACTGAATTGTAACTTACTTTCGCCTAATAATGCGATTTTGGCAAAGAGAGTATCACCCGCAGGGAAGCTGCTACCATCAAATGTTTGCCCTCATTAGACTCCCCTCTGGAAGCGCTTTCACTGCAATCTGCAGATTCCCTCCTAACAGCAAGCTTTAGGATAGGGTACTGAATTGTAACTTGCTTTCGCCTAATAATGCGATTTTGGCAAAGAGAGTATCTCCCGCAGGGAAGCTGCTACCATCAAATGTTTGCCCTCATTAGACTCCCCTCTGGAAGCGCTTTCACTGCAAGCTGCAGATTCCCTCCTAACAGCAAGCTTTAGGATAGGGTACTGAATTGTAACTTGCTTTCGCCTAATAATGCGATTTTGGCAAAGAGAGTATCTCCCGCAGGGAAGCTGCTACCATCAAATGTTTGCCCTCGTTAGACTCCCCTCTGGAAGCGCTTTCACTGCAAGCTGCAGATTCCCTCCTAACAGCAAGCTTTAGGATAGGGTACTGAATTGTAACTTACTTTCGCCTAATAATGCGATTTTGGCAAAGAGAGTATCTCCCGCAGGGAAGCTGCTACCATCAAATGTTAGCCCTCGTTAGACTCCCCTCTGGAAGCGCTTTCACTGCAAGCTGCAGATTCCCTCCTAACAGCAAGCTTTAGGATAGTGTACTGAATTGTAACTTACTTTCGCCTAATAATGCGATTTTGGCAAAGAGAGTATCTCCAGCAGGGAAGCTGCTACCATCAAATGTTTGCCCTCATTAGACTCCCCTCTGGAAGCGCTTTCACTGCAAGCTGCAGATTCCCTCCTAAGAGCAAGCTTTAGGATAGGGTACTGAATTGTAACTTGCTTTCGCCTAATAATTCGATTTTGGCAAAGAGACTATCTGCCGCAGGGAAGCTGCTACCATCAAATGTTTGCCCTCATTAGACTCCCCTCTGGAAGCGCTTTCACTGCAAGCTGCAGATTCCCTCCTAACAGCAAGCTGTAGGACAGTATACTGAATTGTAACTTAACTGCGGATAAAAAGACGATTTTGGCAAAGAGACTATCTCCCGCAGGGAAGCTGCTACCATCAAATGCTTGCCCTCATTAGACTCCCCTTTGGAAGCGCTTTCACTGCAAGCTGTAGATTCCCTCCTAACAGCAAGCTTTAGGATAGGGTACTGAATTGTAACTTACTTTCGCCTAATAATGCGATTTTGGCAAAGAGAGTATCTCCCGCAGGGAAGCTGCTACCATCAAATGTTTGCCCTCGTTAGACTCCCCTCTGGAAGCGCTTTCACTGCAAGCTGCAGATTCCCTCCTAACAGCAAGCTTTAGGATAGTGTACTGAATTGTAACTTACTTTCGCCTAATAATGCGATTTTGGCAAAGAGAGTATCTCCCGCAGGGAAGCTGCTACCATCAAATGTTTGCCCTCATTAGACTCCCCTCTGGAAGCGCTTTCACTGCAATCTGCAGATTCCCTCCTAACAGCAAGCTTTAGGATAGGGTACTGAATTGTAACTTGCTTTCGCCTAATAATGCGATTTTGTCAAAGAGAGTATCTCCCGCAGGGAAGCTGCTACCATCAAATGTTTGCCCTCATTAGACTCCCCTCTGGAAGCGCTTTCACTGCAAGCTGCAGATTCCCTCCTAACATCAAGCTTTAGGATAGGGTACTGAATTGTATCTTAACTGCGGCTAATAAGGCGATTTTGGCAAAGAGACTATCTCCCGCAGGGAAGCTGCTACCATCAAATGTTTGCCCTCATTAGACTCCCCTCTGGAAGCGCTTTCACTGCAAGCTGCAGATTCCCTCCTAACAGCAAGCTTTAGGATAGGGTACTGAATTGTAACTTACTTTCGCCTAATAATGCGATTTTGGCAAAGAGAATATCTCCCGCAGGGAAGCTGATACCATCAAATGTTTGCCCTCATTAGACTCCCCTCTGGAAGCGCTTTCACTGCAAGCTGCAGATTCCCTCCTAACAGCAAGCTTTAGGATAGGGTACTGAATTGTAACTTAACTGCGGCTAATAAGGCGATTTTGGCAAAGAGAGTATCTCCCGCAGGGAAGCTGCTACCATCAAATGTTTGCCCTCATTAGACTCCCCTCTGGAAGCGCTTTCACTGCAAGCTGCAGATTCCCTCCTAACAGCAAGCTTTAGGATAGGGTACTGAATTGTAACTTACTTTCGCCTAATAATGCGATTTTGGCAAAGAGAATATCTCCCGCAGGGAAGCTGATACCATCAAATGTTTGCCCTCATTAGACTCCCCTCTGGAAGCGCTTTCACTGCAAGCTGCAGATTCCCTCCTAACAGCAAGCTTTAGGATAGGGTACTGAATTGTATCTTAACTGCGGCTAATAAGGCGATTTTGGCAAAGAGAGTATCTCCCGCAGGGAAGCTGCTACCATCAAATGTTTGCCCTCATTAGACTCCCCTCTGGAAGCGCTTTCACTGCAAGCTGCAGATTCCCTCCTAACAGCAAGCTTTAGGATAGGGTACTGAATTGTAACTTACTTTCGCCTAATAATGCGATTTTGGCAAAGAGACTATCTCCCGCAGGGAAGTTGCTACCATCAAATATTTGCCCTCATTAGACTCCCCTCTGGAAGCGCTTTCACTGCAAGCTGCAGATTCCCTCCTAACAGCAAGCTTTAGTATATGTACTGAATTGTAACTTACTTTTGCCTAATAATGCGATATTGGCAAAGAGAGTATCTCCCGCAGGGAAGCTGCTACCATCAAATGTTTGCCCTCATTAGACTCCCCTCTGGAAGCGCTTTCACTGAAAGCTGCAGATTCCCTCCTAACAGCAAGCTTTAGGATAGGGTACTGAATTGTATCTTACTTTCGCCTAATAATGCGATTTTGGCAAAGAGACTATCTCCCGCAGGGAAGCTGCTACCATCAAATGTTTGCCCTCATTAGACTCCCCTCTGGAAGCGCTTTCACTGCAAGCTGCAGATTCCCTCCTAACAGCAAGCTTTAGGATAGGGTACTGAATTGTAACTTACTTTCGCCTAATAATGCGATTTTTGGCAAAGAGAGTATCTCCAGCAGGGAAGCTGCTACCATCAAATGTTTGCCCTCATTAGACTCCCCTCTGCAAGCGCTTTCACTGCAAGCTGCAGATTCCCTCCTAACAGCAAGCTTTAGGATAGGGTACTGAATTGTAACTTGCTTTCGACTAATAATGCGATTTTGGCAAAGAGAGTATCTCCCGCAGGGAAGCTGCTACCATCAAATGTTTGCCCTCATTAGACTCCCCTCTGGAAGCGCTTTCACTGCAAGCTGCAGATTCCCTCCTAACAGCAAGCTTTAGGATAGTGTACTGAATTGTAACTTACTTTCGCCTAATAATGCGATTTTGGCAAAGAGAGTATCTCCAGCAGGGAAGCTGCTACCATCAAATGTTTGCCCTCATTAGACTCCCCTCTGGAAGCGCTTTCACTGCAAGCTGCAGATTCCCTCCTAACAGCAAGCTTTAGGATAGGGTACTGAATTGTATCTTAACTGCGGCTAATAATGCGATTTTGGCAAAGAGAGTATCTCCCGCAGGGAAGCTGCTACCATCAAATGTTTGCCCTCATTAGACTCCCCTCTGGAAGCGCTTTCACTGCAAGCTGCAGATTCCCTCCTAACAGCAAGCTTTAGGATAGGGTACTGAATTGTAACTTACTTTCGCCTAATAATGCGATTTTGGCAAAGAGAATATCTCCCGCAGGGAAGCTGCTACCATCAAATGTTTGCCCTCATTAGACTCCCCTCTGGAAGCGCTTTCACTGCAAGCTGCAGATTCCCTCCTAACAGCAAGCTTTAGGATAGGGTACTGAATTGTATCTTAACTGCGGCTAATAAGGCGATTTTGGCAAAGAGACTATCTCCCGCAGGGAAGCTGCTACCATCAAATATTTGCCTTCATTAGATTCCTCTCTGGAAGCGCTTTCACTGCAAGCTGCAGATTCCCTCCTAACAGCAAGCTTTAGGATAGGGTACTGAATTGTAACTTACTTTCGCCTAATAATGCGATTTTGGCAAAGAGAGTATCTCCCGCAGGGAAGCTGCTACCATCAAATGTTTGCCCTCGTTAGACTCCCCTCTGGAAGCGCTTTCACTGCAAGCTGCAGATTCCCTCCTAACAGCAAGCTTTAGGATAGTGTACTGAATTGTAACTTACTTGCGCCTAATAATGCGATTTTGGCTAAGAGAGTATATCCCGCAGGGAAGCTGCTACCATCAAATGTTTGCCCTCATTAGACTCCCCTCTGGAAACGCTTTCACTGCAAGCTGCAGATTCCCTCCTAACAGCAAGCTTTAGGATAGGGTACTGAATTGTAACTTAACTGCGTCTAATAAGGCGATTTTGGTAAAGAGAGTATCTCCCGCAGGGAAGCTGCTACCATCAAATGTTTGCCCTCATTAGACTCCCCTCTGGAAGCGCTTTCACTGCAAGCTGCAGAGTCCCTCCTAACAGCAAGCTTTAGGATAGGGTACTGAATTGTAACTTACATTAGCCTAATAATGCGATTTTGGCAAAGAGAGAATCTCCCGCAGGGAAGCTGCTACCATCAAATATTTGCCCTCATTAGACTCCCCTCTGGAAGCGCTTTCACTGCAAGCTGCAGATTCCCTCCTAACAGCAAGCTTTAGGATAGGGTACTGAATTGTAACTTACTTTCGCATAATAATGCGATTTTGGCAAAGAGACTATCTCCCACAGGGAAGCTGCTACCATCAAATGTTTGCCCTCATTAGACTCCCCTCTGGAAGCGCTTTCACTGCAAGCTGCAGATTCCCTCCTAACAGCAAGCTTTAGGATAGGGTACTGAATTGTAACTTACTTTCGCCTAATAATGCGATTTTGGCAAAGAGAGTATCTCCCGCAGGGAAGCTGCTACCATCAAATATTTGCCCTCATTAGACTCCCCTCTGGAAGCGCTTTCACTGCAAGCTGCATGTTCCCTCCTAACAGCAAGCTTTAGGATAGGGTACTGAATTGTATCTTAACTGCGGCTAATAAGGCGATTTTGGCAAAGAGAGTATCTCCCGCAGGGAAGCTGCTACCATCAAATGTTTGCCCTCATTAGACTCCCCTCTGGAAGCGCTTTCACTGCAAGCTGCAGATTCCCTCCTAACAGCAAGCTTTAGGATAGGGTACTGAATTGTAACTTACTTTCGCCTAATAATGCGATTTTGGCAAAGAGAATATCTCCCGCAGGGAAGCTGCTACCATCAAATGTTTGCCCTCATTAGACTCCCCTCTGGAAGCGCTTTCACTGCAAGCTGCAGATTCCCTCCTAACAGCAAGCTTTAGGATAGGGTACTGAATTGTATCTTAACTGCGGCTAATAAGGCGATTTTGGCAAAGAGACTATCTCCCGCAGGGAAGCTGCTACCATCAAATATTTGCCTTCATTAGATTCCTCTCTGGAAGCGCTTTCACTGCAAGCTGCAGATTCCCTCCTAACAGCAAGCTTTAGGATAGGGTACTGAATTGTAACTTACTTTCGCCTAATAATGCGATTTTGGCAAAGAGAGTATCTCCCGCAGGGAAGCTGCTACCATCAAATGTTTGCCCTCGTTAGACTCCCCTCTGGAAGCGCTTTCACTGCAAGCTGCAGATTCCCTCCTAACAGCAAGCTTTAGGATAGTGTACTGAATTGTAACTTACTTGCGCCTAATAATGCGATTTTGGCTAAGAGAGTATATCCCGCAGGGAAGCTGCTACCATCAAATGTTTGCCCTCATTAGACTCCCCTCTGGAAACGCTTTCACTGCAAGCTGCAGATTCCCTCCTAACAGCAAGCTTTAGGATAGGGTACTGAATTGTAACTTAACTGCGTCTAATAAGGCGATTTTGGTAAAGAGAGTATCTCCCGCAGGGAAGCTGCTACCATCAAATGTTTGCCCTCATTAGACTCCCCTCTGGAAGCGCTTTCACTGCAAGCTGCAGATTCCCTCCTAACAGCAAGCTTTAGGATAGGGTACTGAATTGTAACTTACTTTCGCATAATAATGCGATTTTGGCAAAGAGACTATCTCCCACAGGGAAGCTGCTACCATCAAATGTTTGCCCTCATTAGACTCCCCTCTGGAAGCGCTTTCACTGCAAGCTGCAGATTCCCTCCTAACAGCAAGCTTTAGGATAGGGTACTGAATTGTAACTTACTTTCGCCTAATAATGCGATTTTGGCAAAGAGAGTATCTCCCGCAGGGAAGCTGCTACCATCAAATATTTGCCCTCATTAGACTCCCCTCTGGAAGCGCTTTCACTGCAAGCTGCAGATTCCCTCCTAACAGCAAGCTTTAGGATAGGGTACTGAATTGTAACTTACTTTCGCCTAATAATGCGATTTTGGCAAAGAGAGTATCTCCCGCAGGGAAGCTGCTACCATCAAATGTTTGCCCTCATTAGACTCCCCTCTGGAAGCGCTTTCACTGCAAGCTGCAGATTTCCTCCTAACAGCAAGCTTTAGGATAGGGTACTGAATTGTAACTTACTTTCGCCTAATAATGCGATTTTGGCAAAGAGACTATCAGCCGCAGGGAAGCTGCTACCATCAAATGTTTGCCCTCATTAGACTCCCCTCTGGAAGCGCTTTCACTGCAAGCTGCAGATTCCCTCCTAACAGCAAGCTTTAGGATAGTGTACTGAATTGTATCTTAACTGCGGCTAAAAAGGCGATTTTGGCAAAGAGAGTATCTCCCGCAGGGAAGCTGCTACCATCAAATCTTTGCCCTCATTAGACTTCCCTCTGGAAGCACTTTCACTGCAAGCTGCAGATTCCCTCCTAACAGCAAGCTTTAGGATAGGGTACTGAATTGTAACTTACTTTCGCCTAATAATGCAATTTTGGAAAAGAGAGTATCTCCCGCAGGGAAGCTGCTACCATCAAATGTTTGCCCTCATTAGACTCCCCTCTGGAAGCGCTTTCACTGCAAGCTGCAGATTCCCTCCTAACAGCAAGCTTTAGGATAGGGTACTGAATTGTAACTTAACTGCGGCTAATAAGGCGATTTTGGCAAAGAGAGTATCTCCCGCAGGGAAGCTGCTACCATCAAATGTTTGCCCTCATTAGACTCCCCTCTGGAAGCGCTTTCACTGCAAGCTGCAGATTCCCTCCTAACAGCAAGCTGTAGGACAGTATACTGAATTGTATCTTAACTGCGGCTAATAAGGCGATTTTGGCAAAGAGAATATCTCCCGCAGGGAAGCTGCTACCATCAAATGCTTGCCCTCCTTAGACTCCCCTCTGGAAGCGCTTTCACTGCAAGCTGCAGATTCCCTCCTAACAGCAAGCTTTAGGATAGGGTACTGAATTGTAACTTACTTTCGCCTAATAATGCGATTTTGGCAAAGAGAGTATCTCCCGCAGGGAAGCTGCTACCATCAAATGTTTGCCCTCATTAGACTCCCCTCTGGAAGCGCTTTCACTGCAAGCTGCAGATTCCCTCCTAACAGCAAGCTTTAGGATAGGGTACTGAATTGTAACTTACTTTCGCCTAATAATGCGATTTTGGCAAAGAGACTATCTCCCGCAGGGAAGTTGCTACCATCAAATATTTGCCTTCATTAGACTCTCCTCTGGAAGCGCTTTCACTGCAAGCTGCAGATTCCCTCTTAACAGCAAGCTTTAGGATAGGGTACTGAATTGTAACTTACTTTCGCCTAATAATGCGATTTTGGCAAAGAGAGTATCTCCCGCAGGGAAGCTGCTACCATCAAATGTTTGCCCTCATTAGACTCCCCTCTGGAAGCGCTTTCACTGCAAGGTGCAGATTCCCTCCTAACAGCAAGCTTTAGGATAGGGTACTGAATTGTATCTTAACTGCGGCTAAAAAGGCGATTTTGGCAAAGAGAGTATCTCCCGCAGGGAAGCTGCTACCATCAAATCTTTGCCCTCATTAGACTTCCCTCTGGTAGCGCTTTCACTGCAAGCTGCAGATTCCCTCCTAACAGCAAGCTTTAGGATAGGGTACTGAATTGTAACTTACTTTCGCCTAATAATGCGATTTTGGCAAAGAGAGTATATCCCGCAGGGAAGCTGCTACCATCAAATGTTTGCCCTCCTTAGACTCCCCTCTGGAAGCGCTTTCACTGCAAGCTGCAGATTCCCTCCTAACAGCAAGGTTTAGGATAGGGTACTGAATTGTAACTTAATTGCGTCTAATAAAGCGATTTTGGCAAAGAGAATATCTCCCGTAGGGAAGCTGCTACCATCAAATGTTTGCCCTCATTAGACTCCCCTCTGGAAGCGCTTTCACTGCAAGCTGCAGATTCCCTCCTAACAGCAAGCTGTACGACAGTGTACTGAATTGTAACTTAACTGCGGCTAATAAGGCGATTTTGGCAAAGAGAATATCTCCCGCAGGGAAGCTGCTACCATCAAATGTTTGCCCTCATTAGACTCCCCTCTGGAAGCGCTTTCACTGCAAGCTGCAGATTCCCTCCTAACAGCAAGCTTTAAGATAGGGTACTGAATTGTAACTTACTTACGCCTAATAATGCGATTTTGGCAAAGAGACTATCTCCCGCAGGGAAGCTGCTACCATCAAATATTTGCCCTCATTAGACTCTCCTCTGGAAGCGCTTTCACTGCAAGCTGCAGATTCCCTCCTAACAGCAAGCTTTAGGATAGGGTACTGAATTGTAACTTACTTTCGCCTAATAATGCGATTTTGGCAAAGAGACTATCTGCCGCAGGGAAGCTGCTACCATCAAATGTTTGCCTTCATTAGACTCCCCTCTGGAAGCGCTTTCACTGCAAGCTGCAGATTCCCTCCTAACAGCAAGCTTTAGGATAGGGTACTGAATTGTAACTTACTTTCGCCTAATAATGCGATTTTGGCAAAGAGAGTATCTCCCGCAGGGAAGCTGCTACCATCAATTGTTTGCCCTCATTAGACTCCCCTCTGGAAGCGCTTTCACTGCAAGCTGCAGATTCCCTCCTAACAGCAAGCTTTAGGATAGGGTACTGAATTGTAACTTACTTTCGCCTAATAATGCGATTTTGGCAAAGAGATTATCTCCCGCAGGGAAGCTGCTACCATCAAATATTTGCCCTCATTAGACTCCCCTCTGGAAGCGCTTTCACTGCAAGCTGCAGATTCCCTCCTAACAGCAAGCTTTAGGATAGGGTACTGAATTGTAATTTACTTTCGCCTAATAATGCGATTTTGGAAAAGAGAGTATCTCCCGCAGGGAAGCTGCTACCATCAGATGTTTGCCCTCATTAGACTCCCCTCTCGAAGCGCTTTCACTGCAAGCTGCAGATTCCCTCCTAACAGCAAGCTTTAGGATAGGGTACTGAATTGTATCTTAACTGCGGCTAAAAAGGCGATTTTGGCAAAGAGAGTATCTCCCGCAGGGAAGCTGCTACCATCAAATCTTTGCCCTCATTAGACTCCCCTCTGGAAGCACTTTCACTGCAAGCTGCAGATTCCCTCCTAACAGCAAGCTTTAGGATAGGTTACTGAATTGTAACTAACTTTCGCCTATAATGCGATTATTGCAAAGAGAATATCTCCCGCAGGGAAGCTGATACCATCAAATGTTTGCCCTCATTAGACTCCCCTCTGGAAGCGCTTTCACTGCAAGCTGCAGATTCCCTCCTAACAGCAAGCTTTAGGATAGGGTACTGAATTGTAACTTAACTGCGGCTAATAAGGCGATTTTGGCAAAGAGAGTATCTCCCGCAGGGAAGCTGCTACCATCAAATGTTTGCCCTCATTAGACTCCCCTCTGGTAGCGCTTTCACTGCAAGCTGCAGATTCCCTCCTAACAGCAAGCTTTAGGATAGTGTACTGAATTGTAACTTACTTACGCCTAATAATGCGATTTTGGCAAAGAGAGTATATCCCGCAGGGAAGCTGCTACCATCAAATGTTTGCCCTCATTAGACTCCCCTCTGGAAACGCTTTCACTGCAAGCTGCAGATTCCCTCCTAACAGCAAGCTTTAGGATAGTGTACTGAATTGTAACTTACTTTCGCCTAATAATGCGGTTTTGGCAAAGAGACTATCTCCAGCAGGGAAGCTGCTACCATCAAATGTTTGCCCTCATTAGACTCCCCTCTGGAAGCGCTTTCACTGCAAGCTGCAGATTCCCTCCTAACAGCAAGCTTTAGGATAGGGTACTGAATTGTAACTTACTTTCGCCTAATAATGCGATTTTGGCAAAGAGAGTATCTCCCGCAGGGAAGCTGCTACCATCAAATGTTTGCCCTCATTAGACTCCCCTCTGGAAGCGCTTTCACTGCAAGCTGCAGATTCCCTCCTAACAGCAAGCTTTAGGATAGGGTACTGAATTGTAACTTACTTTCGCCTAATAATGCGATTTTTGCAAAGAGAATATCTCCCGCAGGGAAGCTGCTACCATCAAATGTTTGCCCTCATTAGACTCCCCTCTGGAAGCGCTTTCACTGCAAGCTGCAGATTCCCTCCTAACAGCAAGCTGTAGGACATTATACTGAATTGTATCTTAACTGCGGCTAATAAGGCGATTTTGGCAAAGAGAATATCTCCCGCAGGGAAGCTGCTACCATCAAATGCTTGCCCTCCTTAGACTCCCCTCTGGAAGCGCTTTCACTGCAAGCTGCAGATTCCCTCCTAACAGCAAGCTTTAGGATAGGGTACTGAATTGTAACTTACTTTCGCCTAATAATGCGATTTTGGCAAAGAGAGTATCTCCCGCAGGGAAGCTGCTACCATCAAATGTTTGCCCTCATTAGACTCCCCTCTGGAAGCGCTTTCACTGCAAACTGCAGATTCCCTCCTAACAGCAAGCTTTAGGATAGGGTACTGAATTGTAACTTACTTTCGCCTAATAATGCGATTTTGGCAAAGAGACTATCTCCCGCAGGGAAGTTGCTACCATCAAATATTTGCCCTCATTAGACTCTCCTCTGGAAGCGCTTTCACTGCAAGCTGCAGATTCCCTCCTAACAGCAAGCTTTAGGATAGGGTACTGAATTGTAACTTACTTTCGCCTAATAATGCGATTTTGGCAAAGAGAGTATCTCCCGCAGGGAAGCTGCTACCATCAATTGTTTGCCCTCAGTAGACTCCCCTCTGGAAGCGCTTTCACTGCAAGCTGCAGATTCCCTCCTAACAGCAAGCTTTAGGATAGGGTACTGAATTGTAACTTACTTTCGCCTAATAATGCGATTTTGGCAAAGAGACTGTCTCCCGCAGGGAAGCTGCTACCATCAAATGTTTGCCCTCATTAGACTCCCCTCTGGAAGCGCTTTCACTGCAAGCTGCAGATTCCCTCCTAACAGCAAGCTTTAGGATAGGGTACTGAATTGTATCTTAACTGCGGCTAAAAAGGCGATTTTGGCAAAGAGAGTATCTCCCGCAGGGAAGCTGCTACCCTCAAATCTTTGCCCTCATTAGACTTCCCTCTGGTAGCGCTTTCACTGCAAGCTGCAGATTCCCTCCTAACAGCAAGCTTTAGGATAGGGTACTGAATTGTAACTTACTTTCGCCTAATAATGCGATTTTGGCAAAGAGAGTATATCCCGCAGGGAAGCTGCTACCATCAAATGTTTGCCCTCCTTAGACTCCCCTCTGGAAGCGCTTTCACTGCAAGCTGCAGATTCCCTCCTAACAGCAAGCTTTAGGATAGGGTACTGAATTGTAACTTAATTGCGTCTAATAAAGCGATTTTGGCAAAGAGAATATCTCCCGCAGGGAAGCTGCTACCATCAAATGTTTGCCCTCATTAGACTCCCCTCTGGAAGCGCTTTCACTGCAAGCTGCAGATTCCCTCCTAACAGCAAGCTTTAGGATAGGGTACTGAATTGTAACTTACTTTCGCCTAATAATGCAATTTTGGCAAAGAGAGTATCTCCCGCAGGGAAGCTGCTACCATCAAATATTTGCCCTCATTAGACTCTCCTCTGGAAGCGCTTTCACTGCAAGCTGCAGATTCCCTCCTAACAGCAAGCTTTAGGATAGGGTACTGAATTGTAACTTACTTTCGCCTAATAATGCGATTTTGGCAAAGAGACTATCTGCCGCAGGGAAGCTGCTACCATCAAATGTTTGCCTTCATTAGACTCCCCTCTGGAAGCGCTTTCACTGCAAGCTGCAGATTCTCTCCTAACAGCAAGCTTTAGGATAGGGTACTGAATTGTAACTTACTTTCGCCTAATAATGCGATTTTGGCAAAGAGAGTATCTCCCGCAGGGAAGCTGCTACCATCAATTGTTTGCCCTCATTAGACTCCCCTCTGGAAGCGCTTTCACTGCAAGCTGCAGATTCCCTCCTAACAGCAAGCTTTAGGATAAGGTACTGAATTGTAACTTACTTTCGCCTAATAATGCGATTTTGGCAAAGAGATTATCTCCCGCAGGGAAGCTGCTACAATCAAATATTTGCCCTCATTAGACTCCCCTCTGGAAGCGCTTTCACTGCAAGCTGCAGATTCCCTCCTAACAGCAAGCTTTAGGATAGGGTACTGAATTGTAATTTACTTTCGCCTAATAATGCGATTTTGGAAAAGAGAGTATCTCCCGCAGGGAAGCTGCTACCATCAGATGTTTGCCCTCATTAGACTCCCCTCTGGAAGCGCTTTCACTGCAAGCTGCAGATTCCCTCCTAACAGCAAGCTTTAGGATAGGGTACTGAATTGTATCTTAACTGCGGCTAAAAAGGCGATTTTGGCAAAGAGAGTATCTCCCGCAGGGAAGCTGCTACCATCAAATATTTGCCCTCATTAGACTCCTCTCTGGAAGCACTTTCACTGCAAGCTGCAGATTCCCTCCTAACAGCAAGCTTTAGGATAGGGTACTGAATTGTAACTTACTTTCGCCTAATAATGCGATTTTGGCAAAGAGAGTATCTCCCGCAGGGAAGCTGCTACCATCAAATGTTTGCCCTCGTTAGACTCCCCTCTGGAAGCGCTTTCACTGCAAGCTGCAGATTCCCTCCTAACAGCAAGCTTTAGGATAGTGTACTGAATTGTAACTTACTTTCGCCTAATAATGCGATTATTGCAAAGAGAATATCTCCCGCAGGGAAGCTGATACCATCAAATGTTTGCCCTCATTAGACTCCCCTCTGGAAGCGCTTTCACTGCAAGCTGCAGATTCCCTCCTAACAGCAAGCTGTAGGACAGTATACTGAATTGTAACTTAACTGCGGCTAATAAGGCGATTTTGGCAAAGAGAATATCTCCCGCAGGGAAGCTGCTACCATCAAATGCTTGCCCTCATTAGACTCCCCTCTGGAAGCGCTTTCACTGCAAGCTGCAGATTCCCTCCTAACAGCAAGCTTTAGGATAGGGTACTGAATTGTAACTTACTTTCGCCTAATAATGCGATTTTGGCAAAGAGAGTATCTCCCGCAGGGAAGCTGCTACCATCAAATGTTTGCCCTCATTAGACTCCCCTCTGGAAGCGCTTTCACTGCAAGCTGCAGATTCCCTCCTAACAGCAAGCTTTAGGATAGGGTACTGAATTGTAACTTACTTTCGCCTAAAAATGCGATTTTGGCAAAGAGACAATCTCCCGCAGGGAAGTTGCTACCATCAAATATTTGCCCTCATTAGACTCTCCTCTGGAAGCGCTTTCACTGCAAGCTGCAGATTCCCTCCTAACAGCAAGCTTTAGGATAGGGTACTGAATTGTAACTTACTTTCGCCTAATAATGCGATTTTGGCAAAGAGAGTATCTCCCGCAGGGAAGCTGCTACCATCAAATGTTTGCCCTCATTAGACTCCCCTCTGGAAGCGCTTTCACTGCAAGCTGCAGATTCCCTCCTAACAGCAAGCTTTAGGATAGGGTACTGAATTGTAACTTACTTTCGCCTAATGCGATTTTGGCAAAGAGAGTATCTCCCGCAGGGAAGCTGCTACCATCAAATGTTTGCCCTCATTAGACTCCCCTCTGGAAGCGCTTTCACTGCAAGCTGCAGATTCCCTCCTAACAGCAAGCTTTAGGATAGGGTACTGAATTGTAACTTACATTCGCCTAATAATGCGATTTTGGCAAAGAGAGTATCTCCCGCAGGGAAGCTGCTACCATCAAATGTTTGCCCTCATTAGACTCCCCTCTGGAAGCGCTTTCACTGCAAGCTGCAGATTCCCTCCTAACAGCAAGCTTTAGGATAGGGTACTGAATTGTAACTTACTTTCGCCTAATAATGCGATTTTGGCAAAGAGAGTATATCCCGCAGGGAAGCTGCTACCATCAAATGTTTGCCCTCCTTAGACTCCCCTCTGGAAACGCTTTCACTGCAAGCTGCAGATTCCCTCCTAACAGCAAGCTTTAGGATAGGGTACTGAATTGTAACTTAATTGCGTCTAATAAAGCGATTTTGGCAAAGAGAGTATCTCCCGCAGGGATGCTGCTACCATCAAATGTTTGCCCTCATTATACTCCCCTCTGGAAGCGCTTTCACTGCAAGCTGCAGATTCCCCCCTAACAGCAAGCTTTAGGATAGTGTACTGAATTGTAACTTACTTTCGCCTAATAATTCGATTTTGGCAAAGAGAGTATCTCCCGCAGGGAAGCTGCTACCTTCAAATATTTGCCCTCATTAGACTCCCCTCTGGAAGCGCTTTGACTGCAAGCTGCAGATTGCCTCATAACAGCAAGCTTTAGGATAGGGTACTGAATTGTAACTTACTTTCGCCTATTAATGCGATTTTGGCAAAGAGAGTATCTCCCGCAGGGAAGCTGCTACCATCAAATGTTTGCCCTCATTAGACTCCCCTCTGGAAGCGCTTTCACTGCAAGCTGCAGATTCCCTCCTAACAGCAAGCTTTAGGATAGGGTACTGAATTGTAACTTACTTTCGCCTAATAATGCGATTTTGGCAAAGAGACTATCAGCCGCAGGGAAGCTGCTACCATCAAATGTTTGCCCTCATTAGACTCCCCTCTGGAAGCGCTTTCACTGCAATCTGCAGATTCCCTCCTAACAGCAAGCTGTACGACAGTGTACTGAATTGTAACTTAACTGCGGCTAAAAAGGCGATTTTGGCAAAGAGAATATCTCCCGCAGGGAAGCTGCTACCATCAAATGTTTGCCATCATTAGACTCCCCTCTGGAAGCGCTTTCACTGCAAGCTGCAGATTCCCTCCTAACAGCAAGCTTTAGGATAGGGTACTGAATTGTAACTTACTTTCGCCTAATAATGCGATTTTGGCAAAGAGAGTATCTCCCGCAGGGAAGCTGCTACCATCAAATGTTTGCCCTCATTAGACTCCCCTCTGGAAGCGCTTTCACTGCAAGCTGCAGATTCCCTCCTAACAGCAAACTTTAGGATAGGGTACTGAATTGTAACTTACTTTCGCCTAATAATGCGATTTTGGCAAAGAGATTATCTCCCGCACGGAAGCTGCTACCATCAAATATTTGCCCTCATTAGACTCCCCTCTGGAAGTGCTTTCTCTGCAAGCTGCAGATTCCCTCCTAACAGCAAGCTTTAGGATAGGGTACTGAATTGTAATTTACTTTCGCATAATAATGCGATTTTGGAAAAGAGAGTACCTCCCTCAGGGAAGCTGCTACCATCAAATGTTTGCCCTCATTAGACTCCCCTCTGGAAGCGCTTTCACTGCAAGCTGCAGATTCCCTCCTAACAGCAAGCTTTAGGATAGGGTACTGAATTGTATCTTAACTGCGGATAAAAAGGCGATATTGGCAAAGAGAGTATCTCCCGCAGGGAAGCTGCTACCATCAAATCTTTGCCCTCATTAGACTCCCCTCTGGCAGCGCTTTCACTGCAAGCTGCAGATTCCCTCCTAACAGCAAGCTTTAGGATAGGGTACTGAATTGTAACTTAACTGCGGCTAATAAGGCGATTATGGCAAAGAGAATATCTCCCGCAGGGAAGCTGCTACCATCAAATATTTGCCTTCATTAGACTCCTCTCTGGAAGCGCTTTCACTGCAAGCTGCAGATTCCCTCCTAACAGCAAGCTTTAGGATAGGGTACTGAATTGTAACTTACTTTCGCCTAATAATGCGATTTTGGCAAAGAGAGTATCTCCCACAGGGAAGCTGCTACCATCAAATGTTTGCCCTCATTAGACTCCCCTCTGGAAGCGCTTTCACTGCAAGCTGCAGATTCCCTCCTAACAGCAAGCTTTAGGATAGGGTACTGAATTGTATCTTAACTGCGGCTAATAAGGCGATTTTGGCAAAGAGAGTATCTCCCGCAGGGAAGCTGCTACCATCAAATGTTTGCCCTCATTAGACTCCCCTCTGGAAGCGCTTTCACTGCAAGCTGCAGATTCCCTCCTAACAGCAAGCTTTAGGATAGGGTACTGAATTGTAACTTACTTTCGCCTAATAATGCGATTTTGGCAAAGAGAATATCTTCCGCAGGGAAGCTGCTACCATCAAATGTTTGCCCTCATTAGACTCCCCTCTGGAAGCGCTTTCACTGCAAGCTGCAGATTCCCTCCTAACAGCAAGCTTTAGGATAGGGTAATGAATTGTATCTTAACTGCGGCTAATAAGGCGATTTTGGCAAAGAGACTATCTCCCGCAGGGAAGCTGCTACCATCAAATATTTGCCTTCATTAGATTCCTCTCTGGAAGCGCTTTCACTGCAAGCTGCAGATTCCCTCCTAACAGCAAGCTTTAGGATAGGGTACTGAATTGTAACTTACTTTCGCCTAATAATGCGATTTTGGCAAAGAGAGTATCTCCCGCAGGGAAGCTGCTACCATCAAATGTTTGCCCTCGTTAGACTCCCCTCTGGAAGCGCTTTCACTGCAAGCTGCAGATTCCCTCCTAACAGCAAGCTTTAGGATAGTGTACTGAATTGTAACTTACTTGCGCCTAATAATGCGATTTTGGCTAAGAGAGTATATCCCGCAGGGAAGCTGCTACCATCAAATGTTTGCCCTCATTAGACTCCCCTCTGGAAACGCTTTCACTGCAAGCTGCAGATTCCCTCCTAACAGCAAGCTTTAGGATAGGGTACTGAATTGTATCTTAACTGCGTCTAATAAGGCGATTTTGGTAAAGAGAGTATCTCCCGCAGGGAAGCTGCTACCATCAAATGTTTGCCCTCATTAGACTCCCCTCTGGAAGCGCTTTCACTGCAAGCTGCAGAGTCCCTCCTAACAGCAAGCTTTAGGATAGGGTACTGAATTGTAACTTACATTAGCCTAATAATGCGATTTTGGCAAAGAGAGAATCTCCCGCAGGGAAGCTGCTACCATCAAATATTTGCCCTCATTAGACTCCCCTCTGGAAGCGCTTTCACTGCAAGCTGCAGATTCCCTCCTAACAGCAAGCTTTAGGATAGGGTACTGAATTGTAACTTACTTTCGCATAATAATGCGATTTTGGCAAAGAGACTATCTCCCACAGGGAAGCTGCTACCATCAAATGTTTGCCCTCATTAGACTCCCCTCTGGAAGCGCTTTCACTGCAAGCTGCAGATTCCCTCCTAACAGCAAGCTTTAGGATAGGGTACTGAATTGTAACTTACTTTCGCCTAATAATGCGATTTTGGCAAAGAGAGTATCTCCCGCAGGGAAGCTGCTACCATCAAATATTTGCCCTCATTAGACTCCCCTCTGGAAGCGCTTTCACTGCAAGCTGCAGATTCCCTCCTAACAGCAAGCTTTAGGATAGGGTACTGAATTGTAACTTACTTTCGCCTAATAATGCGATTTTGGCAAAGAGAGTATCTCCCGCAGGGAAGCTGCTACCATCAAATGTTTGCCCTCATTAGACTCCCCTCTGGAAGCGCTTTCACTGCAAGCTGCAGATTTCCTCCTAACAGCAAGCTTTAGGATAGGGTACTGAATTGTAACTTACTTTCGCCTAATAATGCGATTTTGGCAAAGAGACTATCAGCCGCAGGGAAGCTGCTACCATCAAATGTTTGCCCTCATTAGACTCCCCTCTGGAAGCGCTTTCACTGCAAGCTGCAGATTCCCTCCTAACAGCAAGCTTTAGGATAGTGTACTGAATTGTATCTTAACTGCGGCTAAAAAGGCGATTTTGGCAAAGAGAGTATCTCCCGCAGGGAAGCTGCTACCATCAAATCTTTGCCCTCATTAGACTTCCCTCTGGAAGCACTTTCACTGCAAGCTGCAGATTCCCTCCTAACAGCAAGCTTTAGGATAGGGTACTGAATTGTAACTTACTTTCGCCTAATAATGCAATTTTGGAAAAGAGAGTATCTCCCGCAGGGAAGCTGCTACCATCAAATGTTTGCCCTCATTAGACTCCCCTCTGGAAGCGCTTTCACTGCAAGCTGCAGATTCCCTCCTAACAGCAAGCTTTAGGATAGGGTACTGAATTGTAACTTAACTGCGGCTAATAAGGCGATTTTGGCAAAGAGAGTATCTCCCGCAGGGAAGCTGCTACCATCAAATGTTTGCCCTCATTAGACTCCCCTCTGGTAGCGCTTTCACTGCAAGCTGCAGATTCCCTCCTAACAGCAAGCTTTAGGATAGGGTACTGAATTGTAACTTACTTTCGCCTAATAATGCGATTTTGGCAAAGAGAGTATCTCCCGCAGGGAAGCTGCTACCATCAAATGTTTGCCCTCATTAGACTCCCCTCTGGAAACGCTTTCACTGCAAGCTGCAGATTCCCTCCTAACAGCAAGCTTTAGGATAGTGTACTGAATTGTAACTTACTTTCGCCTAATAATGCGGTTTTGGCAAAGAGACTATCTCCAGCAGGGAAGCTGCTACCATCAAATGTTTGCCCTCATTAGACTCCCCTCTGGAAGCGCTTTCACTGCAAGCTGCAGATTCCCTCCTAACAGCAAGCTTTAGGATAGGGTACTGAATTGTAACTTACTTTCGCCTAATAATGCGATTTTGGCAAAGAGAGTATCTCCCGCAGGGAAGCTGCTACCATCAAATGTTTGCCCTCATTAGACTCCCCTCTGGAAGCGCTTTCACTGCAAGCTGCAGATTCCCTCCTAACAGCAAGCTTTAGGATAGGGTACTGAATTGTAACTTACTTTCGCCTAATAATGCGATTTTTGCAAAGAGAATATCTCCCGCAGGGAAGCTGCTACCATCAAATGTTTGCCCTCATTAGACTCCCCTCTGGAAGCGCTTTCACTGCAAGCTGCAGATTCCCTCCTAACAGCAAGCTGTAGGACAGTATACTGAATTGTATCTTAACTGCGGCTAATAAGGCGATTTTGGCAAAGAGAATATCTCCCGCAGGGAAGCTGCTACCATCAAATGCTTGCCCTCCTTAGACTCCCCTCTGGAAGCGCTTTCACTGCAAGCTGCAGATTCCCTCCTAACAGCAAGCTTTAGGATAGGGTACTGAATTGTAACTTACTTTCGCCTAATAATGCGATTTTGGCAAAGAGAGTATCTCCCGCAGGGAAGCTGCTACCATCAAATGTTTGCCCTCATTAGACTCCCCTCTGGAAGCGCTTTCACTGCAAGCTGCAGATTCCCTCCTAACAGCAAGCTTTAGGATAGGGTACTGAATTGTATCTTAACTGCGGCTAAAAAGGCGATTTTGGCAAAGAGAGTATCTCCCGCAGGGAAGCTGCTACCATCAAATCTTTGCCCTCATTAGACTTCCCTCTGGTAGCGCTTTCACTGCAAGCTGCAGATTCCCTCCTAACAGCAAGCTTTAGGATAGGGTACTGAATTGTAACTTACTTTCGCCTAATAATGCGATTTTGGCAAAGAGAGTATATCCCGCAGGGAAGCTGCTACCATCAAATGTTTGCCCTCCTTAGACTCCCCTCTGGAAGCGCTTTCACTGCAAGCTGCAGATTCCCTCCTAACAGCAAGGTTTAGGATAGGGTACTGAATTGTAACTTAATTGCGTCTAATAAAGCGATTTTGGCAAAGAGAATATCTCCCGCAGGGAAGCTGCTACCATCAAATGTTTGCCCTCATTAGACTCCCCTCTGGAAGCGCTTTCACTGCAAGCTGCAGATTCCCTCCTAACAGCAAGCTGTACGACAGTGTACTGAATTGTAACTTAACTGCGGCTAATAAGGCGATTTTGGCAAAGAGAATATCTCCCGCAGGGAAGCTGCTACCATCAAATGTTTGCCCTCATTAGACTCCCCTCTGGAAGCGCTTTCACTGCAAGCTGCAGATTCCCTCCTAACAGCAAGCTTTAGGATAGGGTACTGAATTGTAACTTACTTACGCCTAATAATGCGATTTTGGCAAAGAGACTATCTCCCGCAGGGAAGCTGCTACCATCAAATATTTGCCCTCATTAGACTCTCCTCTGGAAGCGCTTTCACTGCAAGCTGCAGATTCCCTCCTAACAGCAAGCTTTAGGATAGGGTACTGAATTGTAACTTACTTTCGCCTAATAATGCGATTTTGGCAAAGAGACTATCTGCCGCAGGGAAGCTGCTACCATCAAATGTTTGCCTTCATTAGACTCCCCTCTGGAAGCGCTTTCACTGCAAGCTGCAGATTCCCTCCTAACAGCAAGCTTTAGGATAGGGTACTGAATTGTAACTTACTTTCGCCTAATAATGCGATTTTGGCAAAGAGAGTATCTCCCGCAGGGAAGCTGCTACCATCAATTGTTTGCCCTCATTAGACTCCCCTCTGGAAGCGCTTTCACTGCAAGCTGCAGATTCCCTCCTAACAGCAAGCTTTAGGATAAGGTACTGAATTGTAACTTACTTTCGCCTAATAATGCGATTTTGGCAAAGAGATTATCTCCCGCAGGGAAGCTGCTACCATCAAATATTTGCCCTCATTAGACTCCCCTCTGGAAGCGCTTTCACTGCAAGCTGCAGATTCCCTCCTAACAGCAAGCTTTAGGATAGGGTACTGAATTGTAATTTACTTTCGCCTAATAATGCGATTTTGGAAAAGAGAGTATCTCCCGCAGGGAAGCTGCTACCATCAGATGTTTGCCCTCATTAGACTCCCCTCTGGAAGCGCTTTCACTGCAAGCTGCAGATTCCCTCCTAACAGCAAGCTTTAGGATAGGGTACTGAATTGTATCTTAACTGCGGCTAAAAAGGCGATTTTGGCAAAGAGAGTATCTCCCGCAGGGAAGCTGCTACCATCAAATCTTTGCCCTCATTAGACTCCCCTCTGGAAGCACTTTCACTGCAAGCTGCAGATTCCCTCCTAACAGCAAGCTTTAGGATAGGTTACTGAATTGTAACTTACTTTCGCCTATAATGCGATTATGGCAATGAGAATATCTCCCGCAGGGAAGCTGATACCATCAAATGTTTGCCCTCATTAGACTCCCCTCTGGAAGCGCTTTCACTGCAAGCTGCAGATTCCCTCCTAACAGCAAGCTTTAGGATAGGGTACTGAATTGTACCTTAACTGCGGCTAATAAGGCGATTTTGGCAAAGAGAGTATCTCCCGCAGGGAAGCTGCTACCATCAAATGTTTGCCCTCATTAGACTCCCCTCTGGTAGCGCTTTCACTGCAAGCTGCAGATTCCCTCCTAACAGCAAGCTTTAGGATAGTGTACTGAATTGTAACTTACTTACGCCTAATAATGCGATTTTGGCAAAGAGAGTATATCCCGCAGGGAAGCTGCTACCATCAAATGTTTGCCCTCATTAGACTCCCCTCTGGAAACGCTTTCACTGCAAGCTGCAGATTCCCTCCTAACAGCAAGCTTTAGGATAGTGTACTGAATTGTAACTTACTTTCGCCTAATAATGCGGTTTTGGCAAAGAGACTATCTCCAGCAGGGAAGCTGCTACCATCAAATGTTTGCCCTCATTAGACTCCCCTCTGGAAGCGCTTTCACTGCAAGCTGCAGATTCCCTCCTAACAGCAAGCTTTAGGATAGGGTACTGAATTGTAACTTACTTTCGCCTAATAATGCGATTTTGGCAAAGAGAGTATCTCCCGCAGGGAAGCTGCTACCATCAAATGTTTGCCCTCATTAGACTCCCCTCTGGAAGCGCTTTCACTGCAAGCTGCAGATTCCCTCGTAACAGCAAGCTTTAGGATAGGGTACTGAATTGTAACTTACTTTCGCCTAATAATGCGATTTTTGCAAAGAGAATATCTCCCGCAGGGAAGCTGCTACCATCAAATGTTTGCCCTCATTAGACTCCCCTCTGGAAGCGCTTTCACTGCAAGCTGCAGATTCCCTCCTAACAGCAAGCTGTAGGACATTATACTGAATTGTATCTTAACTGCGGCTAATAAGGCGATTTTGGCAAAGAGAATATCTCCCGCAGGGAAGCTGCTACCATCAAATGCTTGCCCTCCTTAGACTCCCCTCTGGAAGCGCTTTCACTGCAAGCTGCAGATTCCCTCCTAACAGCAAGCTTTAGGATAGGGTACTGAATTGTAACTTACTTTCGCCTAATAATGCGATTTTGGCAAAGAGAGTATCTCCCGCAGGGAAGCTGCTACCATCAAATGTTTGCCCTCATTAGACTCCCCTCTGGAAGCGCTTTCACTGCAAGCTGCAGATTCCCTCCTAACAGCAAGCTTTAGGATAGGGTACTGAATTGTAACTTACTTTCGCCTAATAATGCGATTTTGGCAAAGAGACTATCTCCCGCAGGGAAGTTGCTACCATCAAATATTTGCCCTCATTAGACTCTCCTCTGGAAGCGCTTTCACTGCAAGCTGCAGATTCCCTCCTAACAGCAAGCTTTAGGATAGGGTACTGAATTGTAACTTACTTTCGCCTAATAATGCGATTTTGGCAAAGAGAGTATCTCCCGCAGGGAAGCTGCTACCATCAATTGTTTGCCCTCAGTAGACTCCCCTCTGGAAGCGCTTTCACTGCAAGCTGCAGATTCCCTCCTAACAGCAAGCTTTAGGATAGGGTACTGAATTGTAACTTACTTTCGCCTAATAATGCGATTTTGGCAAAGAGACTATCTCCCGCAGGGAAGCTGCTACCATCAAATGTTTGCCCTCATTAGACTCCCCTCTGGAAGCGCTTTCACTGCAAGCTGCAGATTCCCTCCTAACAGCAAGCTTTAGGATAGGGTACTGAATTGTATCTTAACTGCGGCTAAAAAGGCGATTTTGGCAAAGAGAGTATCTCCCGCAGGGAAGCTGCTACCCTCAAATCTTTGCCCTCATTAGACTTCCCTCTGGTAGCGCTTTCACTGCAAGCTGCAGATTCCCTCCTAACAGCAAGCTTTAGGATAGGGTACTGAATTGTAACTTACTTTCGCCTAATAATGCGATTTTGGCAAAGAGAGTATATCCCGCAGGGAAGCTGCTACCATCAAATGTTTGCCCTCCTTAGACTCCCCTCTGGTAGCGCTTTCACTGCAAGCTGCAGATTCCCTCCTAACAGCAAGCTTTAGGATAGGGTACTGAATTGTAACTTAATTGCGTCTAATAAAGCGATTTTGGCAAAGAGAATATCTCCCGCAGGGAAGCTGCTACCATCAAATGTTTGTCCTCATTAGACTCCCCTCTGGAAGCGCTTTCACTGCAAGCTGCAGATTCCCTCCTAACAGCAAGCTGTACGACAGTGTACTGAATTGTAACTTAACTGCGGCTAATAAGGCGATTTTGGCAAAGAGAATATCTCCCGCAGGGAAGCTGCTACCATCAAATGTTTGCCCTCATTAGACTCCCCTCTGGAAGCGCTTTCACTGCAAGCTGCAGATTCCCTCCTAACAGCAAGCTTTAGGATAGGGTACTGAATTGTAACTTACTTTCGCCTAATAATGCAATTTTGGCAAAGAGAGTATCTCCCGCAGGGAAGCTGCTACCATCAAATATTTGCCCTCATTAGACTCTCCTCTGGAAGCGCTTTCACTGCAAGCTGCAGATTCCCTCCTAACAGCAAGCTTTAGGATAGGGTACTGAATTGTAACTTACTTTCGCCTAATAATGCGATTTTGGCAAAGAGACTATCTCCCGCAGGGAAGCTGCTACCATCAAATGTTTGCCTTCATTAGACTCCCCTCTGGAAGCGCTTTCACTGCAAGCTGCAGATTCTCTCCTAACAGCAAGCTTTAGGATAGGGTACTGAATTGTAACTTACTTTCGCCTAATAATGCGATTTTGGCAAAGAGAGTATCTCCCGCAGGGAAGCTGCTACCATCAATTGTTTGCCCTCATTAGACTCCCCTCTGGAAGCGCTTTCACTGCAAGCTGCAGATTCCCTCCTAACAGCAAGCTTTAGGATAAGGTACTGAATTGTAACTTACTTTCGCCTAATAATGCGATTTTGGCAAAGAGATTATCTCCCGCAGAGAAGCTGCTACAATCAAATATTTGCCCTCATTAGACTCCCCTCTGGAAGCGCTTTCACTGCAAGCTGCAGATTCCCTCCTAACAGCAAGCTTTAGGATAGGGTACTGAATTGTAATTTACTTTCGCCTAATAATGCGATTTTGGAAAAGAGAGTATCTCCCGCAGGGAAGCTGCTACCATCAGATGTTTGCCCTCATTAGACTCCCCTCTGGAAGCGCTTTCACTGCAAGCTGCAGATTCCCTCCTAACAGCAATCTTTAGGATAGGGTACTGAATTGTATCTTAACTGCGGCTAAAAAGGCGATTTTGGCAAAGAGAGTATCTCCCGCAGGGAAGCTGCTACCATCAAATATTTGCCCTCATTAGACTCCCCTCTGGAAGCACTTTCACTGCAAGCTGCAGATTCCCTCCTAACAGCAAGCTTTAGGATAGGGTACTGAATTGTAACTTACTTTCGCCTAATAATGCGATTTTGGCAAAGAGAGTATCTCCCGCAGGGAAGCTGCTACCATCAAATGTTTGCCCTCGTTAGACTCCCCTCTGGAAGCGCTTTCACTGCAAGCTGCAGATTCCCTCCTAACAGCAAGCTTTAGGATAGTGTACTGAATTGTAACTTACTTTCGCCTAATAATGCGATTATTGCAAAGAGAATATCTCCCGCAGGGAAGCTGATACCATCAAATGTTTGCCCTCATTAGACTCCCCTCTGGAAGCGCTTTCACTGCAAGCTGCAGATTCCCTCCTAACAGCAAGCTGTAGGACAGTATACTGAATTGTAACTTAACTGCGGCTAATAAGGCGATTTTGGCAAAGAGAATATCTCCCGCAGGGAAGCTGCTACCATCAAATGCTTGCCCTCATTAGACTCCCCTCTGGAAGCGCTTTCACTGCAAGCTGCAGATTCCCTCCTAACAGCAAGCTTTAGGATAGGGTACTGAATTGTAACTTACTTTCGCCTAATAAGGCGATTTTGGCAAAGAGAGTATCTCCCGCAGGGAAGCTGCTACCATCAAATGTTTGCCCTCATTAGACTCCCCTCTGGAAGCGCTTTCACTGCAAGCTGCAGATTCCCTCCTAACAGCAAGCTTTAGGATAGGGTACTGAATTGTAACTTACTTTCGCCTAATAATGCGATTTTGGCAAAGAGACAATCTCCCGCAGGGAAGTTGCTACCATCAAATATTTGCCCTCATTAGACTCTCCTCTGGAAGCACTTTCACTGCAAGCTGCAGATTCCCTCCTAACAGCAAGCTTTAGGATAGGGTACTGAATTGTAACTTACTTTCGCCTAATAATGCGATTTTGGCAAAGAGAGTATCTCCCGCAGGGAAGCTGCTACCATCAAATGTTTGCCCTCATTAGACTCCCCTCTGGCGCTTTCACTGCAAGCTGCAGATTCCCTCCTAACAGCAAGCTTTAGGATAGTGTACAGAATTGTAACTTACTTTCGCCTAATAATGCGATTTTGG
This sequence comes from Phaenicophaeus curvirostris, assembly GCF_032191515.1. Lineage (NCBI taxonomy): Eukaryota > Metazoa > Chordata > Aves > Cuculiformes > Cuculidae > Phaenicophaeus > Phaenicophaeus curvirostris. The sequence goes on along the minus strand of NW_027206762.1, from coordinate 13,903 downwards.
CAAAGAGAGTATCTCCCGCAGGGAAGCTGCTACCATCAAATGTTTGCCCTCCTTAGACTCCCCTCTGGAAGCGCTTTCACTGCAAGCTGCAGATTCCCTCCTAACAGCAAGCTTTAGGATAGCGTACTGAATTGTAACTTAATTGCGTCTAATATAGCGATTTTGGCAAAGAGAGTATCTCCCGCAGGGAAGCTGCTACCATCAAATGTTTGCCCTCATTAGACTCCCCTCTGGAAGCGCTTTCACTGCAAGCTGCAGATTCCCTCCTAACAGCAAGCTTTAGGATAGTGTACTGAATTGTAACTTACTTTCGCCTAATAATGCGATTTTGGCAAAGAGAGTATCTCCCGCAGGGAAGCTGCTACCTTCAAATATTTGCCCTCATTAGACTCCCCTCTGGAAGCGCTTTGACTGCAAGCTGCAGATTCCCTCCTAACAGCAAGCTTTAGGATAGGGTACTGAATTGTAACTTACTTTCGCCTATTAATGCGATTTTGGCAAAGAGAGTATCTCCCGCAGGGAAGCTGCTACCATCAAATGTTTGCCCTCATTAGACTCCCCTCTGGAAGCGCTTTCACTGCAAGCTGCAGATTCCCTCCTAACAGCAAGCTTTAGGATAGGGTACTGAATTGTAACTTACTTTCGCCTAATAATGCGATTTTGGCAAAGAGACTATCAGCCGCAGGGAAGCTGCTACCATCAAATGTTTGCCCTCATTAGACTCCCCTCTGGAAGCGCTTTCACTGCAAGCTGCAGATTCCCTCCTAACAGCAAGCTGTACGACAGTGTACTGAATTGTAACTTAACTGCGGCTAATAAGGCGATTTTGGCAAAGAGAATATATCCCGCAGGGAAGCTGCTACCATCAAATGCTTGCCCTCCTTAGACTCCCCTCTGGAAGCGCTTTCACTGCAAGCTGCAGATTCCCTCCTAACAGCAAGCTTTAGGATAGGGTACTGAATTGTAACTTACTTTCGCCTAATAATGCGATTTTGGCAAAGAGAGTATCTCCCGCAGGGAAGCTGCTACCATCAAATGTTTGCCCTCATTAGACTCCCCTCTGGAAGCGCTTTCACTGCAAGCTGCAGATTCCCTCCTAACAGCAAGCTTTAGGATAGTGTACTGAATTGTAACTTACTTTCGCCTAATAATGCGATTTTGGCAAAGAGACTATCTCCCGCAGGGAAGCTGCTACCATCAAATGTTTGCCCTCATTAGACTCCCCTCTGGAAGCGCTTTCACTGCAAGCTGCAGATTCCCTCCTAACAGCAAGCTTTAGGATAGGGTACTGAATTGTAACTTAACTGCGGCTAATAAGGCGATTATGGCAAAGAGAGTATCTGCCGCAGGGAAGCTGCTACCATCAAATGTTTGCCCTCATTAGACTCCCCTCTGGAAGCACTTTCACTGCAAGCTGCAGATTCCCTCCTAACAGCAAGCTTTAGGATAGGGTACTGAATTGTAACTTACTTTCGCCTAATAATGCGATTTTGGCAAAGAGAGTATCTCCCACAGGGAAGCTGCTACCATCAAATGTTTGCCCTCATTAGACTCCCCTCTGGAAGCGCTTTCACTGCAAGCTGCAGATTCCCTCCTAACAGCAAGCTTTAGAATAGGGTACTGAATTGTAGCTTAACTGCGGCTAATAAGGCGATTTTGGCAAAGAGACTATCTCCCGCAGGGAAGCTGCTACCATCAAATATTTGCCTTCATTAGATTCCTCTCTGGAAGCGCTTTCACTGCAAGCTGCAGATTCCCTCCTAACAGCAAGCTTTAGGATAGGGTACTGAATAGTAACTTACTTTCGCCTAATAATGCGATTTTGGCAAAGAGAGTATCTCCCGCAGGGAAGCTGCTACCATCAAATGTTTGCCCTCGTTAGACTCCCCTCTGGAAGCGCTTTCACTGCAAGCTGCAGATTCCCTCCTAACAGCAAGCTTTAGGATAGTGTACTGAATTGTAACTTACTTTCGCCTAATAATGCGATTTTGGCAAAGAGAGTATCTCCCGCAGGGAAGCTGCTACCATCAAATGTTTGCCCTCATTAGACTCCCCTCTGGAAACGCTTTCACTGCAAGCTGCAGATTCCCTCCTAACAGCAAGCTTTAGGATAGGGTACTGAATTGTAACATAACTGCGTCTAATAAGGCGATTTTGGTAAAGAGAGTATCTCCCGCAGGGAAGCTGCTACCATCAAATGTTTGCCCTCATTAGACTCCCCTCTGGAAGCGCTTTCACTGCAAGCTGCAGAGTCCCTCCTAACAGCAAGCTTTAGGATAGGGTACTGAATTGTATCTTACATTAGCCTAATAATGCGATTTTGGCAAAGAGAGAATCTCCCGCAGGGAAGCTGCTACCATCAAATATTTGCCCTCATTAGACTCCCCTCTGGAAGCGCTTTCACTGCAAGCTGCAGATTCCCTCCTAACAGCAAGCTTTAGGATAGGGTACTGAATTGTACCTTACTTTCGCCTAATAATGCGATTTTGGCAAAGAGACTATCTCCCGCAGGGAAGCTGCTACCATCAAATGTTTGCCCTCATTAGACTCCCCTCTGGAAGCGCTTTCACTGCAAGCTGCAGATTCCCTCCTAACAGCAAGCTTTAGGATAGGGTACTGAATTGTAACTTACTTTCGCCTAATAATGCGATTTTGGCAAAGAGAGTATCTCCCGCAGGGAAGCTGCTACCATCAAATATTTGCCCTCATTAGACTCCCCTCTGGAAGTGCTTTCACTGCAAGCTGCAGATTCCCTCCTAACAGCAAGCTTTAGGATAGGGTACTGAATTGTAACTTACTTTCGCATAATAATGCGATTATGGCAAAGAGACTATCAGCCGCAGGGAAGCTGCTACCATCAAATGTTTGCCCTCATTAGACTCCCCTCTGGAAGCGCTTTCACTGCAAGCTGCAGATTCCCTCCTAATAGCAAGTTTTAGGATAGGGTACTGAATTGTATCTTAACTGCGGCTAAAACGGCGATTTTGGCAAAGAGAGTATCTCCCGCAGGGAAGCTGCTACCATCAAATCTTTGCCCTCATTAGACTTCCCTCTGGAAGCACTTTCACTGCAAGCTGCAGATTCCCTCCTAACAGCAAGCTTTAGGATAGGGTACTGAATTGTAACTTACTTTCGCCTAATAATGCGATTTTGGCAAAGAGAGTATCTCCCGCAGGGAAGCTGCTACCATCAAATGTTTGCCCTCATTAGACTCCCCTCTGGAAGCGCTTTCACTGCAAGCTGCAGATTCCCTCCTAACAGCAAGCTTTAGGATAGGGTACTGAATTGTAACTTAACTGCGGCTAATAAGGCGATTTTGGCAAAGAGAGTATCTCCCGCAGGGAAGCTGCTACCATCAAATGTTTGCCCTCATTAGACTCCCCTCTGGTAGCGCTTTCACTGCAAGCTGCAGATTCCCTCCTAGCAGCAAGCTTTAGGATAGGGTACTGAATTGTAACTTAACTGCGGCTAATAAGGCGATTTTGGCAAAGAGAGTATATCCCGCAGGGAAGCTGCTACCATCAAATGTTTGCCCTCATTAGACTCCCCTCTGGAAACGCTTTCACTGCAAGCTGCAGATTCCCTCCTAACAGCAAGCTTTAGGATAGTGTACTGAATTGTAACTTACTTTCGCCTAATAATGCGATTTTGGCAAAGAGACTATCTCCAGCAGGGAAGCTGCTACCATCAAATGTTTGCCCTCATTAGACTCCCCTCTGGAAGCGCTTTCACTGCAAGCTGCAGATTCCCTCCTAACAGCAAGCTTTAGGATAGGGTACTGAATTGTAACTTACTTTCGCCTAATAATGCGATTTTGGCAAAGAGAGTATCTCCCGCAGGGAAGCTGCTACCATCAAATGTTTGCCCTCATTAGACTCCCCTCTGGCAGCGCTTTCACTGCAAGCTGCAGATTCCCTCCTAACAGCAAGCTTTAGGATAGGGTACTGAATTGTAACTTACTTTCGCCTAATAATGCGATATTTGCAAAGAGAATATCTCCCGCAGGGAAGCTGCTACCATCAAATGTTTGCCCTCATTAGACTCCCCTCTGGAAGCGCTTTCACTGCAAGCTGCAGATTCCCTCCTAACAGCAAGCTGTAGGACAGTATACTGAATTGTATCTTAACTGCGGCTAATAAGGCGATTTTGGCAAAGAGAATATCTCCCGCAGGGAAGCTGCTACCATCAAATGCTTGCCCTCCTTAGACTCCCCTCTGGAAGCGCTTTCACTGCAAGCTGCAGATTCCCTCCTAACAGCAAGCTTTAGGATAGGGTACTGAATTGTAACTTACTTTCGCCTAATAATGCGATTTTGGCAAAGAGAGTATCTCCCGCAGGGAAGCTGCTACCATCAAATGTTTGCCCTCATTAGACTCCCCTCTGGAAGCGCTTTCACTGCAAGCTGCAGATTCCCTCCTAACAGCAAGCTTTAGGATAGGGTACTGAATTGTAACTTACTTTCGCCTAATAATGCGATTTTGGCAAAGAGAGTATCTCCCGCAGGGAAGCTGATACCATCAAATGTTTGCCCTCAGTAGACTCCCCTCTGGAAGCGCTTTCACTGCAAGCTGCAGATTCCCTCCTAACAGCAAGCTTTAGGATAGGGTACTGAATTGTATCTTGCTTTCGACTAATAATGCGATTTTGGCAAAGAGACTATCTCCCGCAGGGAAGCTGCTACCATCAAATGTTTGCCCTCATTAGACTCCCCTCTGGAAGCGCTTTCACTGCAAGCTGCAGATTCCCTCCTAACAGCAAGCTTTAGGATAGGGTACTGAATTGTATCTTAACTGCGGCTAAAAAGGCGATTTTGGCAAAGAGAGTATCTCCCGCAGGGAAGCTGCTACCATCAAATCTTTGCCCTCATTAGACTTCCCTCTGGTAGCGCTTTCACTGCAAGCTGCAGATTCCCTCCTAACAGCAAGCTTTAGGATAGGGTACTGAATTGTAACTTACTTTCGCCTAATAATGCGATTTTGGCAAAGAGAGTATATCCCGCAGGGAAGCTGCTACCATCAAATGTTTGCCCTCCTTAGACTCCCCTCTGGAAGCGCTTTCACTGCAAGCTGCAGATTCCCTCCTAACAGCAAGCTTTAGGATAGGGTACTGAATTGTAACTTACTTTCGCCTAATAATGCGATTTTGGCAAAGAGAGTATCTCCCGCAGGGAAGCTGCTACCATCAAATATTTGCCCTCATTAGACTCTCCTCTGGAAGCGCTTTCACTGCAAGCTGCAGATTCCCTCCTAACAGCAAGCTTTAGGATAGGGTACTGAATTGTAACTTACTTTCGCCTAATAATGCGATTTTGGCAAAGAGACTATCTGCCGCAGGGAAGCTGCTACCATCAAATGTTTGCCTTCATTAGACTCCCCTCTGGAAGCGCTTTCACTGCAAGCTGCAGATTCCCTCCTAACAGCAAGCTTTAGGATAGGGTACTGAATTGTAACTTACTTTCGCCTAATAATGCGATTTTGGCAAAGAGAGTATCTCCCGCAGGGAAGCTGCTACCATCAATTGTTTGCCCTCATTAGACTCCCCTCTGGCAGCGCTTTCACTGCAAGCTGCAGATTCCCTCCTAACAGCAAGCTTTAGGATAGGGTACTGAATTGTAACTTACTTTCGCCTAATAATGCGGTTTTGGCAAAGAGAGTATCTCCCGCAGGGAAGCTGCTACCATCAAATATTTGCCCTCATTAGACTCCCCTCTGGAAGCGCTTTCACTGCAAGCTGCAGATTCCCTCCTAACAGCAAGCTTTAGGATAGGGTACTGAATTGTAATTTACTTTCGCATAATAATGCGATTTTGGAAAAGACAGTATCTCCCGCAGGGAAGCTGCTACCATCAGATGTTTGCCCTCATTAGACTCCCCTCTGGAAGCGCTTTCACTGCAAGCTGCAGATTCCCTCCTAACAGCAATCTTTAGGATAGGGTACTGAATTGTATCTTAACTGCGGAAAAAAAAGGCGATTTTGGCAAAGAGAGTATCTCCCGCAGGGAAGCTGCTACCATCAAATCTTTGCCCTCATTAGACTCCCCTCTGGAAGCACTTTCACTGCAAGCTGCAGATTCCCTCCTAACAGCAAGCTTTAGGATAGGGTACTGAATTGTAACTTACTTTCGCCTAATAATGCGATTTTGGCAAAGAGACTATCTCCCGCAGGGAAGCTGCTACCATCAAATGTTTGCCCTCGTTAGACTCCCCTCTGGAAGCGCTTTCACTGCAAGCTGCAGATTCCCTCCTAACAGCAAGCTTTAGGATAGGGTACTGAATTGTAACTTACTTTCGCCTAATAATGCGATTTTGGCAAAGAGAGTATCTCCCGCACGGAGGCTGCTACCATCAAATATTTGCCCTCATTAGACTCCCCTCTGGAAGTGCTTTCACTGCAAGCTGCAGATTCCCTCCTAACAGCAAGCTTTAGGATAGGGTACTGAATTGTAATTTACTTTCGAATAATAATGCGATTTTGGAAAAGAGAGTATCTCCCGCAGGGAAGCTGCTACCATCAAATGTTTGCCCTCATTAGACTCCCCTCTGGAAGCGCTTTCACTGCAAGCTGCAGATTCCCTCCTAACAGCAAGCTTTAGGATAGGGTACTGAATTGTATCTTAACTGCGGCTAAAAAGGCGATTTTGGCAAAGAGAGTATCTCCCGCAGGGAAGCTGCTACCATCAAATCTTTGCCCTCATTAGACTCCCCTCTGGAAGCACTTTCACTGCAAGCTGCAGATTCCCTCCTAACAGCAAGCTTTAGGATAGGGTACTGAATTGTAACTTACTTTCGCCTAATAATGCGATTTTGGCAAAGAGAGTATCTCCCACAGGGAAGCTGCTACCATCAAATGTTTGTCCTCATTAGACTCCCCTCTGGAAGCGCTTTCACTGCAAGCTGCAGATTCCCTCCTAACAGCAAGCTTTAGGATAGTGTACTGAATTGTAACTTAACTGCGGCTAATAAGGCGATTATGGCAAAGAGAGTATCTGCCGCAGGGAAGCTGCTACCATCAAATGTTTGCCCTCATTAGACTCCCCTCTGGAAGCGCTTTCACTGCAAGCTGCAGATTCCCTCCTAACAGCAAGCTTTAGGATAGGGTACTGAATTGTAACTTACTTTCGCCTAATAATGCGATTTTGGCAAAGAGAGTATCTCCCGCAGGGAAGCTGCTACCATCAAATGTTTGCCCTCATTAGACTCCCCTCTGGAAGCGCTTTCACTGCAAGCTACAGATTCCCTCCTAACAGCAAGCTTTAGGATAGTGTACTGAATTGTAACTTACTTTCGCCTAATAATGCGATTTTGGCAAAGAGAGTATCTCCCGCAGGGAAGCTGCTACCATCAAATATTTGCCCTCATTAGACTCCCCTCTGGAAGCGCTTTCACTGCAAGCTGCAGATTCCCTCCTAACAGCAAGCTTTAGGATAGTGTACTGAATTGTAATTTACTTTCGCATAATAATGCGATTTTGGCAAAGAGAGTATCTCCCGCAGGGAAGGTGCTACCATCAAATGTTTGCCCTCATTAGACTCCCCTCTGGAAGCGCTTTCACTGCAAGCTGCAGATTCCCTCCTAACAGCAAGCTTTAGGATAGGGTACTGAATTGTATCTTAACTGCGGCTAAAAAGGCGATTTTGGCAAAGAGAGTATCTCCCGCAGGGAAGCTGCTACCATCAAATCTTTGCCCTCATTAGACTCCCCTCTGGAAGCACTTTCACTGCAAGCTGCAGATTCCCTCCTAACAGCAAGCTTTAGGATAGGGTACTGAATTGTAACTTACTTTCGCCTAATAATGCGATTTTGGCAAAGAGAGTATCTCCCACAGGGAAGCTGCTACCATCAAATGTTTGCCCTCATTAGACTCCCCTCTGGCAGCGCTTTCACTGCAAGCTGCAGATTCCCTCCTAACAGCAAGCTTTAGGATAGGGTACTGAATTGTAACTTATACTGCGGCTAATAAGGCGATTATGGCAAAGAGAATATCTCCTGCAGGGAAGCTGCTACCATCCAATATTTGCCTTCATTAGACTCCTCTCTGGAAGCGCTTTCACTGCAAGCTGCAGATTCCCTCCTAACAGCAAGCTTTAGGAAAGGGTACTGAATTGTAACTTACTTTCGCCTAATAATGCGATTTTGGCAAAGAGACTATCACCCGCAGGGAAGCTGCTACCATCAAATGTTTGCCCTCATTAGACTCCCCTCTGGAAGCGCTTTCACTGCAAGCTGCAGATTCCCTCCTAACAGCAAGCTTTAGGATAGGGTACTGAATTGTAACTTACTTTCGCCTAATAATGCGATTTTTGCAAAGAGAATATCTCCCGCAGGGAAGCTGATACCATCAAATGTTTGCCCTCATTAGACTCCCCTCTGGAAGCGCTTTCACTGCAAGCTGCAGATTCCCTCCTAACAGCAAGCTGTAGGACAGTATACTGAATTGTAACTTAACTGCGGCTAATAAGGCGATTTTGGCAAAGAGAGTATCTCCCGCAGGGAAGCTGCTACCATCAAATGCTTGCCCTCCTTAGACTCCCCTCTGGAAGCGCTTTCACTGCAAGCTGCAGATTCCCTCCTAACAGCAAGCTTTAGGATAGGGTACTGAATTGTAACTTACTTTCGCCTAATAATGCGATTTTGGCAAAGAGAGTATCTCCCGCAGGGAAGCTGCTACCATCAAATGTTTGCCCTCATTAGACTCCCCTCTGGAAGCGCTTTCACTGCAAGCTGCAGATTCCCTCCTAACAGCAAGCTTTAGGATAGGGTACTGAATTGTAACTTACTTTCGCCTAATAATGCGATTTTGGCAAAGAGAGTATCTCCCGCAGGGAAGCTGCTACCATCAAATCTTTGCCCTCATTAGACTCCCCTCTGGAAGCACTTTCACTGCAAGCTGCAGATTCCCTCCTAACAGCAAGCTTTAGGATAGGGTACTGAATTGTAACTTACTTTCGCCTAATAATGCGATTTTGGCAATGAGAGTATCTCCCACAGGGAAGCTGCTACCATCAAATGTTTGCCCTCATTAGACTCCCCTCTGGAAGCGCTTTCACTGCAAGCTGCAGATTCCCTCCTAACAGCAAGCTTTAGGATAGGGTACTGAATTGTAACTTATACTGCGGCTAATAAGGCGATTATGGCAAAGAGAATATCTCCTGCAGGGAAGCTGCTACCATCAAATATTTGCCTTCATTAGACTCCCCTCTGGAAGCGCTTTCACTGCAAGCTGCAGATTCCCTCCTAACAGCAAGCTTTAGGAAAGGGTACTGAATTGTAACTTACTTTCGCCTAATAATGCGATTTTGGCAAAGAGAGTATCACCCGCAGGGAAGCTGCTACCATCAAATGTTTGCCCTCATTAGACTCCCCTCTGGAAGCGCTTTCACTGCAAGCTGCAGATTCCCTCCTAACAGCAAGCTTTAGGATAGGGTACTGAATTGTAACTTACTTTCGCCTAATAATGCGATTTTTGCAAAGAGAATATCTCCCGCAGGGAAGCTGATACCATCAAATGTTTGCCCTCATTAGACTCCCCTCTGGAAGCGCTTTCACTGCAAGCTGCAGATTCCCTCCTAACAGCAAGCTGTAGGACAGTATACTGAATTGTAACTTAACTGCGGCTAATAAGGCGATTTTGGCAAAGAGAGTATCTCCCGCAGGGAAGCTGCTACCATCAAATGCTTGCCCTCCTTAGAATCCCCTCTGGAAGCGCTTTCACTGCAAGCTGCAGATTCCCTCCTAACAGCAAGCTTTAGGATAGGGTACTGAATTGTAACTTACTTTCGCCTAATAATGCGATTTTGGCAAAGAGAGTATCTCCCGCAAGGAAGCTGCTACCATCAAATGTTTGCCCTCATTAGACTCCCCTCTGGAAGCGCTTTCACTGCAAGCTGCAGATTCCCTCCTAACAGCAAGGTTTAGGATAGGGTACTGAATTGTAACTTACTTTCGCCTAATAATGCGATTTTGGCAAAGAGACTATCTCCCGCAGGGAAGCTGCTACCATCAAATCTTTGCCCTCATTAGACTCCCCTCTGGAAGCGCTTTCACTGCAAGCTGCAGATTCCCTCCTAACAGCAAGCTTTAGGATAGTGTACTGAATTGTATCTTAACTCCGGCTAAAAAGGCGATTTTGGCAAAGAGAGTATCTCCCGCAGGGAAGCTGCTACCATCAAATCTTTGCCCTCATTAGACTCCCCTCTGGAAGCACTTTCACTGCAAGCTGCAGATTCCCTCCTAACAGCAAGCTTTAGGATAGGGTACTGAATTGTAACTTACTTTCGCCTAATAATGCGATTTTGGCAAAGAGAGTATCTCCCACAGGGAAGCTGCTACCATCAAATGTTTGCCCTCATTAGACTCCCCTCTGGAAGCGCTTTCACTGCAAGCTGCAGATTCCCTCCTAACAGCAAGCTTTAGGATAGGGTACTGAATTGTAACTTACTTTCGCCTAATAATGCGATATTTGCAAAGAGAGTATCTCCCGCAGGGAAGCTGCTACCATCAAATGTTTGCCCTCATTAGACACCCCTCTGGAAGCGCTTTCACTGCAAGCTGCAGATTCCCTCCTAACAGCAAGCTTTAGGATAGGGTACTGAATTGTAACTTACTTTCGCCTAATAATGCGATTTTGGCAAAGAGAGTATCTCCCGCAGGGAAGCTGATACCATCAAATGTTTGCCCTCATTAGACTCCCCTCTGGAAGCGCTTTCACTGCAAGCTGCAGATTCCCTCCTAACAGCAAGCTTTAGGATAGGGAACTGAATTGTAACTTAACTGCGGCTAATAATGCGATTTTGGCAAAGAGAGTATCTCCCGCAGGGAAGCTGCTACCATCAAATGTTTGCCCTCATTAGACACCCCTCTGGAAGCGCTTTCACTGCAAGCTGCAGATTCCCTCCTAACAGCAAGCTTTAGGATAGGGTACTGAATTGTAACTTACTTTCGCTTAATAATGCGATTTTGGCAAAGAGAGTATCTCCCGCAGGGAAGCTGCTACCATCAAATGTTTGCCCTCATTAGACTCCCCTCTGGAAGCGCTTTCACTGCAAGCTGCAGATTCCCTCCTAACAGCAAGCTTTAGGATAGGGTACTGAATTGTAACTTACTTTCGCCTAATAATGCGATTTTGGCAAAGAGACTATCTCCCGCAGGGAAGCTGCTACCATCAAATGTTTGCCCTCATTAGACTCCCCTCTGGAAGCGCTTTCACTGCAAGCTGCAGATTCCCTCCTAACAGCAAGCTTTAGGATAGGGTACTGAATTGTATCTTAACTGCGGCTATAAAGGCAATTTTTTCAAAGAGAGTATCTCCCGCAGGGAAGCTGCTACCATCAAATGTTTGCCCTCATTAGACTCCCCTCTGGAAGCGCTTTCACTGCAAGCTGCAGATTCCCTCCTAACAGCAAGCTTTAGGATAGGGTACTGAATTGTAACTTACTTTCGCCTAATAATGCGATTTTGGCAAAGAGAGAATCTCCCGCAGGGAAGCTGCTACCATCAAATGTTTGCCCTCATTAGACTCCCCTCTGGTAGCGCTTTCACTGCAAGCTGCAGATTCCCTCCTAACAGCAAGCTTTAGGATAGGGTACTGAATTGTAACTTAATTGCGTCTAATAAAGCGATTTTGGCAAAGAGAGTATCTCCCGCAGGGAAGCTGCTACCATCAAATGTTTGCCCTCATTAGACTCCCCTCTGGAAGCGCTTTCACTGCAAGCTGCAGATTCCCTCCTAACAGCAAGCTTTAGGATAGGGTACTGAATTGTAACTTACTTTAGCCTAATAATGCGATTTTGTAAAAGAGGGAATCTCCCGCAGGGAAGCTGCTACCATCAAATATTTGCCCTCATTAGACTCCCCTCTGGAAGCGCTTTCACTGCAAGCTGCAGATTCCCTCCTAACAGCAAGCTTTAGGATAGGGTACTGAATTGTATCTTACTTTCGCCTAATAATGCGATTTTGGCAAAGAGAGTATCTGCTGCAGGGAAGCTGCTACCATCAAATGTTTGCCCTCAGTAGACTCCCCTCTGGAAGCGCTTTCACTGCAAGCTGCAGATTCCCTCCTAACAGCAAGCTTTAGGATAGTGTACTGAATTGTAACTTACTTTCGCCTAATAATGCGATTTTGGCAAAGACAGTATCTCCCGCAGGGAAGCTGCTACCATCAAATGTTTGCCCTCATTAGACTCCCCTCTGGAAGCGCTTTCACTGCAAGCTGCAGATTCCCTCCTAACAGCAAGCTTTAGGATAGGGTACTGAATTGTAACTTAACTGCGGCTAATAAGGCGATTTTGGCAAAGAGAGTATCTCCCGCAGGGAAGCTGCTACCATCAAATATTTGCCCTCATTAGACTCTCCTCTGGAAGCGCTTTCACTGCAAGCTGCAGATTCCCTCCTAACAGCAAGCTTTAGGATAGGATACTGAATTGTAACTTACTTACGCCTAATAATGCGATTTTGGCAAAGAGACTATCTCCCGCAGGGAAGCTGCTACCATCAAATGTTTGCCCTCATTAGACTCCCCTCTGGAAGCGCTTTCACTGCAAGCTGCAGATTCCCTCCTAACAGCAAGCTTTAGGATAAGGTACTGAATTGTAACTTACTTATGCTTAATAATGCGATTTTGGCAAAGAGATTATCTCCCGCACGGAAGCTGCTACCATCAAATATTTCCCCTCATTAGACTCCCCTCTGGAAGCGCTTTCACTGCAAGCTGCAGATTCCCTCCTAACAGCAAGCTTTAGGATATGGTACTTAATTGTAATTTACTTTCGCATAATAATGCGATTTTGGCAAAGAGAGTATCTCCCGCAGGGAAGCTGCTACCATCAATATTTGCCCTCATTAGACTCCCCTCTGGAAGCGCTTTCACTGCAAGCTGCAGATTCCCTCCTAACAGCAAGCTTTAGGATAGGGTACTGAATTGTATCTTAACTGCGGCTAAAAAGGCGATTTTGGCAAAGAGAGTATCTCCCGCAGGGAAGCTGCTACCATCAAATGTTTGCCCTCATTAGACTCCCCTCTGGAAGCGCTTTCACTGCAAGCTGCAGATTCCCTCCTAACAGCAAGATTTAGGATAAGGTACTGAATTGTAACTTACTTTCGCCTAATAATGCGATTTTGGCAAAGAGATTATCTCCCGCAGGGAAGCTGCTACCATCAAATGTTTGCCCTCATTAGACTCCCCTCTGGAAGCGCTTTCACTGCAAGCTGCAGATTCCCTCCTAACAGCAAGCTGTAGGACAGTATACTGAATTGTAACTTAAGTGCGGCTAATAAGGCGAATTTGCAAAGAGAGTATCTCCCGCAGGGAAGCTGCTACCATCAAATGTTTGCCCTCATTAGACTCCCCTCTGGAAGCGCTTTCACTGCAAGCTGCAGATTCCCTCCTAACAGCAAGCTTTAGGATATTGTACTGAATTTTAACTTACTTTCGCATAATAATGCGATTTTTGGCAAAGAGAGTATCTCCCGCAGGGAAGCTGCTACCATCAAATATTTGCCCTCATTAGACTCTCCTCTGGAATCGCTTTCACTGCAAGCTGCAGATTCCCTCCTAACAGCAAGCTTTAGGATAGGGTACTGAATTGTATCTTAACTGCGGCTAAAAAGGCGGTTTTGGCAAAGAGACTATCTCCCGCAGGGAAGCTGCTACCATAAAATGTTTGCCTTCATTAGACTCCTCTCTGGAAGCGCTTTCACTGCAAGCTGCAGATTCCCTCCTAACAGCAAGCTTTAGGATAGGGTACTGAATTGTAACTTACTTTCGCCTAATAATGCGATTTTGGCAAAGAGAGTATCTCCCGCAGGGAAGCTGCTACCATCAAATGTTTGCCCTCAGTAGACTCCCCTCTGGAAGCGCTTTCACTGCAAGCTGCAGATTCCCTCCTAACAGCAAGCTTTAGGATAGG